>NC_135959.1:19459148-20059148 GCF_053455715.1 Rhinoraja longicauda
CCAAGGATAGACACAAAATGCTAGAGTAACTCAGCACTTAGTTTTGATCTGATAAAATTGAGGAACGTTGAAGCAGAAGGTCAATCAGATCTTTTTCCACAGATGTTGCCTGACCTGCTGAGTGTTTCCAGTTTTTACAATTATTTTTCAGATTTTCAGCAACTGTGTTTTCAATTTTAGCACCTTGAGGCTGTTTTTCTATCCCATGAGATATGGTTTGATTATGGCCCAACTCTGTTTCCCCATGTCCCTTAATACTTTAGATTAACAAAACTCTATCAACATCAGACTTAAAATTAGCAAATTACCCAGCATGAATTAACATTTGTAGAAGAGAACTCCAAACTTCTACCAGCCTCTCCAAATTTTAATCCTGCAAGACCTGCCATTTAAGCTCTGCCAATGTGTCTCATCGGGTTATTCAGCAGCAATGGAGGCCAAAGGTGTGAGTTGATATTTCAGGGTGAGACTGCTTCTGGACTGAGAGGGAAGAGGAAAGATAAATGGCTGTACTGGGAGTGCCATGAAGATTGGTAGGTGATAGAAGGATACGGGCAATATCCCTGGATAAGACAGGTTTTGAGGGATATGGGCCAAATGCAGGCAGATGGGACTAATGTAGATTGGACATGTTGGTCGGTGTGGGTAAGTTGGGCCGAAGGGCCTTTTTCCATGCTGTATAACTCTATGACTAGGTGATAGATGGAATCAGATCAGGAGGAGATGATGGGCAGATAGAACTCGGAGGGGGAGACAATGGTAAAGGTGAACAAAGAGAGAAGTAAACTAGATCAGGTGTATGGGGGAACACTTGGTCACCCCAAAATTGGAAAATTCAGTGCACATGCTGTTGGATTTGAAAGCTACCAAAGCAGAAAATTCATCTACCAATCTCTGTCCTAAACTCCTTCCTCCTCCCCCATCTGGTTCCATCTGCCCATCACCTACTGGTTCCACTAACCTCCTGCCAGTTCTATCCCACCCTCACTCATATACCGCAATGCATTGGCAATCTTTCATCTTCTCCCGCAGTCCTGATGCAGGGTCTCGTCCCAAAACATTGACTGACAACCTTTCCCTTCGCAGATTCTAACTAACCTGCTGCAGTCTTCCAGCCTTTTTTAATGTTCCTGTTCCAGCATCTGCAGTTTCTTCTGTCCTTAAACTATCAGATTCCTTTAACAATCAAGTAAAAATACAGAGCGAGTTGTCTTCTGCATATTGTTTCTTCTCGGAGGGAAACCCAAAGCTTCTGCTAAAAAAATGTTCCAGGCCAGAATGATAGACCTCTATCCCAATCATGAACAAGGCTCTGCAGAGAAGCAATACAGTACACTGGAACTCCAGGACCCTATAACAAAGGAAGACGAGATGAGAAAGTTTTTTTTCACACAGAGAGTGGTGAATCTGTGGAATTCTCTGCCACAGAAGGTAGTTGAGGCCAGTTCATTGGCTATATTTAAGAGGGAGTTAGATGTGGCCCTTGTGGCTAAAGGGATCAGGGGGTATGGAGAGAAGGCAGGTACGGGATACTGAGTTGTATGATCAGCCATGATCATATTGAATGGCGGTGCAGGCTCGAAGGGACGAATGGCCTACTCCTGCACCTATTTTCTATGTTTCTATGAAGAGGCCACTTCACCCTGTGATCCAACTCAATATTATTGCTTACATCCTGGATTTATGAAAACATTTGATGGAAACAAATGCAGGGAAGTAGAGTTCCAATCATCTGCCATCCTCTTGAACAGAAATGCTTCCTAACGGAGACTCCATTACCCATGACAAAAGTTGATGGAAAACAAAATGGTGGGATGTAGCGGTTAATGCTGCTGCCTCACTCCAGCAAACCAGGTTCAATTCTGAGTAGGGAAGAACCAGATGCTGGTTTAAATCAAAGTTAGACACAAAATGCTGCAGGAACCTTCTTCAGACCATTCTTCAGACTGAAACGTCACCTATTCCTTCTCTCCAGAGATGCTGCTTGTCCCGCTAAGTTACTCCAGCATTTTGTGTCTACCAGGTTCAATTCTGATCTCAGAAGCTGGCTGTGTGAAGTTTGCATGTCCTTTCCGGCTTCCTCTTCCATCACAAAAACCTACTTACCAATTTCTATAGATACATTATAGAAAGCATCTTATTGTGATGCAAACCGAACGAGATTGGCAACTGCTCTGCTCAAGACCGCAAGAAATTGCACAAAGTTGTGGATGCAGCCTAGTACATCACACAAACCAGCCTCTCCCCATCCCGCCCCTGCCATCAACTTTATCTACATTTCACGCTGCCTCTGGAAAGCAGCCAACTTTATCACAGACCACTCACACCCTAATCATTCCCTCTTAGCCCCTATGCCACTGCGCAGAAGATACAAAAGCATGACAACATGTACCACCAGATTCAATAACAGCTTCTTCCCCATGGTTGTCAGACTCTTGAACAGATGCTAAAATAGACACAAAAAGCTGGAGTAACTCAGCGGATCAGACAGCATCTCTGAAGTCACTGCATATCACTCTTTCTCACCGTCTATATCTCTCATTTCCCTTTCCCTTGACTCTCAGTCTAAAGAAGGGTCTCGACCTGAAATGTCACCTATTCCTTTTCTCCAGAGATGCTGACTGACCTACTGAGTTACTCCAGCTTTTTGTGTCTATCTTCTGCTTAAACCAGCATTTGCAGTTCCTTCTTACACATCTCATAAGCTAAGGATGAATTCCTGATTTCCAAATCTTCCTTGTTGTGGCCCTTGCACGCTTTCTCTCTGCACTTTCTCTGCAGCTGTGATAATATTTTCTGCATCGCTTGACTGCACTCATGTATGATATGATTAAACTGGAATAGCGCACAAATCAAAAGTTTTCAATGCATCTCAGTATATGTGACAATAGTAAACCAGCATGAATTGTCATGTTGATTGGTAGATGAACTGGTTACTCTAAATTTACCTTAATTTAGAAATACAGCATGGAAACAGACCTTTCAGCCCACCGAGTCCACACCGACCACCGACCCCTATTCACACTAGTTCCACGCTATTCCGCTTTCTCATTGACTCCCCATACATTAGGGGCAATTTTACAGAAGCTCATTAACCTACAAACCCGCACATCTTTGAGGAGGAAACTGGAGCACCCGGTCACAGGGAGAACGTGCAACCTCCAGATTGCACCAGAGGTCAGTATTGAACCTGGGTCTCAATGCTGTGAGGCAGCAGCTCCACCAGCTACGCTATTGTGCCACCCAAGTTTAATAAAGAAGATACCCAATATAGTGCGAAACAAAACAAAGCCCAATTAAGGCAGTTTGAAGTTTAGTTGGAGTTGGTTGCATTCAATAGCATGATGGTTGTTGTGTAGGTGGTTGGCGGAGAATCAGGGGATTGATGGGCAGGTGAAATAGAAAACAGGCCACGGGGAAATAGCTGGGGGAATGGGATTGATTGAATCACTCTAGGAGCCTGCACAAGCCTGATGTTCACTTTGTTAAAGGTTAAAGGATAACGGTTCACTTTGACATTATGAGAAATATTAAAGACACATAGGGGTGGCACATTGGTGCAGCAGTAGAATTGCTGCCTTACAGCACCAGAGACCCGGGTTGTATCCGGACTACAGGTGCTTGTCTGTACGGAGTGTATATGTTCTCCCCGTGAACTGCGGGGGCTTTCTCTAAGATCTTCAGTTTCCTCCCACACTCCAAATGTAAAATGTCCCTAGTGTAGGATAGTGTTAATGTGCAGGGACCGCTGGTTGATACGGACTTGGTGGGTAAAAGTGCCTGTTTCTGCGCTGAATCTCTAAACTAAACTAAAACAAAAATCGCAGTGGAGCCTTTAGATGCACCAGAAATGCAGAAGTAGTTAGCCGAGTCTCTCCGCTGCCAGCATGGTGCATAATTCAAAGTAGGAAGGGGTTGCAGTGTTGGAGGGGCGGGGGTGTGGTGCTGCTTTATCCACGTGCTGACTAGAAGTTAATACCCAACAGTGCAAAGTGATTGGATGTGCACAAATTGGGCTTTTCCCTCTATTAGGATACTCGGAGCATAATGTAAAACTGCTGTTTATATTGCTGTTGATCCATTTATATGTTCACACAAAGGCGATAACAATACTAAACCAGAGTCCAATGGTTTTTTATAAATTGTGCATAATTTAATCAGGAGAATTCACTGTGGAAATTTGTGAAGCAATACCAATTTATACCAGTGTCAAGCAGTTGCACTCACCACTGACAAAATGATGTGCAGGACATTTATGTAAAACTTATGTAAATTTCCTTACGCTGAATAAATGAATCTAATTAGCCTACTCAGAAGAAATGAAAATCATGCCGATTCACAACCTGTTAAAAATGAGGTTTGATGTTAGCTTTTTTACACCAAGTCTGTTGCACTACTTCATTTATGAAAATTGTTTTTTTAATAGCTTGTAATTCTTTCGATCTCTCGATGCCTTCTGACAGTGCAATGGTCACATAATTTGTGATGGCATTTACAGCTACAGGATCACCATTTTATATAGACAGAAGGATAAATAATAGCATCTAAAATTTGATTGAAAATAGCAGAAATTCAAACACCTATGCCATCTTTTTAGAAAATTGAATTTTTTGTTTGATATATTTGTGTCAAAAACAATGCATTTTTTAGGAAAGATTTCTCAAAATCCTGCATATTTAATTTTAGATTATGGAAATTTAGTGACAATGATATCTTGCTTTTATCTTATTTTTAATCTTACTTTTTGTTTTACATAAATGAACAACTTTAGAACGTGGCATTCCAATCAAAATAGCAGATTTCCCTTTGGATGTCTATTTTCACTCCCAATCTATACCATTCAGCAATAAACAATTTTCAATAAAAATACTGAAAATGATTATTGAAATATGACGGTCAGATACAAGATAGTAAATATCTGCGATTTCTGCCCTCAAAATTTGAAGTAGCGAAATAAAAAACCTCTGCAAGTCCACTCAGGACTGAATGACATGCAGTACTATTGATCAAATGTTTGAGTAACTTAGTGGCAGACTCTAAAACCAAGTAAATGTAATTGACTTACACCTCAGTCAAATTATCTTCATTAATGCTAGAAATGTTGCTATCAAGTACAATCAAAAGCAATAGTTTGGAATTAGCAAGGGCAGTCAATAGCCATTCTTCTCCATCATTCCCTTGAAAGAAACAGTAACTCATAACTGTGGATTAGGCTTGACTAATGCAATTTCAAAATATAATTGGTCTGTAATATAATGATGATTATGGGGTCTTGCCATGCCTACAATAGCTGCAATGTTTCTAACATGGCAACAATGACTACTCTTGCAGTGAAACACATTGAAATCTCATGGAAACAAACATCTGGCACAACGGCCTCTGAGCAAATCAAGAGAGATGTTGTTTCTTTGAATGTCTTTGGAGTACTTGCAATTTCTGAGATAACTGTGGCATCAACAGTCTATGCAATCAAATGATTGCATTTGTTCAGGAAAAGATCCTGAAAAGGGAAACTCATAGGTAATGGTTCCTATAAATCCTGACAGATTTGTTTATAGATTTTACTGGGTTAACTTGATTAGCAGAGGTATTGATCTCTTGCGAGGTCACAGATAAAAAGCAACAAAGCCAAAAGTAATTTCAATTTGTGAATGAGGAGAAACCTCGTTCTCCAGGGAGAGTGGTGAGAAAGTGGAGCACCCTCCCACACGAACAACTGATGTGTTTAGAGGGAAGCTGCAAAAATACACAAAAGAAAGTGGAAGAATGGAAGATTATGAGAGGAGGGAAGAGACTTGCCTGAGGTATCAACATTGCCAATTCTACTGTTGAGGCATCAATCTAATAATAAACCTTAAAATCAATGTCTGATTTATCTTAATGGTTATTTCCCAAGCATACCAAAAGTTGGTGGGTTGTATGGGATACAATATAGTCTATCAGCTGAAGCATTAAAACCCAAACCATCAAGTCTTGGACACTGAAAGGCAAGCCTTACTTTCAAGAGAAAATGTAAAATGTTATAGTCCCACAGCACGGAAACAGGCTCTACAACTCAATTCATCCATGATGACGAAGCTGCCCCTTTTAAGCTAATCCCTTTGGCTGTATTTCGCCCTTATCCTTCTAAACCTTTTCTTTCCATGTATCTGTCACAATGTTATTATTGAACTGGCAATGTTGAATGTTTCTCTAAAGTTTCAAATGTCGCATTTCAGAAATAATAATCAGCATTTTAAAAAGCTTTCATGTTCTTTTGTTTGCATTTTTGGGGATGGGGTATCCAGAGGACTAAACAAGCCCTACTTATAGTTTAAAAGTGTTACATGCAAAATGCCAATATGCATATAGCAAACTCCTACAACAGCAATGTGATAAGGACCTAACCATCTGCTTTGATGATGATAAGTAAAGGACAATTACTGGCCAGAACCATCAGAGGTTCTGAACAGAAAACATAACTGAAAACCTGTTATGAATGGAAGTAATAGCAATACTGTTACTGTGCAATTCTTCAGCGAGGTAGTCAATAGCAAAACAAAATCTGAAAGCATGCATCTCAAAGGTGCCTTAGTTCATAACAAAGTGAGAAATTGAAACTGAAAAGTTTCATTACATCTTAAATTAATTCTGTTGGAAGTAACAGCAAGTTACATTTTCAATCTGGTTCAATACAAAGGATGGTTTGCTAATGCAAAATCATGGCTACAAAATATTAATCAAGGATATAGACATAGTTCTTTCATGTTACACCTTTGCTGGAAAGCTACTTGATACTTCAGCCATATACACATGCTGATGGTGTCCTCAAAACCTTCAATTGATCACTGAAATTGCCATGGAGACAGCAAGATAGTTCAGTTTAGAGATACAATGCGGAAACAGGCCATTTGGCCCACCGAGTCTACACTGACCAGCGATCCCCGCACACTAATACTACCCTACACACACTGGGGAGAATTTTACGTTTATACATTTATACCAAGCCAATTAGCCTACAAACCTGCACGCCTTTGGAGTGTGGGAGGAAACCGAAGATCTCAGAGAAAATCAACGCAGGTCACGGGGAGAACGTACAAACTCTGTACAAACAAGCACCCGTAGTCAGGATCGAACCCGGGTCTCTGGCACTGTAAGGGAGTAGTTCTACCGCTACACCACCGTGCTGCCAAGAATTGAGTAAAATCATCACAATCTAAGCAGATTTAAGTATATGAAAACCAATAAAATCTAGTGCGTGCAAAATGTAGGCTCACCATCAATTCCTCAAGGCCAAAATTAGGTTCAGACAATAAATGCTGGCAGTCAGTTTTGCCCAGATCACGACCTCAAGATGTGAGTATTAAATGTATACTCTGGATATCACTATGTTGCACTGGGAAGAAACCCAGAATGCACAAAGTAAAATGATGTTTAATGCACATGTTTGCTTGATAGGGCACGGCAGTTTTGGTTAAATCTAAGAAAGATACCAACTTGAAACCAATTCTAAAGGGAACTTCAGATACACCAGTAAATTGAAGTGCATGCATTCTGCCATTTATTGAAGAAACCAAAATAGTTTCCATCCCTTAGTCTAAACAATTAGTAAATTAAGATGAAAAAAGAATAGATGCTGAAAATCTGAAATAATAACCGACTGTTGACTGTTTCTCTTTCCAGAGATGCTGCCTGGCGTTTTTTCCAGCATTCTGTTTTTATTTAATATCCAGTCCAATAGTAGAATGGTGAGGAACGACTACATTGTCTGAATTGTTATTTTCCAGACCAGATGTTAAACCAAGGTTCTGCTTAACTCCTAGATGGATGTAAAAGATCACTATTCGGAAGAGTGTTGAGTTGTTACTGATGTCCTGGCCAGTGTCTATCTCTCACCCAGAATCACAACAGCAGATGGCCCCGGATAACCATCACATTGCTTTTTACGGGAGCTTGCTGTGCTCAAGTGGGCTACTGCCTTAGCCACATTACAAAAGTGACTCAATTTCTCCTTCTTAGGGCCACAAAGCTATTAGGACATTGTGTGGCTCTTAACGTGCTGTAGAGATACTATCACCTCCATCTAACAGAGTGAAGCATTCACTACACTTTTAAAAATCTGCTTGCATACATTCCAAAAACAAAATTATTTGCAGATAATTATTGCAAATTATTATTGCAACATTTTGAAGCCCATAATACTTAATCTAACAAACATGGGCATTACAAAAATAAAAATAGCATTAATTCTTTTTGCCTTTACTCAACAATACTTTATATGGTCAAATAAAACTTAGAATGGTTTTGGCAGTTTTCATTTACATATAATTACAGCTTTATATGAATATGACAAGTGGAAACTCTCAATGGTGGCAGGCAGCACAGACTGCTGGGCCCCCTCCCGTGATACTGGATGACAAGATGCAGCACAAACTTCATCTCCTGCTAATTAAACGAATCAATTAAGCGACTATTGTTGCAACTGTGTAACTGATGTTCTATAGTGGCAATAACAACCCCACAGGGAGGTCATTTACTACATTAAAATGCTGTCCTCCACAACTCCATCTGATATTAATAGAAACTGTTATTTGTGCCGTGCTGACATATCGGGAACAAAGGCAAATTATGGAAATGGGGAGACGAAGATCAACCCAGTATAAGATCTGGTTCAAGTCTCAGACCTCCACGGGAATATTCTGTGGCATTCCAAAGTTACCCCAAAGTTCCTTATCAGAACTAAAATATCCATCAACACAGCTTACCACTTAAGACACTAAGTAAGGGTCATATATTTGCATGCTACCCTGCTAAGCTAATATAATTCAACAAGACAAATTATCATATTAAATTTACCCTCCTGAGTTAAACTGATTGAGTTTCAAATTGTTTTTGAGGTTTGTCATTAGTTTATGCTAAAGCTTAAATGCGGATAGAGAGATTTAATTGCACAGCTTACAGTCTGGGTCACAGGGAACACACTGCATTTTTGTACGGTAAAATAACTCTGCCTTTGAAATGTTGCAGTTAATTTTGAGAAGGATGTGCAGTTTATTTATATATAGAGTATACATTTTCAGGTTTAGGAATGAACATTCATAAATAACCTATCATTAATGATTCTGTTCCTTCAATAAACAGTTGATGGGGTCCTGGCTAATGAGGAAATTACTTAAGAGGTAATGTTCTCAGGAATCACATTGAGTCCTATTGTACTTAATCAGTACAGATGAGCATTGGTGATGGGAACAATTCTGATAAAGACATCTCCTCAACGACATCCCAATTAATGGGCCTCAACTAAAGTACAATACTCTAACGTATAGAATGTCCTTGCCACACAAAATGATACAATTAACAGCAGTACACTCTTGGGACAAACTGTTAGCTCAAATAGGCTGAGCCTCTGACTCCCAAGTAGAAATTTGCAAATCAGCTCCCAAAGCTGCACATCACTCTGACTAGCCTGCTCGGTTGCACGAGTCCGATCAATTCTTCAGGCATTCAACTAAACTGGGCGATCTCTTTAAAACATGGAAGAGTTCACAAAAAATATTTTTTAAACCTGCTGCCCTTCAAATCCATCTTCTGTTGCTAATCGCAGATTCACATTGACAGACTTTTTACCCCAGGTTCCTATCTCAGAGATGGAGAATATAGATGCACACTTAAAACAGAATTTACTGAATAGACACTTAACCTTCCCTCACAAAAATCTCACGTCAGTAACTCTACAGTACAGACAGGCTATATTCAGTCTAGAATTGATTTTGTGGATAGTACTAATAAAACAAAATGCAACTGTGCTTCACATTTTGACATTGCCTCTGTTGTGGGGTCAGTTCCCACATTAGACCCTGGATTGCCAAACCAAAATGTTTTGATGCAGTACTGTAAGAATATATATGTGTTGGAATGATATGGTAAAATGAAGCCTCATCCGCTCTCAGGTGGTTTGAAATGATTTCAATACACTGTTTTAAAGAGCAGGAATCTTTTCCTGTCAGCAGGCCAATATTCATCCTTCAACCATCTTCACAAAATAAACAAATATTCTGGTCACCAACTCAATGTTGTGCATGGGAAATAGCTGTTTGCAAACAGACTGCTGCATTTCCTATGTCATAACAGTGACTGTGAAGTACTTTGAAATGTTCTGAAAGGAACATTAAAGTTGCTTTTGAGATACAAGTTAGTTCACACACCAAACACGAAATAAACAGGAATGAATTGTTCAGCAATGGGAACTACTCTTAGCAATGTATAAAAAATATATTGGCTTGTTTGCTTTTTCACTGACTGGAACAGCACAACACACATTCCTTCTGCCAAGATCAATAACTTGGTCATTTGGAAAACTGCAGAATTCTGTGGCATAGTGCAATGGAGCATCATCACCTGAAGTTCACACAATTAAAGCAAGCAATCCCACATTACTGAACCCTGTGTTTCTACATTACATCTTGTTTACATCCTACAAAACCATAGGCTTCACTCAACTTGTCCTGCAGCACTCCAAACCAAGAATGAATCACAGAATCTAAGCACATAAGGCAACGATTCAGATCATCAACCTACACAGTTCATTCCAAACTCTCCAGACTTTCCATAATTTAGGCGTTTTCAATTTCTCTCTTTCTACTCCATCAGAACCCACCCGAAGTTTTGTACTTCTTTGTAAAATGTACTGCTCAAAAGAGGGAACAGGCTTTAACTCAATGTTCAAAATAGTATTTTTCTGGATCATTAGAAATGGATATTAATAAGGTGAAGGGAAACTATTGATAATACAATCGTTCCACTCAGAGCACCCTGCTGCTGATGGGGTATTCTGCCGCAGCAATCTCCATTGTACAACAATTTCTCATAAAATATAGATCAGTTTTCTGAAAAGATTACAGCAATGAGAAACAGGGAGAAAAATCTAACACTTCTGCGTAGTGTTGCATAAAATACAATAGAACATTCCACATCCTGGCAGTTGCCAAGTTCCAGCTCTCATTGGTTAAGCATACCAAAATGATGTAGTATTCCTAATTATGTTGAACGGTTTTTATCAATAAGCTCTTTCAAACCAGCATCATTCATGATATGTAAATACCATTAAGTAGGATTAAACGACCTCCAGTTAAAAATTCTATTTAAGAACACTCCTGAATAATAGAGGAGTGGTGGCAGAGGATAAGACACTATCAAATTGCCTCAGGGAGTTGGATCCAAGCCCTATTCACACCAATGGATGAAAGTCTTGTAACAAATGGCAATTAAAGATGTCAATTGGAATAATTTCTGCTACAACTCTCTGCAGACAACATCTGGTCTACAAAACTGCCCATCGTTTGGCATGAACGTGGCAATGCAATCCACTTGTTCATATCGACCAAAATGAATGCTATAAACACACACACATACACCCAGCCCACTTCATGAGTTTAAACGGAAAAAGATCAAAGCTTCATCATTCGGTTCTAAAACTCCCCACATGGTGCACAAGCACAGTAGGTGTGACAGCAGCGAAAGACACAGGCTCCGACAGGCCAGCTCAGGCAAATGACACAGCTGCAAATATCGAGAAATAGCAAAGGTTAAAGAAAGTTGCATGTCTGTTTAAAGTGTGCACAATCTTTTCCTTTAGAAGATTTATAAGCAGAATTTTCAGTAAAGATTGGAGCCCAGGTGGCTGGATGGCACTTGTCTCTGCACTGGAACAGTCTTCTCCATTCCTGCTTTGTAATCACATTCTCTCATTCAATCTAACATTTTTGATCTTCAAGAGTTTATCTGTTTTGTTGATTCAGCCTAAATAGCCACTCAACAATGCAATGTTCAAAATTCCTTCTAGCCCCCTTTTTTGAGGGAATCCTGAACTTGTGCATTCCAAGTTACTGATTAAGATACAAGAGGAATAACCATTTCACATTTATAAATACATTGATCAGACCCGCATCCTCACCCCCTCCTCCCCATCCAACTTTGATCTTCTCTGTTGCCATGTTTGAAATAATTTTTCTCAATGTTTGGCCATATTCATTTTGGTGTCTTTTTCCATCAGTTCAGTTCAGTTCAATTTAATTCAGTTCAGTTTAGTTTATTGTCACATGTACCGAGGTACAGTGAAAAGCTATTGTTGCGTGCTATCCAGGCAGCAGACAGAATCAGCCCATCTGCTTCCTACAAAGAAAGAACTGAAAATTATCAAAAAGCCCTGTACAGTATCCTCTGACTCCTCACAGCATCCTAAAGAAGCTGTTGTCATCAGTTCCTCCATGCCAAAATTACCGCCAGGCTCAATGATCCCAGCCCGAGTTCCATCTCCTACAGTGCCGTCCATAATGTTTGGGACAAAGACCCATCATTTATTTATTTGCCTCTGTAATCCACAATTTGAGATTTGTAATTTAAAAAAAACACATTTCTGTTTTTCTGCTGCACAACCGCCAACAGCTGGGCTATCTTGTGGTTAAAATGCACATTGTCAGATTTTAATAAAGGCCATTTTTATACATTTTGGTTTCACCATGTAGAAATTACAGCAGTGTTTATACATAGTCCCCCCATTTCAGGGCACCATAATGTTTGGGACACAGCATTGTCATGTAAATTAAAGTAGTCATGTTTAGTATTTTGGTGCATATCCTTTGCATGCAATGACTGCTTGAAGTCTGTGATTCATAGATATCACCAGTTGCTGGGTGTCTTCTCTGGTGATGCTCTACCAGGCCTTTATTGCAGCATCTTTAGCTTATACTTGTTTTGGGCGCTAGTCCCCTTCAGTTTTCTCTTCAGCATATAAAAGGCATGCTCAATTGGGTTCGGATTGGGTGATTGACTTGGCCACTCAAGAATTGACCATTTTCTATCTTTGAAAAACTCCTTTGTTGCTTTAGCAGTATGTTTGGGATCATTGTCTTGCTGTAGAATGAACTGCCGGCCAATGAGGTTTGAGGCATTTGTTTAAACTTGAGCAGATAGGATATGTCTAGACACTTCAGAATTAATTCTACTACCTTGAAAATGTTTGGAATCATGCATGTCATTGCATTACCTCCTTACCATGATGCCATGTCTATCCTCCAGCAGCAGCCCTGGCTCGCCAGTCACAGAGTCGGGAAACCTTTCTCCAAGAGGTAAGCTGCCAAGCCTGCCCTGCTCGTCCCTGAGGGCCGGAGAGGTGGGTGAAGAGATTCAAGATGGCGGCGGCGGCAGATGCAAGGAACGATGGAGTGGGCCGCTGGAGGCCCTGCATCAGCCTGGGGCTCAGCTGGATCGGGCACTGCTCCAAGAGATTGAGCGCACAGACTGGATGCGACCTGCAGCAGCATGGGGCGGTAGTGCAGAGGACACCAATGGCTATGCTTGGCCAGCCCGACCCTGCAACGCCAGCAAGACAATAGGTTTTTACGGCCACGTTAAGAACTCTGCACTTATAACAACTTGAAAATGGCACCAAACCTGGCGACTCTTGTATACTGTATTAGTGCACAATTCCTTTACACTTGTACTTAATCTAAGATGTGCTTATGTACAGTAATACTTTTACTGAATTGTACATAAAAAACAATTTCACTGTACCTCAGTACATGTGACAATAAAGTACCATTGCACCAATGAACCATTATTACACTGTTTATATTCTATATGTTTTTCTATACATCTCATGCTTGCAGCAGCTGCCATGGTACAACGATAAACTGGGTTATTAGTAAAATACTGGCTCTACAAGAGCCAGCCTGCAGAACAATGCTTTTAAAATGCCAATATCAATTTGGAACAGAACCTTAGGTCGTGATGTACTACACATATTGTATTCATTTGAGAGAAATGTCAACTTGGTTTCATTATTAAGCTGTCAATGTAAATAGGCTGTGAGAGTTAATCATGTAAATGAAAATGGTGCGTGACTGCAGTGGGGGGTACCCTTTACGGAATGGGTCAAGTAACATTATAGGACCAGCACAGGAGATACTCGAACTTGCATGCAACTTGCACTTTACCTGACCTAAGACTAGTTGATGCTGTCATTACAGAGAGGAAAGATGTTTCATTCTCCAGCACAATTAGTCCTCAACATAGCAGCAAGGTAGAAGCAAATAAAATAAAACAAACAGGTTTAACAGAAGCAACATGATGCGGTTGTTGTTTCTTTTATTAGCAATTGCAAAATGGACAATGGCATTTATCACTTATGAAACTGGAACATGCATGCATCTACTTTAAAATATGACCACTGCTTAAGATAGGAAATATCAAATATTTATGGAAACACTTTTAAATGTGCATTATTTTTCCCACTAGGAGACTTATTAAATAGCAGAACAACACATTTCTGCAAGTTTCACTAAACGCTCCATTGAGCACGTGGAAATATGCAGCACTGAAAATAACTTTATTCCATCTAAACGGTTGCTACTCATGTTGGGCAATGGAAATTCCTGGAAACAAATGCTTCAGCTTGAGGAAGACAGGAGATCAATAGATAAACATTCAGGCTATTGTGCTAATTCAATGATGCCACACCTGATCACAGACTTCATCAGTTTCTTCCCATGTATTACTCTGAGTTCAACCACTGCCAATCTCCTTCTTAAATATATTCAACGATGAAGCATTTACAATCTCCTGGGATACAGAACTCTGATATTCACAATAAAAGGTGTGAAGAAATTTCTTCTCATCTCAGTCCCGGGCTTCTTATCCTGAAATTGTACCCCTAACTCCAGATTCTTCAGCCAGAGGGAGAGAAACGGCCTCCCCATTTTTACATCGTCGGCTCCTCTTAGAAATTTGTGCATTGAGGAGGTCCACGCGTCTTGTAAATACTCAGTTTAATCATTAACCGAATACAGTTCCGTCGCTCACCCGCGCGTGCCCGAGTTCAAATCCCAATTGCCAAATCCTTTGTTCTCCTGGCACACAGCGGCCCGCCGCCCTGACCGCGTGAGTGGTCAGCCCAGATCATGCCCAGTTCACACGAGAGTTCGAGCCCGACAAACGAAGGTTCAATACCAAAGTGGCTCGGCCCACCACGCCATTTCAATTAGTTAACCACTAATTTGTTTAAATTCTGACGCAGACCCATCCTGCTCAATCTCAGTTCCTATGACAGCATCTTCATTGCAAGAATCAATCTAAGATAGATACAAAAAGCTGGAGTAATTCAGCAGGACAGGCAGCATCTCTGGAGAGAAGGAATGGGCGACGTTTCGGGTTGAGAATCTCCTTCAGACTAGTGTATCTAAGCTACAGTCGTCGAACATCCTCCTTGAGGCATGGAAACCAAAACAGTTCTCCAGATGTCGTGTCACCAAAGAGCTGTACAATTGCAGCAAGACAGACATTCATGGATGTCAAGAAACAACCATAAAAATGTGATAGTGAGATAATATTTAAGAATTTAAAATCAAAGTGTTTAATTCAAAAGAACAGGACTTGCACTGAAATTCTAATTGAGTGAATCATTATATTCCAGATGACACCCGTAGGTTTGACAACACGTAACCAAAAGGCAACTAACTCCGAGGTTAAATGAATATGGTAAAATGGGAGAAAGAGACGGAGAGGCTGAGTGAATATGGAAACCACTGGCTCCACTAATCTACACGCTCACTCTACAAGTCTAGTCCAGTTCCCTTGAAACTTTGGAGCCATGTGTGAGAGGATAGGAAAACATTGAGTCCGTTCACGTTCAAGTGCAGCAGCAGGCAAAGGGACTGATCGGCATGGGCAAGTTGGGCCAAAAGGCCTGTTTCCACACTGTATGACTGGAATGTAAAGTGATAAAGGCTTTCAAAATCAAAGATGTATTGCTGTTCAAGTCTACGAACTTCACGAATGCCTTAAAAAACAGCTGGAAAAGTAGGTGGTTAAACTCAAAGCAAGTGTTTTATTCCAAGTGCAAAGAGAAAACGGTCGCAAAACGCCAATGGCCTTAAGTCACTGCTGCTTAACCACGGCAGCTGTGATGCAGTGGTTATAGCTGTTACAGTTACAGGAAAACAACTGGGGAGCAGGACTGGTGGGATTGCTCTGAGAACAGGTATAGATTCGATGGGCTGAATTACCTATATTTGTAAGAAAATATTAAAAGGCATAAGTGAAGAGAGGACAGCTAGGTAACCATTAGAAAATGTCGCAAAGAGACCAAGCAGCAAACATGGAAGGGGTATGTCAGTAAGAGGTTCATGTTTTAATGACCTCACAAGAGCAGACAGGTAGGCCACTGTCCCTTCTTCTTCCTGAACACCATTACATAATTAACCCTGTAATAAAATATCTGCCATTTTTTGTCATCATTTATGCCTGCAAGCAAAGCTACACAACAAAAACAGATTTGGGCATTCACCCTCTAGCATGTTCTGCCATTCAGTAACACCATGAACTAACTCCATATACCAATATTTTTCCCCACATCCGTCAATGCATTTGGTCATTAATAATCCATCAAACTTTAAAATTAACATGTGATCCAGCTTCAATAGCCAATCCTTCCACCTTTTCCTCTGAATTTCTGCTCCTGGTTAATGTTCTAGGAACAGAATTAGCCCTTTCAGCCCATCAAGTCTACTCCGCCATTCAATCATGGCTGATCTATTTTTCCCTCTCAACCCCATTCTCCTTCCCCCCATAATTCCTGACATGCTTACAAATCAAGGTTATTGGTCTCATGGCTGCAGGGAATTATTCTTTCCTATCCACACAATATAGGCCTCTCGATTTTGCACATCTCAATTAAACTTAGCATCCATTTCATCCATTCAAACAAAGCCATCCCAGACCAGTCTCTCCTGTTGCCTAAAATGGTTCAACCTTGGCAAAAATTATCTCACATCTTTGACATTTGATAATCAGAACTGCACACGGTGCTCATGCACGGGCTCGAAGGTGCTGGCTCGAAGGGCCGAATGGCCTACTCCTATTGTCTATTGTTGTGGCTCTTCCTGCAATTATACAGTCCTGGTGTAGCTTTCTCATATGTTCTATGCCTCAGCTATTCTGCGCACCCATGACTTCTTAATCACTTAATCTCTCTCTCCTGTTACCTTCATGGATCTTTGAGTAAGCCCCCCAGGACAAGTGCTTACAATAGACAATAGGTGCAAGAGTAGGGCATTCAGCCCTTCGAGCCAGCACCACCATTCAATGTGATCATGGCTGATCATTCTCAATCAGTACCCCGTTCCTGCCTTCTCCCCATACCCCCTGACTCCGCTTTCCTTAAGAGCTTTATCTAGCTCTCTCTTGAATGCATTCAGAGAATTGACCTCCATTGTCTTCTGAGGCAGTGAATTCCACAGATTTACAACTCTCTGACTGAAAACGTTTTTCCTCATCTCCGTTCTAAATGGCCAACCCCTTATTCTTAAACTGTGGCCCCTGGTTCTGGACTGCCCCAACATTGGGAACATGTTTTCTGCCTCCAACATGTCCAACCCCTTAATAATCTTATATGTTTCGAGAAGATCGCCTCTCATCCTTCTAAATTCCAGTGTATACAAGCCTAGCCGCTCCAAGTCAATGCTTGTGTGACAAATTTGGAGCTGGAAAATGAACCCTGTTTCTCTTTCCGCAGATGCTGCCTGAGACGCCGAGCGTATTTCGCATTTTCTGCTTCTATTCTCTCCATCCCTCGATATATTTTTTAATATCCTATCGTTTAATGCCTTGTTTGCATTCCCTAGTTCATCACTTCACACTTACATTTGCTGCCTTTTGCATATCTGACTGGTCTATTGATACCTTCCTACTGATTGAAGGCGGCGTGTACAGTGGACATTTGAAGTAATTTTGTATTTTTACACCATAATATTATTGGAATGGCCCAACGGCATTTTTCAAGTACCTTCAGCAGAAGGAATGCTGTGGTTCACGGCACCTCACTACTAATTTCGCAAGGGGAAATTACGCAATAAATGCTTGCCACCAGTCACTTCCTGATCCTGAAAAAATGAATTAAAAAAATATTGCTGAACTGCTGCCTACCACTGTCCCAAGGTATTGAATCTTCATATTCCCGGCTGCATCTCGGTGAAGGCACTGGAAAAAAAATAATAGTTTATCACAATATGCACACTCCCAGAGGGTTAAAATCAATTACTGTTCAGCAAGCCAATTATCCAATAATCCTTTGAGCTAGGCAAAAATAATCTGTTTATATGAGACTGCACTCTATTCTTGTCACAACACGTAGTAACAGTTGTACTGAGACATATCCTAAAGCACGTACACAAGAAAATATTAATTACTCCTTAAAGATGAACGTTGATATAAAATAAATCCAGTGCAGACTGGATTCCCACAGAATAAGCAACAACTTCAAGAGAAAATATTTCACAAGTCACCCATTTCTACAATATCAGAGACACAAACAAAGGATTTGCACAACTAAGTGTTATACAATGCATTTACTAAAGATATTGCATTAACAATGCATTGACTGAATACAAATCAATAAAAAATTGTTTAATTCAAAATGCTTGAGAGAATCATTTAGCACAGGGGAGGCCAAGCCTGTCCGTGCTCTGTAGGTTTTGGTCATAGACCATCAATGTTTCTGCAGAGTTTTTCTTTTTTTACTCAATCAAAACCGCTTCTTGATTATGACTATGACCTTGGAATCTCCTATTAAATTTTCAGCTCCAAGGAAATCAACCCGAGCTCTAATGATGGCAACCTGACACGCTGATGCTCATTACTGGCTACTGCTAAATGGAATGGATAAAACAATGAACTTGTATTTATGCTGCAGAGAAAAAACAGTGTTAGCATTTCAAGAGGTAGCACTTACAAGTTGCACAGTGGTGCACCTCGTTGCTTCACAGTGCCAGAGATTCTTGTTCAATCCTGACCTTGGATTATGTCAGTGTGGAGTTTGCACGTTTTCCCTGTGATCACATGGGTTTTCCCTGTGAATTTCCTCCCAAATTCCAAAGGTGCATGGGTTGGTAGGTTAATTGGCATTTTTAAATAGTCCCAAGTATGGTAAATAGTATGGGTGAGGGGTAGTATGTGAATGGAGTTAATGAGAATAAAATGGGATTAATATAGGATTAGTATAAATGCATGGTTGATGATCAGCATGGACACGGTTGGCCAAAGGACCTGTTTCTGTAATGTAGGCTATCTTGTAGAATATCTTTCAATCAGATTTGGGAAGAGTAACTTTTCCCAGTTCTTTAGTTTTAGTTTAACTTAGTTTAGAGCAGGGGCCTCCAAACTTTTCAGCATGAGGGACACATTATATATTTGGCAGGTAGGAAAAAATAAAGAAACGTCAGTTTTATAAATTTAATGAGGTTTATATGGCAACAAATCAATAATATTCAATTTTTTAAAAGAGCTTGAAATATTGGAATATATATATACTGTAGGAATACAATTATTTATAAAACAGAAAAAATACAGTGACAAGTCTTCAGGCAGACCTCATGTTTTACTGGAAGGCATTAGGTCCCCGTCCAATCGCCAACATTCTTTTCCATCCCTTGCCCACCCCTTCTCCAACTTAATACATGCTTGTTTTCTCACCTCTTGTAAATCTGAAATGTGAACCGTTTCTCTCTCAACAGATGCTGCCTGACCTAATAAGTATTTCTAGCATTGTCTGTTTTATTTCAGATAGCTTCAATCTTCTGCAGTCTGGCCACCACTGGTCTAAAAGGTTGCTGGTATCGAAGTGATAAACATAAAATGTATTTTTTAAATTCCTGCAATACAACCTTAAACTTTAACGGAATATAAGTTCTGGTGCTTGGCCACCACGAGACTTGTGCATTAATGTTCTTAAAAGGAGGAAAATAGAAAATAACATCACAAATGTTAAAAGGAAAAAAAGGAATAATGGAAGCTTGGAGATGTGTGTGTGTATGCGCGTGTGTGTACGCGTGTCAGCATTTCCGTGCCATGTGTGCACAAATGTGTATTTATGTGTCTGCATGTGCGTCTACGCATGTGAGTGTTGATGCATTTATGCGTTTGTGTTTTTTTCATCAGTGTGGTGGAAAGTGAGTTATAGATTGTGGGAGAAGAAATGCAAAAAAAAAGATTGAAAACAAATGAAAACAGAGTTATTGACCACTGTGCACAACATGTTTAACATTAGCTTCTTGCTGCATGTTGTTTTAATCTTACTGAGGTCAGAGGGAGATTTGACCTAACATGTCCAGGTAGCTGTTGACTGGGATACATTGGTATTTGTACTGATGCCGTATAAGACAATAGGTGCAGGAGTAGACCATTCGGCCCTTCGAGACAGCACCACCATTCAATGTAATCATGGCTGATCATTCTCAATCAGTACCCCGTTCCTGCCTTCTCCCCATACTCCCTGACTCCGCTATCCTTAAGAGCTCTATCTAGCTCTCTCTTGAATGCAAATTATGTCAATTGTTTTGCAAGCTGTGGATCCCTGTAATATTAGGTTGAAAACCAGTCCTAGTTTGTCCTTGTATAAAGACAAACTGGCTTAGTGTGGTGAGGTGCCTCAGAGAAGGTCCAGCACAAGAAAACCGGGATGAGAAGAAAAGCCACAAGTTGGAACTGCTCTGCAATAGAAAGGAAAAAGGGAATCCGGCCAAAAGGAATACCCCTTAGTTTGCTAAAAATTAGATTTTACTTTGAATAGTTAACATCTTGATAGAACGACACACAGATACTAACCCACAGCATGAGGTCTTGAGTTCTTGCAGCAAGAATTAATTAAATAAATTCATTAATTCATCATATAAACCTGAAATGTCCCCATTTGATTTCACTGCCCGACAAGGTTACCTCGAATAAAGAAGGTTTTACGTGACACCGGACACATCTTTGGCCCTCCAAGATTAGTTCCGCTTTCTTGGGTATCAATAACCTATTCAGCGAAATGCAGCAAGGCTACAATCAGCAGGATAGTTACTAGTGCCACGGTATGACTAGCACCGGTCAAGGATGAGCAAAGATAGGAAGGGATTAAACAAAAACTAAACAAGAGTCCCATTCATACAGCAGTATACCTAATATTTCTCTATGTTCCAGGCAAAGAGTGTTTCAAATGTCGGGGCATATTAAATTGTAGGTTGTTTGGGAAACCTTATTTTAAATGAGATAATTATACATAACATGATCTCTTCCATTCTTCCCTTCCCACTTCAGCTCTACTTGTTTTGGGAATAAGAATTCACCGCCTCTGATACAAAGAATTTACGACTCTGCCAGACAATGACATTTATTTTAAAGTCCCACTTTAATGGCCTGTTACACCCTTCCCCACAATTTTGGAAACTTAAATAGTGAACAACTAATCATGCATGCTGGTATAGGTCCAAGTTTCATCCCCAGCATGTGTTGGGTTAGATCATTCATATTCAAACAAGGCTGTGGTCAGTGGCTACATTGTTGCTTGGATGGCAAAAAGAAAATGGTCTAAGAAACTTTGCTTAAATTATCAAAAGTAATCTTGGGATAAAGGGAGGAGAGAGGGGAGGGTTGAGGAAGAGACAGACGGAGAGATGGGAAAAGAGAGGGGAAAAAGGAAAACAGGGCAAAGAAGACAGTAGGGTTTATGGGAGTGAGGTGGCAGCAAGGAGAATAAGCAGTTAAGGAGAGAAGTAGAGGAGCAGAAGAGGAGAATGCAAAACAAAGCAAAATAAATGGAGCAGGAGTAAATCAAAGTCAAAGTCAAAGTCAACTTTATTGTCAATTTTCAGTTAGTTTACACAGACAGAAAATCGAAATACCGTTTCCCACAATCCCGAGGAATAAAGTGCATTAAATTAAGTTAAAATTAAAAAGGCACAGCAAACAACAGTCAATATATACAGTTTAATAAAATATAGTCACTTCAATGAAAAAAAAGATGAAGAAAAATATATTACAATCAAAAATAATGAACAGTAGTGCAAAGCCTGTCCATAGCAGCGTTAAAAAAAAGTGTCTGGTGCTGGGTGTGCGTGTGTGTGGGGTGTTAAAGTCCAGGTCCAATGGGGGCAGGGGAGAGAGGAGGGAGGGAGGGGAGAGAGTTCAGCATCCTGACAGCCTGGTGGAAAAAACTGTTCTTTAGTCAGGTGGTGCTCGACCTCAGGCTGCGAAACTTTCTCCCTGAAGGCAGGAGGGTGAAGAGGCTGTTGGAAGGGTGGGAAGGGTCACCCACAATGCTCAGTGCTTTGCGGGTGAGGCGGGTGGTGTAAAGGACCAGGAGTGTTGGGAGCGAGGCGCCAGTGATCCTCTCAGCAGTGTTCACTATGCGCTGCAGGGTCTTGCGGCTGGAGGCTGTGCAGCTTCCGAACCACACAGTGATGCAGCTGCTGAGGATGCTCTCGATGGCGCCTCGGCAAAAAGTGTACATGATGGGTGTGGGGGCTCCCGCTCTCTTCAGTTTGCGGAGGAAGTAGAGGCGCTGCTGGGCTTTCTTGGCGATGGACGTGGTGTTGTTGCTCCAGGAGAGATCCTCGGTGATGTTCACCCCCAGGAATTTGGTGCTGCTCACCTGCTCCACAGCAGCACCATTGATGGTCAGTGGGTGGGGGTGTTGGGTGTGCGTTCTCCTGAAGTCGACAACAATCTCCTTTGTTTTCTCCACATTCAGGAAGAGATTGTTGTCTGTGCACCACGCGGCCAGCTGGTTCACCTCCTTCCTGTAGTGGGTCTCGTCGTTGTTGCTGATGAGACCCACCACGGTTGTGTCGTCCGCAAACTTGACGAAGTGGTTGGAGCTGTAGGTGGGTGTGCAGTCGTGGGTCAGCAAGGTGAAGAGCAGGGGGCTTAGCACACATCCTTGTGGGGCCCCCGTACTCAGCGTGATGATGTCCGATGTGTTGCTGCCGACCCGTACAGACTGGGATCTGGCAGTGAGGAAGTCCAGCAGCCAGTCGCAGAGAAGGGGGCTGAGGCGCAGATTTGTTAGTTTACAAACCAGCTGCTGGGGGATGATGGTGTTGAATGCTGAGCTAAAGTCTATGAACAGCATCCTAACATATGAGTTTTTAGTGTCCAAGTGGGTGAGGGCTGGGTGTAGAGCAGAGGAGATGGCATCCTCAGTGGACCGCTTAGCTCGATATGCAAACTGAAACGGGTCCAGGGAGGGGGGGAGGTTGGATCTGATCTGCTTCATGACTAGCCTCTCGAAGCACTTCATGATGGTTGAAGTCAGCGCTACAGGGCGGTAGTCGTTGAAGCAAGATGGAGAGGACTTCTTGGGCACAGGTATGATGGTGGTTTCTTTGAAGCACGAGGGAACAACAGCCTGGCTCAGGGAGATGTTGCAGATGTCTGTGAGGACATCTGTGAGCTCAGCTGCGCAGTCTTTTAGCACACGACCAGGAATGTTGTCAGGTCCAGAAGCTTTTCGGGTGTTAATCCTTAACAGTGTGCTCCTCACACTGCCTGGAGACAGACAAATAGCCTGGTCGTTGGGTGGGGGGAATTGTTTTCTGCGCAGGTGTGTTGCTCTGTGCTTCAAATCGTGCGAAGAAGCCGTTGAGGTCGTTCAGGAGAGAGGTGTCACTGTCACAGGTCTGTGGTAAGGGTTTGTAGTCCGTGATAGTCCTAATACCCTTCCACAGGCTCCGTGTGTCTCTGCTGTCACTGAAGTGGGCTGTAGTGTTGTTTGGCTTTCCTGATGCCACTGGAAAGGTTGGCCCTGGCTGCTCTGAGACCGGCTGGATTGCCCTCTCTGAAGGCAACGTTGCGGACCCTCAGCAGCCCATGGACCTCCCCTGTCAGCCATGGCTTCTGGTTAGCCCGGATGGTGATGGCTCTGGTGTGGGTCACATCATCAATGCATTTGGTGATGTAGCCTGTAACTGTCTCTGTGTATTCCTGAATGTTGGTTGTGTTGTTGTGTGTTGCTGCCTGCTTGAACATGTCCCAATCTGTAGTCTCAAAGCAGTTTTGGAGTGCAGCTGTGCTGTCCTCTGACCACACACGTACCTCTTTTGAAACCGGTTTGGTGACTTTCACCCGGGGTCTGTATGCCGGTTTCAGCAGAAGTGAGGAATAGTTCTCATTTTGTCAAGAGCCAATATCGTCTGAGGACCAACCCTGTGAATTACCTTTCATATTTTCAATAAGATGCCCTCCTATTCATCAAAATTCTATTGGGTTTATGCCTAGCTTGTTCAATATTTTTCTTACAAATCAACCAATTCAACCTGGTGAACCTTTTCTAGGCTTCCTTTAACGCGTATATATCTCCTTTAGCGAGAACAAAATATACCCAGACCACCAGCTGTGAAATCATCAATTTCTTAAACAGAAGTGGCAAGGTAAGAAATGGAATGAGTAAGGGAATGGGATGGTGGAGAGTTCAGGAGGTGGGGGTGGAGATTAGGTGGAAGGATGTGTGAGATGACGTGGGTTGCAGAAAGGAGAAAATGGAAGTGAGGAAATAATGTTGGACAGGGAATTGGAGTTTGTGGCAGGAGAGGGGGAGCAAAGATAAGAAGGGACAGAGGAAGGCAATGGGAGAGACTGAATGGCTAGGAAGGAAGAGTGGAGCATTGTGAGGGGGAAATGGGAAAGAGGAGCAAAATGGGAAAAGGGGGAAACGGAAAAGAGGGTGGATTTTAAGATGCAAAGAAAGGGGGTGGTTGATGATAACAAAATGGATGTGACAGCATTAACTGTTTAGAATAAGATCTGCAATTTGATGACGGCTATAGAGGGCTATTTTTAAATCTAACTGGCAGGAAATCCACAATGTAGAGAGGAATTCTGGCTGGAATTCTAACAGTACTCTCTATGCAACTTTGACAATACTTCCCAGATAAGGTTAAACTCTATTATTGTGCTGATAAAGCAAACAAAGAGAGAAACAAGGAACTGCAGATGCTTATTTACGAAGAAAGACAAAATGTGCTCCAGTAGCTCAGCATGTCAGACAGCATCTCTGGAAAGCATGGACAGGTGACGTTTCAGCTTGGGACCCTTCTTCAGTCCAAAACATCACTTATCCATTCTCCAGAGATGCTGCCTGACCCACTGAGTTACTCCAGCACTTTTCAAAGCAAACAAAGAGCATTCTCAAAATTCCATAAAAAACAACAATGCACACTTAGTATCTTCTTGAGGATAACTACTAGGCTATTTCAGAACAATCTCTTCAAAATAATGGAATGATTTTAAACCTATCACTATAATTCCTGCATTTTCCCCTGCAACTGCAGGAGATGTAATATCTGTTTCTATACCTGCTCCCTCACCTACATCCAGGGACCCAACAATCCATCCAGGTGAGACAGAGGTTCACGTGCACTTCCTCTAACCACATCTACTGCATCCAGAGTTCTTGATCTTGCCTCCTGAACACAGGCAAGACCAAGTGTAGACTAGGCAAAACCCCTCCCTCACCTGTGTTCATCGATTACCTGCCACGTTTGTCCTACCCCTCCTCTCTTCAAGCTTTACTTCACCCGCACACCACCTAAAATCACTGAAGAAAGGTCCCGACCCAAAACGTCGCCTGTCCATGTTTTCCAGGGATGCAGCCTGACCGACTGACTTACTCCAGCACATTGTCTTTTTGTTTTGTAAACCAACATCTGCAGTTCCTTGTTCCTGCATTTTACTGTTTTCCTTCTGGTATTTGCCTCAAAATAGAACAAATATTTTGTGAAGATTAATTTACTTTTTCTCTTTATAGATACTGTCTGACCAGGTAAACATTTGCAGCTAGATTACAAACATTTTGTATGAGAGTCCTCTCGTCTCCTAGCATCAAAAATCAAACCGAATACATATCTCTCGTGGGAAGATGGTTTACCGGCTGGTTGTTTGATCAGCATGGATTTGAGCCGTCTCTAGATGGATGACAGCTTATGAACCAATCAAGCAAAGGACAATGAGAAACAAGCTGTGTGACAGCACTTGCATCATTCAGGAAGCAGTGTTTGGACAAATGCCAATAGTGAATAGAAATAATAGCCACGAATTTAAAATATGAAAGGGAGAAAGATCTCCCATTGCATTGAAAGCTTCTGAATCATGGAGGACTGATGTTTGGCCTTCGGCAAGTTAAAGGATTCACTGGGGTACACATGGGAAAAGTATTTCCTCTGATGTGAACTGAGGTAGAGGTTGAGTTATGAACAAGCTGGCATGAAATTCAAGCATGGCGAATCTTAAATGGTCAGGAAACTCCTGCTCACACAGGGCAAGAGTTATTTGCCTCCCCCCCCTCAAAAAAAAAACCAAAAATAGCGATGCTGCAGATCGACTGAAAAGCATTTAACATGCGAATGTCAGATTTTTGCTTTGGTAAAAATCTTAAAGGTTGTGGTATCAAGACAATGGACAGAATTAAGATGCAGATTCAAGAACAATGTAAAAGAGTGCAACAACCTTGAAAGACTAAATGCCTTCTGCTAGGCACTGAGTGATCAAATTTTCCAATATTTGAAAGTCAAAAAGTAATGGTGCATCCTTGGCTCTCCCTTAGTGCTCTTTCGCACAACCTTCTTAATGTTCTTCAGCAACGTAGTTTTTAGGTGGTGATATTAGTAAACGACGTGCACGGAATGGAGATTTATGGTTCGTGGTTCATGTGCAGGCAGATGACATTAGTTTAATGTGGCATCATGATAGGCACAGATATTATGGGGAAAGAGGTCTGTTCTTGCACTATACTGTTCTATGCTCTATGGTAGCTGCAATAAGTGCCCCATTTGTTTCAAATCAACAGTTTGAACTTCTCTCTTGAACTGTGCAATGCTAAAATCCCAATGGCTAACACCTGATGTAAAATGAGATTGAAGCATGAAGCTCCCCTTCTATCTCTGTCAGTGTCATCTTCAAAAAAAAACTATCCCAGGACCCAGAGAATGCACCTTTGAGACTCTCAAGACCATTCTACCTCCCTTGCAATTTCAAAACTGGAGAAGGCATTGGAGGAGATGCTACTTTGAGCTGCACCATAGGAATGACAAAACAAGACAGTAACCCTGGCTCTGCAGAGAGCCAAAGGCTGCAACAGCAACAGCAACACAAAGAACCACACCAGAAAGTAATATCAGCTAAATTCCTCGACCATTTTAAAACTTACTATGATCTTCGTTTCTCTGATTAGAAATCATAACAACTCCCTGGAACATCAAAGGTACGGGTGGTTCTAAAAGGCTGCTTATTTTCATGCACCAGCACTCGCACACAGATGGCAAAGCAATGGGAAACTAGCTTTGTTATTAGTGCAAAGGCAAGTTGTTAATATGAGGATTCACTCAGTGTCTTGTCCAGAAGCTTTCTTCTACAACACTGCCAAAAAAATATGAATTGTTTATCTTAATGCTGGTTTTGGTGATGTGCAAATGATTGCCACATCCTCATACAACAACAGAGCCAATTGTCTGGAGGGGGTGAAGAGGAGGTTCATCAGCATTCATTCATCAACGTTTCATTTCGGGTATAGATGAGGACTTGGTCAGCACGGACAAGGTGAGCCGAAAGGCCTGTTGCTATGCTGTATGAGTCCATTATTCCATGCTTGCTAATTTCAGAAAGGCTATTTTTATGTGAGCCTGTGGCTGCCTGCACTCTTTCCCCAAGGTTATTTGTTTACTATCCTCCATAAAGCAGTTAATATACAACAAGATAAACTATGCCACTAGCACAGTTTAACTTCCTAGACTATTACATCATGGATGACTATAATTAAACTGGAACTTCTGAATTTTCCATAGGTTGGCTCTGACCAATAAACAGACTAATTGTAACTATTTGCAGGATTTGTTTTCTTAGTATCTTGACATAATTAATTATTTCACCAAACTATTGAGATCATTTTCCATTAAGAAATAAATTAAATGAGTTTTTGATTGGACTGCCAAATAGTGTATGGCTACATTCAAGGTCCTGATGCCAGTGAAGTCACAGAGATCCTTTATTGCAAGACATATTTTTAAAACCACATCAGTGGAACAACAGTATGGTGCTGCATTTCACGCTGTGTTAGGAAACCAAGTATTAGCAAACCCTGAGTTAAAGGATCATTTCTCTCTGGCATTGCCTGAGCAGTGAATGCCCTTGTCAATTTTCCAACATATGAATCATATATCCACCATACATAGCAGAAAAAAGGGCAAGAGTATTGCTAACTGTGTTACATATTTTCTGGACAAACCAAAATTTTAATAGAAACATTTTGCAAAGAAAGATACAATTGTAGGTTTAAAATGGTTTGCATTTTCCTAATGTAAGTACATACCTGCAGATCTTTTAAAATTAAAACAAAGAAAGTTTTAATCGTTTCTTTTGCAACCTTAGGATGCTCTAAAGAGCATATCTGTCAATGAAGTACTTCTGAAATGGAGTCACTGTTATAATGCAGGAAAGACAGCAGCCAATATGTGCATAGGGAGCTTCAACAATAACTGGATGACCTTTTCTTGAGCATTTGTCAAGGAATAAATATTGGGCAGTATAGTTTATGACCACAATAACTGCACTTATTTTTAAGTATTCAAATATATCTTCGTTACTATATTATGATGATTAAGAATATTATTAGTTTATAATCAAGACTCAGTGGCAATTGAAATTCACTGCAACACACATTCTTTAGTCACCTCAAAATCAAAACCAGAGCAGCCAATATCAACAGCAGTTCAAGTGGAATACTCCTTTTTTTAAACAAACAAGCCAGTTAAGTGAACAGGGATTAAATAAATGTACCTGAAAGGTCCTTGGGGTTTCATCAATGGTGATGGGCAACAAAGGTGAAGCTAGGTTCCATTCACTGGTCACACTTAGTGTCTTTCCATCAACCTCCACCTGTTGTGACACAAATAAGACTGTTACAGTGAAGACAGACAGGAAACAGATCCCAAGTCCGCAACTGTGAACAAAGCAGTAGCCATTTTAAACAGATGGTAACCCAACCGCCTGTCATGTTTATTGCTTCTGCCATAAAAGACAGGGCCCAACAACATAGTCCTGAAATTATCCCCAGGGACCAGCAATGGACCTTGGAACAGCTGCCTCTGGTTACGAAGGTTTCGAGCAATTTAAAGTAAGTAACAAATAGGCATCCGACTTTTACACCTACCCTGAAACGTTACATTTACTGCAATTTAACAAGTGCTGAATGTGAATTCCTGTGACACACTTCAACCTGCACATTAGGGCTTGCGTATAATAATTCAATCCCCCAAAGGACTGCAAACGCATTTCTTCACTGCATCAATAATCACAACATAATTAACATTTTCATATTTGTCAAGCAAAACATTTTCTGCACGTTTTTTTCTCTTGGACACAAAATCTCTGCTGCCATTCAAAAGTAGCAAAATATTCTTGAAACTTTTTCTCATCTGAAGACTCTGGGGAAAAAAACTTATTTTGTTAACGGTAACACAGTGCTGCAGCAGGCAGATCCACATGCAACACTGACCATGGGTGCTGTCTGGCTCTGTGGGGTTTCCATGTTCTTCCTGGGAGCTTTGGTTTCCTCCCACAACCCAAAAATGAGCAGAAAGTTTAATCGGCTGCTATAAATTACCCCTTTAGTGCAGGTAAGCAGCAAAAAAAAACTAAAGGAGAGTTGATGGACCCTGTGAGAGAGAATAGGTTGCAGGGAGGCAGGAAAATGAGGAGAAGGAATAGGGCTGATAGGATTGCTCTGCCAGCGTACACCTGATGGGCTGAGTGGCCTCATGCTGTGTAATAATAACAATAACTGTAATATAGGGAACACAAATATTGTATTTCCCATAAACATTCAGCATTTCATCGTGAAATTTTACAATCATACACGAGGAAGAGGACAAATTAATTGCTTATATTTTGAAATCTGCTGAGGTTTAATACAAGCTGATGCTGGCATGGAGAACAAACCTTTGCTTAACTTATTTCGCTCACGGGACTGCTGACTCTCCCTCCACCCTCTCCTCACTGGAGCCAAGTTCCACAAGAGGAAGCTGCCTTCCAATACCTCAAAGTCTCCAATTATACATGCAAGAGTTCACAATGAGAACTGTGTGAATAATTCATATCAAATTCAATTTCGCTTATAGCCATCAGACAGTTCTGGGCTCTTGCAGGTGTGGAAAACCTTACAGCTACCTGGAGCCAATTTTCCTTTTCATCTCACTGACTGCAAAATAGAATGGATTTATCCATTGCTTTTCATCAACATGACACACCATTTACAGAACTCCATTAAGACAGCAAAGCAAGAGTGATATATCGGACTGGAGGTTTCCAATGCTCAGCTTTCAAGATGAAATAAAGATAGTAATGACTGGAAGAGAACCCGCCTTTCCTTTGTTTTTCTCCCAGGGAATGACATCTTTCTGAATGTAGGAAACATTGCCAGCACTGTGCACTGCAAGGTCCCAAATGCACCTTGGGATTTGGGATATGGATTTGGGAAATGTTCCATGTCTTAATCTGCTTGACTGGGCGTGCATTCACTGGAATTTAGAAGGATGAGAGGGGATCTTATAGAAACATATTAAATTCTTGAGGGATTGGACAGGTGAGATGCAGGACAAAAGTTTCCCAATGTTGGGGGGGAGTCCAGAACCAGGCGTCACAGTTTAAGAATAGGGCTGAGATGAGGAAAAAAAATGTCACCCAGAATTGTGAATCTGTGGAATTCTCTGCCACAGAAGACAGTGGAGGCCAATTCACTGGATGTTTTCAAGAGAAAGTTAGATTTAGCTCTTAGGGCTAAAGGAATCAAGGGACATGGGGAAAAAGCAGGAACGGGGTACTGATTTTATATGATCAGCCATGATCATATTGAATGGCAGTGCTGACTCGAAGGGCCGAATGGCCTACTCCTGGCACCTATTTTTCTATGTTTCTATGCTTATATAATGTTAAAATAATTTGATTCTCACTAATTGGAACTTTCAACTTAAAACCATTTCCTGACATTTTTATAATTTTTATTCCTGGGTCGCAGGCTGTTTAAATAGGATTGGACTAACTTACATGGACACAATATGTGAGCACCAGGTTTCTCCAGAATGGGAATCATGCATTCATTAATAACCTTCTCCACCCACACTTGTTTTAATTTAAATACATTTTCGGGATGTGGGAGTCGCCATTTAGACCGGGTAGCAGGCTTCAGTGAGTCAGTTGGGTTTTTATGGCAATCTGGCAGCTTCATCATCACTTTTACTGAGATCTATTTTTCCTAGAGTTATACAGCATAAACACGGGCCCTTTGGCGCACCATGTTCTTGCCAACCATCAAATACCCATCTGCACTTATTCTACTAACCAGTGCTCAGTCTATTGCTCTCTATGCATTGGAGATTCAAGTACTTGCCTGGATTATTCTTCAATGCTGAGAGAAGTTATTCCTCCATCACCCACTCAGACAAAACATTCCTGACTCCAACGATGTTTTGGATGTAAATATTCTTCCTCAGGTCCTCTCTCAGCCTCTTTCCTAAACCTATGTCCTCCAATTCTGACACCGCCTCATGGGAAGAAGTTCCCTGCTATCTATCATGTCTATACCCTTTTTAACTTTGTACACTTCAATTAGGTTCCACTTAAACCTACTTTGCTCCTAGAAAAGGAAACTCAGCTTTGCAGTCTCTCCTCACAATTGAAATCTCCAAATACTGGCATGGACCTCTCATCCTGTTTTTTGGTTGGTTGTACAATCCCAGATGGATAGGAGCCCCCTAAAGGAAAGGGAATGAGTCAGGAGATCATAGGTTTAAAATGGAGGAATTTGCAAAAACTCAACCCCAAATCCGTACTGGGTTGAGACGAAGGGCCATTAATTTAGCCAGAGGGTAGAGAACCTGTGGAATTCATTGCCGCAAATGCTGGTGGTGGCCAAGTCTAGTTTTGTTTAATTTAGAGATACAGCGTGGAAAGAGGCCTTTTGCCCCATTAAGTCTACACCGACCATCAATGACCCGCCCACTAGATCCACGTTATCCCAGTTTTGCAACCTACAATCCAGGAACAATTTACAGAAGCCATATGGAGAAAAACCACGCAATTACGGGGAGAACGTACAAACTCCGTACAGACAGCATCCGCAGTCAGGATCGAACCTGGGTCTCTGGAGCTGTAAGGCATCAACATGCTGTACTTTTGAGGTTATTCTTCACTCAAGGGCTTGCCAAAAAGATGTCACTGTGACAACTGAGCCATATTAATATATTTGTGACTACAGAATGAGAAGAAACCAAAATTTAAATCCAGCTCCATCCCCTTACAACATGGGGAGCAGAACTAGTCCATTCAACCCTCTGAGACCATTCAGTCATTCAAGAATATGTCTAATTACCGAGTCCAATTTCTTCTGGTCTTCATGTCCAAACACATCTATTTTGAATAAACCCATTAGCTGAGCATCCACAGCCCTCTGAGATAGAAAATTCCAAAAACTCTCAATATTCCAAATAAAGATATTTTCATCTCAGACCCCTTAGAGTGAAGCAATGCTCCCACGTTTCACAGTTTCCTACACTTCAAGCAGTCTCCTGTCAATCGCTCTCATAACCTTGTATGTTTCAAAGGGATCACTTCTTAATTCTTCTGAATCAGCACAGATGCATCTGACATAAACCACCAGCCCATTCTGCTTCCATTTCTATGCTGGACAAGTTGGTGCCTTGGTTGAGGATGCTGCTGTTTGTGGAGTGAGGCCGACTGTTTCTCGAAGGCCCACCGGGTGGCAGCAGTGGTTTTCTGACAGCACCAGGACTGACAGCAGTGACAAAGAGCTGGTATGAGTGGCTGGCCAGTGGAAGATAATGGTTCTCTGAAGAAGCTTCAAGACTCAATGTTGCTTTTGTGCCTAACCCACAAAATGTGAAAAAATTGCCACACACTTGAATTCTAAGATTTTGACAATACAGCAAGGGCATCCAATAGACTTGCAATGCGATGGCACATCCAGTGTACAACCCGGAAGAAACAACTATGGGTGTGAGCTTGCAGAGAGAGTTGACAACAACATGAGCAAGTCTTGGTTTTGTTGGCCTGCCATTTGTCAATGATATCCAAGTAAGGCAGATCTTGTTATGATGTAGAAACAAAGAACTGCAGATGTTCATTAATGCACAAAAGAACACAAAGTGCTGGAGAAATTAAGCAGGTCAGAAAACATCTCTGGGGAACATGGATAGACACTGTTTTGGGTCGAGACCCTTCTTCAGATTAATTGTAGATGGGAGGAAAAGAAAGATGGAAACGGGGAGAGGCAGGACAAATCATGGCAAGCAATTGGTCAACATAGGCAAGAAGGGTTTTTGATATGTAGGTTATTTGATAAGCAGAGGCCTGATATAAGAACAGAAGGTGTGAGACAGGTTTAAAGAGTTGTGAATTGTGAAACCAGAGGGAGGAAAGTAGAGGGGCAGTTGGGGTTGGGGAAGAAGGGAGAGAAGTTAACTAAAATAGGAAAATTCAATGTTCATACTGTTGAGTTGTAAGAGATGGTTTAAACATATTTCTTAAGGGGTAGTAGGCAAGTACTACAAAGTTCTAAACTGTAGTTTATGATCAATGCAAATCCAAGTTCAACACATACCTAGCCTTAGAGGGCACAGGATGAAGAGGAGGTCTTAGAGTCAAATCTGACCCATCGAGTCCACCAATGACCACACAAATCCCATTTTAATCTACCCACATCCCATCAATTCCCTCAGATTCTACTATCAACCCACACAAGGCATTTTACAGTGGCCAATTAACCTACAACCAATATGTTTTTGGGATGTGAGAGAAAACCCATGTTGTCACAGGGAGAAAATGCAATTTCTACACAGACAGCAGATAAGGTCGGGATTGAACCTGGGTCATTGGCTCTGTGAGACATTAGCTCTACCAGCGCTAGTGTGCCACACTAACGGAGGAGAGGAAGGATCTTAGTATTCCTCCGAGCTTTAGGTTTAATTAGGTATTTTTTGAAGTGTAGCCTCCGGTGTAATGTAAGCATGTCAATCGATTTACACACAGAATGATCCCGCACAATGCATGTGATAAGGGACAGGTTTGTTTTAAAGAGATTGAAGGATGAATCCTGGCTTCAGTTAAGCGGAGATTTTATTTGAGGTGTCAAGTTCCTTCACAACATCTCTCCACATCTCTGCTTATTTCTCTTCCTTTAAAATATCCAAAAATCTGTTTCTTGTCCAAGATTTTAGTCGGCTGTGGTAATGCGGCTTGTGGTCACATTTTGCCTGGCAACACTCCTTTGAAGGAACTTGGGATGTTTTATCATTTCTGTGGTGCCCTATCCATGCATGCTGACAGTATTATAGAGTTGTGGAATATTTTATATTCATCAAAGAAATGCCTAAAGGAGCCTTACTTTATTGTCTCCTCGGAAAGATGTCACCATTGAAAGTGTAGCCCTCCCTCAATAAGGCATCCAGAGAATGTGTCCCCATTTTGTGCTCTGGACTCAGAATTTAGAGTATTAGCCATTGACTCTTGGATGAAATTGGCACAGTGAACCATAACTATGAAAATACCAATCTTCCATGGCTCCCTCTCCATGGAGATCATGTCATATTCATTTGCACCCAGAGAGCAATTATGTGGTTTGGGGAAATTTCCTCACATTAAGAATCTTGAATCTTGAATGGACACATTGATGACACGATTGAAAACAGCCAAGTAAAATTAAAAACAATGTATTTAAAGATTTATAAACTGGTGATCAAATTTCCGGCCTATTACTTGTTTAGAAAGTCTGCACAACATTTCAAAAATCACAGTCGTCCATGGTGACCAAGTTAATGAGATTCAACAGTACATCTCCTTCTTCATTGTAATGCTCTGGGATCTGTACCATCGAAAGGGAACCAATGGTTGATGTTATTATTACAGGAGGATTTTCAAGAACCAAACAGAAAAGATGTTTTCTCTGCAAAAACAGTTGAACAAACACAAGGGTTTCCTCAGTTAAAAAAAAGTAGTCAAACATCAAACCACCAGTAAAATCTGAACCCTAAAAGCTCCTTTGAAGAAACCTATTTGAAGTGCAGTATTTCTGGTTATGGGTGATTGAAATGAGAAATCTGTAGCTGCATATGGACATCTTGGCAACATGACCTGCTAATTAAATCCATGTGAGCCAGTCTCATCTTAAAAGAGGTCCCAAACATTTGCTTTCTCAACTTTTGTCCAGTCAATCAACGAAATCAATGCAGACTTAAACCTGACACCATCGTGATATAAATCCTGCCCCTAAACTATCTACTTCTGCAATATAACCAGATCTGAACCATAAGGGTTCCATATCCTATTGAATAATGGAGCTGACACAAGTGGCAAATTATGGTCAGTCATATGCAAGATTCGGAAGAGACTGAGAACAGCAAAATTAATTTCCACAATGTAAAAATCATTAACCTTCATAGATAGAAAGTCTTCCTTCATTGTGTCCATTGCATATCAAACCATTCCAAAATTCAGTTCCACTGAATTCACCAGATCAGAATCTCAGAAGCCAAGCTCGGCACAATTTCATGATGCAATCACCATATACAACAGAGAACTCTTTAGTCTCAAACATGATATAGTATTTTGATCACATAACTGCATTACTAACTTACTGCACACTTGAAAAAAACTGATGGCAACTTTATGCTGGGTTTAAAGGCCAGAGATATTGTTTCAAGCTTACAATGTATGATGAACCTGCTTGTGAGACTGCAACAGAATGCATCCCATCATCCAGCTGCACTGACAGCTCCCAGCTCCTCTCTTCTCGTTTAGCAGCAGGAGCCCTGCAGACAGAAGTACAAAGAACATTTTATTTTAAGAAGATGAGAAAGATGAGCCCAATAAAACTAAATCATAGGGATGCATTAAGGGAATTACAATATTAAGTGGCACTTAGATTTGAGCCTTATTTTTTATAAATGATCATCTTGTGTATATTTTGAAACATTTTCTGCCCAACTGTCTCACTTTCATCACCAGCCCTGATAACTTGAAAGAACCTTGCCTACAAAACAAAACATGCCCTCCCCATGAGAACAAGACTTCAGTTAAAAATAAAATAAAGTCTTCACGTGTAATTGTTGGAATATGTTCTTGTAAAATTCTTATCATTATGTCTACACATTCAAGCCTGCAATTACCTCTATTATCCCTTCTTATTTTTTTGTCTCGCTACATTCAGATCAACTTTGGGCAACTAATCAAATAAATAAAAACTCAGTGGTTAATGCCATTTTTAATCAACTCTTTGAAGACAGAAAACCTTTCTGAATCACAAAACGAGACTGTAATTTCACATTATATTCAGAGAATGCAATGATGGAAGAAATGTTTGATCAATCGTCTATTTCATTTTTCTACTCTACAACAGCAAGCATCAGCATTTTAAGGGAATCTTTTTTTTCTGGAAGTCATTGACATTTGAAAGCAAAATAAATCTCCCAGAATTTACAACAGAGAGATGGGCCACTTTGCCCCCCCCCCCCCTGCTCAGCACTGATGTTTCTGCTCCACATCAAGTACTTCCATTTCATCACTCCACTATTCCCCTCTTATATGTTTATCCCGTTTGTTCTAAACCCATATCTGCTTTTCTGTGGGAGTGAGTTCCTCAGTTACCCTGCTCACTGAGTAGATATTCATCTAACAAATTCATGAAACAAAATTGCCCAGAATTTCTAGTGCACTAACTGATGCCTTTCAGGCATTGCACTTTAAACAGTGAACATGTACTGCACAGTTCTCCATTCCCAACGATTGAAACTATGGCAGGAGTAAGGCTCGCCAAAGCCCGGCATTTCATTGTTGTGACACCAAGAGTTGGTTGGGGGGTGGGCCAGGTGCTAGGAATTGTGAATTAGTAGAGCATCAGAAAACATCAGATTGAGGTTGAGGAAATTGGGCGGCACGGTGACACAGCGGTAGAGTTGCTGTCTTACAGCGCTTTCAGCGCCAGAGTCCCGGGTTCGATCCCGGCTTACGGGTACTGTCTGTGCGGAGTTTGCACGATCTCCCCTCGACCACGTGGGTTTTCTCCGAGATCTTCAGTTTCCTCCCACACTCCAAAGACATATAGGTTTGTAGGTTAATTGGCTTTGTATAAATGAAAACTGTCCCTAGTGTGTGTAGGTAGTGTTAATATGCGGGGATCGCTGGTCGGCGCGGATCTCTAAACTAAACTAGACTAAACTAATTGAGGTACAATTGAAGGGAGAGCCGATTGAGAGCTAAGGGAGAGTCAAGAGTTAATTGGCAGTTGTGGAGATGGTGCAGAGGCTCAGGTGGTCTGTTGTGGGAGGGGTGGGAAGAAAGATGTGTTAGTATCAGACAGTGGGTTAAGTGAGAGTAGACCCAGTGATGTAGGTAAGAAAATAACTCGTACTCAGCACTCAGTGGTGAGATCTTACGGCCATTATCCAAAGAGTACATATCATAGGCAACACCTAATGACAACAAGTTCCCCACAATGCTCTCATATTTGATCTCATATAGTCCATAACTTCCTGAAAGTGGTGACATAAGTGGATAGACTGGTAAAGGCAGAGCAGAGCATGCTTGCCGTCATAGAGTGGAGCATTAAATCTAAAAGATGGCAAATCATTTTGCACTGTGTAAACCCTTGGATGGGCCACATATGCACTATAGTGTGCAGGTCTGGTTGCAACACTATAGGAAGAATGTGGAAGTTTTGGAAAGTAGGAGAGGGGGTTCTCTGGGATGTTGCCTGGATTGGAGAATTTTATCTTAAAGAAGATTAGATAAACATGACATTTTCTGGAGCAGCAGATGCTGAGGGGAGACCTGACAGAAGTTTATAAAATTACAAGCAGCATAGATAAGATAGTCAGTCAGATTCTTTTTCCCAGGATGAAAATGTCAAATATTAGAGGCCAGTGTGAAGGAGATGTGTGAGGCAAGTTTGTTTTCTGCAGAGAGTGGTAGGTGTCCAGAATGCACAACCAAGAAGACAGCAAAAGCAGGTACAATAGCAATGCTTAAAAGTCATTTCGATAGCTACAAGAACAGTGAGGGAATAGATGGACGCAGACCATATGCAGGGTGATGGGTACTTTAGATCGGTCTTGTCGGCATAGACAGGGTTGGTCAAAGGGCCAATTCCTATGCTGCACTGTTCCATATTCCACATTTTATGATGCAGAACGTGGGTTGGGGGTTGAGGGATTGGCTCACATCAGGAAGTGTCAGGCCAGATTTCCTGCGAAATGACCTGGAAAGCAAGATTATTGTGTTTCACTTGTGAAGGGAAATAGTTTTCAAAGGCCTAACACTGAAAATGCAGTTATGCCACAGAATTTTTAGGCATGGAAACGATAATGGAACGACAATACCATTTCTGTTATTAGTAAGATCAAAACCAGTAAAGATATAATACGTATCAACCTATAGTGTTATAAACCTTGCTCTGGGGTTATTAATTTATCACGATCCCTGCACAAGATTAACAGCGTTGGTATTCTTCTTATGCAGCCACAGAACCATTGATCATCCTCGGATTATTATGAGATTGCCAGTAGTAATGCAATTTAAATCCACAATTATTCTTCAACATCGCACCATGCTATATAATTAGTGTGAAATGTAAGATCGGGAAGAGAGCAGTCTCAAGCCTGTCAATTAAATTATGGTTGATCTATACCTCAATTCCATTTCCCCAGTTTTGTTCCATTCCATTTTGACTCTCGATGCTCTTGGCTAACAAGAGTTGCTCATACAAATACATTTTTAATTAGAGTGCTGTTTTAATGCTGGTGCTGATAATCTTTGCACAATATTAATGCATAAATGAAGCTAAGAACTCAAACAATCCTTAAGTGTTTGATTTGCACAATCACCAGCTTTTACTTTAATAGTGTGATTAGTTTTTTGCACCAGCCTGTTTCTTGTAGAAATGTGCCCACAGGGAAGTAAATTTAACAGCAATATATGGAACCAGGATATTTAAAGCAACAAGATTATGTAAGATAGAACATTACACTTTCCCAAAATGCAATGTAATTATAAAAACAATTAAAACAAGTAATCAATGACTTGATTTTGTTGTGTGCGCTTTCCTTAACAAGATTTAGTTAGATTCCTTTTATTTAGAAGCTGGCACAATTTTAAGATTATGTTATTCAGGAAAAAATGCATGATAAAGGTTAGAATTCTAAAGCGTTTACATAACTATTATCATTTGTGAAACTGATCGTTCAGATGGTATTAATCCCTCAATTTAGCTGTCGGTTTTTTAAAAAGAAAATTCAAGATTGCAATTTTGTCTATCCAAAACACAATAGATTGGTGTCACAACAAACACAGTAATTTTTTGGGCGCTGACATGATCTGTCCAGGTTGGAATTGCCCAAACTTAAGCTCTGCTTGTTAAAGCTACACCCCACCGTGCACTAGTGAATTTAGTTGAAATGTTAACCAAGCAAAAATTCCTTACCCATCTGGAAAATGCAATATCTAATTCTAATAAATCATTATTTCATCTGCACTCTAAAGCCACAACAAGCAACTACATGGCATCTTTAAGCAAATAAACAAGACTCAAGGTACTTCACAGTAGCTCTCAAACAAAATTTGAAAGCGAGCCAAAGGCAGTGATATTGAAGGGCTTGACGTCATCTCACATACCTCCTCACAATTCTAATCATCCTAGCCTGCCTGTTACCACCCACCTCAGGTAAATATATGCCCCCAAACATGAAGCATAAGGGTTGTTGCCAACATCCAATGGGGACACATTCCCTGTAATCAGCTCAATGACACCGAGGTCCAAGACTTAATACTTCAGAATTCTGGCACAAAGCCCTTACCCTTTGCCCCACTTCATCCAACCCAACCCTTAATGACCTCTCTTCAACTTCTCAGCCCAGACATCCAATAAGGCAGCAAATATTATAAAAATCACAGTTTACTGCACCTAATTTTTATTAACATGTTGTTTCCATGCTTCAATGCCTCGTGATAATTTGCACACATGCAACTGGGGAACTGCTATAGGAAAATCTGGAGGACCAGAGTAAAAGAAATAATTTTGTTTACTGATGTTTTATTTAGCTACACTTTATTCTTAAAAGAGGTGAAGTCAGAATGATTATTTTAAATTAACTATCCGGGTTATTAATTTTGATGCAACGTTTTAGCATTTGCCAACATTTTTAAGTAAATATATCCTTGGAACTAAAAACGGACAAATTAGGAGTAAATTCTGATTTTAAACAGCTTTACTATTCAGAGCAAGGATCATTAAGAAACCCTTAGTCATAACTTCCACAGCAGGGAGTCACAAAAATCAAGAATAATGTAGCCAATTTTTTTTTGGAAGCTGAGGTCAGTTCTTGCACACTGGAGAAGTCGGTCATTCATCTGAAATGATTTCAGAGAATTTGCAAGACCATGAAAGATATGTTATGCAAGCACATAGAAGTATTCAGTGGAGGTAGACAAGCACAGCTACATAGAGACTACAAAGCAGCCCTCCCATGGTTCATGAATAAGTCAAGGAAATGATCAGAAAAAAAATGAAGAGATGTTTGGACAGATGGCCCACTTAAAACACATGGGATAAAGTGGCAGCAATTTGAATGAAATGTTAGATTTTGTTAATAATTGGTCTTTATTCTCTGTGGTCCCCAGATAGGTAAATGAATAAATTCTTGAAGTGTTACAAGTATTAAGACTTGCTGACAAAAAACTATTTATGAACTTTACCGCTGGAGCCTAAGAACAAAATATGTAAAAATTACAATAAAACCTCAAGTATAATCATACATAAAAGGAAGGTCAGGATTAAAGGAATTTTAAATAGCATGAATCTGTTCCAACTAAAACAATGCAGAGGATTTATTTTCTGTTCATTCTGCATTTTGAACAAACACAGAAAGTCTTCTCCATGTACAACAAACTAAAGGCCTACAATGCAACACTTCATCCCAAAAGTGCCTTCTATATGTTAACACACATAAAAAAATCAAATTTATTAACTTCCATTCACAAACTCCAAATTATTGCAGTGCAGGTTCACCAGCTTACTTGTTCAGACTTCAGAATCAGTCATTGTTTCATTCAATTCCTTGTGCAGAATCAAATTCCAATTGTGCACCAACCCAACCAACACAACAAGTAGTCCAAGAAGAACAACAGAACTCAAATTTATAGAGCGCCATTAACATAACATAAAAAAGCCCCGAGGTGTTTCACTGGAAGGGCACCAAACAAAATTGGGCATGCAGTAACTTTCTGCTACATTAAGGTAAACCATGACCCAGATCCCACATTACTGCTGCCACCCTCCAACTACTTCATGGCCTCACAGATACCTTGCAGTTAATTTTTACCGAAGCCAATTAACCTACAAACCTGAACATCTTTGGAGTGTGGGAGGAAACTGAGCACCCGGGGAAAACCCTCGAGGTAACGGTGAGAACATGAAAACTCTGTACAGATAGGACCCGTAGTCAGGATCGAACCTGGGTCTCTGGCGCTGTAAGCTGCACCACTGTGGTGACAAGGCTTCAGGTGGTGGAGCCCAACAATCAGCACCCAGCCCACTCTGATGGCCTTTCATCACTGTCAGTAAGTCTTCTCAATGGTTTCCAAATGTCTCTGATAGTCAAAGATATTTAGAAACAGTTGAAATAGTTTTAAGTAGTTTAAAATATATATTTAATATGAATTGAAATTACAGTTAACTGATATAAAATCATAAGCAATACTGCAAATAAAGGGAAGAGAAACTTCTTATCTTTTCTATCTAGATTGCTGATGTCACTCAAATAAATGATTGGTGTTAAAGCCAAGATGCGGTTACAAATGGCCCGCAGTCCTCAGTCTGAACAACTGAGTTCTGCTCCTGCAGTCAGTGTTGTCCTGTGGCAGAGTGGAAGGGCCGGCTGCCAGCACCTGACCTCTGACACATTCCTTACTACTTCACCTCAATGTCAACACGGAAGTCAAAGGGTGGATGAGTGAAGAGACCATTCAATCTGGCTCAAATAATCTCCAGTCTGTTTTACCAACTAACTCAGTGCCTCAACTCGAATAAAGGTTATTGTCATACACACAATTCTGATAATGTACAGGTTTAATAAAAATCTTGCTTGCAGCAGCATCATAGACACATGGACTCAGACAAAGAAAAAAGACGTACATAAATCACACAGGTGAGAAGAAAAGGACTGCAAATAAACAAGAAATTAGTGCAAAACATAATTACATACCAATAAAATCTGTAACTCTGCCCATTTACAAGGGGAAGATTGTTTTCTATGGCACATGTACAAATCTGGCATGTATCTTGCAAAAACAGGAAACAAATTCATGGTAGTGCATGAGGTGGAATTAGGGCAGTGTGGGTCAGTTCAGGAACCTAATAGTTGTAGAAATGTAGTTGTTCCTGAACTGTAGGTGTGGGACTTCAGGCTTCTGTACCTCTTGCTTGACAGTTGCTGCAAGAAGGGGATTCTTGATGATACATATCGCTCTGACAGATCATCATCAAAAAACGGGAATGAAAGGACATAGTATCTGCATTGTTCTTTTCCAGCATTGTAAAAATACAGATTATTACATCCTCATATAGTTGCCACAGAAAGCTATTACTAAGACGTGCATGTTTAGTTACAGGATTAAAATGTAATTGTTCTTTATTTCACATTCCTCATCAGATTTGGAACTAAGCATTATTTCAAAGCAGGAAAACATATTTTCAAACTAGTACATCCCATATAAATCATAAAGAAAACTCATGCAGGGTCACTGTCAAAGTGAGAAGAAAATCTCTTGATAAGGGTACACTTTTGTCTACATCCATTAGAATGATGTACAAGTTTAAAGCAGTTCATTTATCTTTCATCTATTTAAAACAGCTAGATTTATTTAATGGTTAATAGAGTATAAAATAGCCACCATGTAAACACCTACTTAAGTTGGAATTTCCAATAACATTTTAAAATAAACATGGCACTATAAATTAAGACGTGAGAGCTTGCTTAAAACATAATTAGATAATTAAATGCTTTCTGGTTTGGGGATAAAGAAACATTATATTTAGGTTTGATGTATAATAACTATATGGGGGTTTATGACCAATGTAACTCAACAACACTGAGTTTCTTGGACTTGATGTGATGTGTTGATACACTCAGTCATAAACCCACATATGGATCAAGCTGTAAAACAGAATCTTACGTATTACAGTTGTTAACACTAAATTAACATTTCTCCACCATATAAAAATTTAAAGCACTCATTTTTGAACTGTATTTGTATGTGATGTAATATTCTGCATCACAGGCACATTCTTCTAATACTTGAATATATTTTAGCTGTATATATATATATATATTTCAATTAAATATTGTTTAGAAATAATGACTATTTTTAAAATGGAGAACTTGTGACCAATAGACAATAGACAATAGACAATAGGTGCAGGAGTAGGCCATTCAGCCCTTCGAGCCAGCACCGCCATTCAATGCGATCATGGCTGCTCACTCTCAATCAGTACCCTGTTCCTGCCTTCTCCCCATACCCCCTCACTCCGCTATCCTTAAGAGCTCTATCCAGCTCTCTCTTGAAAGCATCCAACGAACTGGCCTCCACTGCCTTCTGAGGCAGAGAATTCCACACCTTCACCACCCTCTGACTGAAAAAGTTCTTCCTCATCTCCGTTCTAAATGGCCTACCCCTTATTCTTAAACTGTGGCCCCTTGTTCTGGTTATTAGAAGGTTAATTAATTATTCAGTAAGATACATGCCAGATTTGTACATATGCCTCATTAAATAAAGATCCCATTATAAATTGCCAGGGTTACCGGTTGTATTGGTATTGGCTTATTATTGCCATGTGAACCAAGATACAGTGTGAAACCTGTTGTTTATGTGCTATCCAGTCAAATCATACTATTCATGAATACAATCAGGCCATGCACAAGTCTACCTTACACAAGTACAACGGGTAGTACAAAAAGAAAAATACCAGAGTGCAGAATATTTGTTATAGCGTTACAGCATTACAGCTACAGAGAAAGTACGAAGAAACAAATTACAGGGGCCGCAATGAGATAGGTTGGGCGATTGGAACTACACCCTTTGCTTATTAAAAGACTGTTTAGTAGTCCGTACCTGAATCTGGTTGTATATGCTTTCAACGGTTTGTATCTTCTGCCCTATACAGGAAGAGTGAATACATGGGGCGGAAATGAGTCTTGATAATTTTGGCTGCTTTCCGGAGGCAATTTGAAGAATAAATGGAGACGCAAGGAATTACAAATGTTGAAATCTTGAGCAAAATACAAAGTGGAGTGACAAAGGTCGGAGGTAAAAAGAGGACATGAGGAGAGAAGAGGAGTGAAATGTAGAATCTGTGGGAAGATATGGGTGGAAGAGAATGGGGTAGGAAGAGAGGGGGATAAAAAGGAACGTTTGCTTGTGGTCTCACTCTGGCAATAGAGGAGGCCTTGGACAGAAAGGTCAGTATGTCCGCCAAGGCCTGATGGATGTCCCAGTTGCTAACCATTCCCCTTCCCATACCGACCTTTGGCTTTAAATTTTACTCCTCCACTTTTCTCGTTACCTGATGCCCTTTTGTCTCCTTTGCATCTCCAGACTTTGCCACTTATTCCACCCACCTGCCAATCAACCCCTCCCCCACCTGTTTATATCCATCACTTGCCAGGCTTTGCCCCACCCCCACCTCTCTTTTCCATCTTTCTCCCCCCACCCCCCCAAATCCATTAGACTGAAAATGGGTCCTGACCCAAAATGCCATCTGTCCATTCCCTCCACAGATACCGCCTGGCCCACCCACTTCCTCCAGCACTTTGTGAAGTTTAGATGAATGGTAAGCTGATTTGTGCATTAAACTGGGCTACACCCACAACTCTCTGCAATTTCAGGAGGTCTTGCTCAGAGCTGTTGCCAAACCAAGTTGTGATAGAATGTTTTCTATTATGAATCTGTAGACTTTGATAAGGGGAATCAGATAACAAGCCAACCAACTTCTATTCCTGATATTTACAAGCAAATTTTAAAACAGCATTGTAGGAAGGAGGGAAAGAAACCTACAAAGAAAAATATATGAAGCACAGAACAATGTATAACATAGCAGTCTGAAAAAGGGTCTCGACCTGAAACGTCAGCCATTCCTTCTGTCCAGTGATGCTGCCTGACCCACTGAGTTACTCCAGCATTTTGTGTCTATCTTCGGTTTAAATCAGCATCTGTAGTTCCTTCATACATATAACATGGCAGTGTTGCAGCAGATGCCGATGTTTTTGAAATGTGGGCATTGACAGTCACAGTTTTCAAAGCTTAATGTATTCCTAAAAGGTAGTTATAACTTCATCATGTGTATCACCCAAAGTTAAAAATAATTATCGCTGGAATTCACACATGAATGGTCACAATGAAGAAAACATTGCCTTACAGTTGTTAAGTGCCAAGCAATTGTCGTGCCATCTCCAAGAAGAGTGAATCTAATCACATTCCTTTATGAGTATCCCACATCGACTTCTTCTGCACTTCACAAAGAGCTGGAAGAGCTCAACGACATTGCCATCATCAACTTCTCCACCATCAATATACTGGAGATCACCATTCACCAGAAACACAACTGGACCAGCCAAATAAACACCCGAACATCAAGAGCATGTCAGAGGTTGGGGATCCTGTGGCAACATTCAGAGCCTTTTCACATCTCCAAGGTACAAGCCTGGAATATTATGTAAAATTCTCCATTTGCGTGGATGAGTGCAGTGACAACATCTCTTAAGCAATCTGTCATCATCCAGGATAATGTAGTCCACAAGATTGACACTGAATCACTCCGCTCTTTTCAATCTCTATTCCAACAGCAACATTTCTTACTTTAACTATGCTCTTCTTAATCTCCTCTCAGAATGGTCCATTCTCCGACTCCTGGCACCTGAAGCTATCTCATTGGCGACTCTGGGACTATCTTTGATCAAACTCTACTGGCTTTATCATATACTAAACGTTAGTCGCATTATTCCCTTTATCATGTATCTGCACCCTCGACTGTAATCATGTATTGCCTTTCTGCTAACTGGTTAGCACGCAACAAAAGTTTTTCACGCAACAAATGCTTTACACTGTACACGTGACAATAACCTAAATGAAACTAAATTCCTACATCTTCCAAGATAACCTACTATAAAATCTTACAATGTTTCCCTGCTATTGGAATTGTAGTTTTATCTTCCATTTTCCTTTTTTGGAGTGGGTGGTGGGGTGAGAACAATCTCCACTGCAAAAAGGTACACGGCCAAAATAAATGCCCATGGGTCTCTACAGTAAATCATCTGTAAAACAAAGGAGGTCATGCCAGGACTGGTCACGAGACCTTGCCAATTGCTGATGAATGCCAAGTGACATGTGTGCGCTGTGGTTTCAACTTTCAGGCAGGTACTGTGACAATGTTTAAGAAGGTTTACACAGGTACTTTTATATAATTGGTTTAAAGGGATATGGGCCAAACACAAGCAAGATTCTGGTGGGCCATAATGTTGGCCAGTAATCATTTGTGAAAACATTCAAACTCCTTGGTCTATCGTTTAGTTGTTCTTCTAATTACGAGTCTTCCACTCTGTAATAAATCACATTTAATAATTTGCAAAGCAAAATGCAACAGATGTTGGAAATCCAAAATGAAGATAGAGAATGCTGGAAATGCTCTGTTTGTCGGACAACATGATGGAAGTTCACCAAGTAGAACCAGCCTCTTTCTCCCTGGCTGCTGCATGATCTGCTGAGCGTTCCCAACATTTATAGCACCACTTGAAAACTCCGAGTAGACATCTGACACAAAAGGAAAAGAATGCACCAAATGATACCCTCAATTTTAACACGTCTTTTAAAACCAAGAATTGATAAAGTAGTTAGTAAAGATAAAGATCTAGCAACTAATTTATTTTGCAATTATTTTCCTAACCCCCTTTAAAGATTCTTTCTCGGTGACGTGCAATTACTTAGTATTCTGATGTAAAAACAGGTTATTCAGTCTAAATTTCCTTCTGCACCCTTTTGGTCTTCACACTATCCAGTTTCCCCTTAAATCCATTTTTTCTTTGCTTTCAGCTCAAACTCACCTCGCGGGAGAGAGTTCCACATTCTTCCCATTCTTGTAGAAAGACGTTGCTCTTGAATCTTATTGTATTTATTAGCCTCTCTGCTATATTTACTGGTTTTGCTCAACCACAACAGGGACACATCTTCACAATGTGTACCCAATTAAAGCTGCTTAATAATTTTAAATAGAAATGTGCTTTAGTTCATATGATCTTATGAATAGTTCTACATTTTCGACAGTACCTCAATCTCTCCCTTTTATTACAGAAAGCAGAACATTTATAAGACCAGAGGGCATAGCCTCAGAATAAAAGGACGCTTTAGAAAGGAGATGAGGAGAAATTTCTTTAGTCATAGGGTGGTGAATCTGTGGAATTCATTGAGACAGACGACTGTGGAAGCCAAGTCATCAAGTATTTTTAAGGCAGAGATTACAGATTCTTGGTTAGTAAGGGTGTCAAGGGTTATGGGGAAATGGCAGAAGAGTGGGATTGAGTGGAAAAAACAGGTCAGCCATGATTGAATGGCAGAGTAGACTCAATGGGCCAGATGGCCTAAATCTGCTCCTATGTCTTATGAATAGAAATTGCCGCACATAAGCACTTCTCCAATGTTTAATGGCTTCCTCACCAGACTCATCCCCAGTTTACATTGTTCCAGAGAATTCTAAGCTCCAGAGTTCCCTCACTAAAGCTCCCTGCCTTGAAAGCAATTTTCATTGTCAATCCTCTCTGTTAAAACTCCTCAGGATCTCGTATGTATCAATCAAGTACCCCCACAAGTCTTTGACAATGTAACAGAAATAGATCTAGCCTGTGCAAACCTTTTCGGTCAACTATCTGCCTATTGTTTCGGACTGGTTGTAGTACGGGGGGGGGGAGGGAGGGGGGAAGCAGGAAAATGTCCTGCCCCCACCACCATAACCTGGCAAGTAATAGCTGGATACAGGTGAGGAAGGTGTGATTGGCAGATGGATGGAATATGTGAAAAGGGCTGGAGATGAAATGGAGACAAAAAGATATCAGATAAGGAGAGAAGAGGAGTGAAAGGTAAAACCAGAGGGAGGGATATAGCTGGTAGGGGCCAAGGGTGAAAAGAGGGGCGAGATAGTGGGAGAAATGGGTGTGTCCCAGGGTGGGGCACAGCAAAAAGAGAGAGGTTAGGAGGTGGCATTACCTAATATTGGAGAATTCAATGTTTCCATGTGCCTCCCCTCATCCTGTGTTAGCTCTTGATCCGACAATGTTTCGATTTTAAACTTCTCAAACTTTGATCTTACACCTCCTCCAGCTTCCCAATCCCTTGGAGTTCCAATATTCCTCCATTCCTGGCCTGTTTCTCATGCCCCTCACTCCACTATTAGCGGTCGTGTGATCAGTCACCAAGATCCAAAGCACTGCAAACCCCTCTAAATTTCCCTCCATTTTAACATTTCATTAAACCCTTAAAACTTCCTTCTTTAACCAAGCTTTGGACCGCATGCTCTAAAGCTTTTCTTATGTTATTGCTAATTATCTTTGTCTGAAAAAAATCCTTCTAAATGACCTTGGGAAACTTTCCCTAATTAAAGGTGTTATCGTGATCCTAGGCAGGTAGGGGACCACTGATTTTACATATTTTTGTTTTCTTGAAATGAAAAATGCAGAACTTTACTGGGCCTTCCTTTTATGCTTTTAGAAATGTTATTAATTCTGTGAAATAACAGTGTAAATTTGATTCACTTGCCCTGGGCATTAGAAACATAATAAATTCTACTTTTAATTTAAAATCTACCTTGATTCTCTTAACCATGTAAAGAAAATAATCTATTTAAATACACAATAATCAGGGATGGATGACACCGGGAAGCTTAAAGTTTCAACATAGTCTCAAGACGAGTGAAGACCCCTGAAGTTAGGTCAGAAAAGATCACCTATAACACAAGAGAGATTAGACAGTTTAGGAATTAAATTGAATGAGAAGTCTGACTTGGCACTAAACACAGGAAATGAAGTCTTGATTACAGAGAGAAAACTCGGTTATACCGTTTCCCCGGTGACCAACGAAGAAAAGTGATTATGGACTGAATGACTGCATGATACAAAATTAAAATGTTTCATATTGAACAATCCAAAATGAATAGGAAAGGGTTAGAGGACATAAGGGAGAAATCAATTCGGCGTTGCACGTGGTGAATGGAAATAAAGTATGAATAGGCTTTGCCAGTGGGGTGCAACAGCTGCCAAATGTCCTGAAGCCAAAGAGAAAGATCACAATAAAATTGATGCAGCATGGAGATGGTCTCAAAATCATTCCAGGAATCACAGAAAGGATAATCTCAAAAAAGATTCCAAATCAGCATTTAGCTTGCCATATATAACTGGACGGGACACAGGAGGAGACCATTCGGTCCATTGTTCCTGTGCCAGCTGTTTTAAAGAGCTATCCAATTGCACCCACTGTGGTGTTTTTCACTCAAAGCCCTGCAAAGTCTTCCCTTCCTCATTTATCCTATTCCAAACCAGATTTCACCGCTCCTTCCAACAGCATTTCACCACAAACAAAAATGTTTCTTCATTATCAGCAGGTTTTGGTTAATTGTCAACATATCGTTGACCCTCCCTGCTCAAATCCATTTCAACACAATTTTATCAATCTGCCTTATAATTTTGAGCACCTCTATCAAATCTCTTTGTGCTAGACAAGAATAAAGAGAACAATCAATGTATCAGTGTAAACTTTACCAAAACCATTTTTAATTCATTTTTGGACGATCTGGGAAACTGGGAGGAACTGCATTTATTCTTCCCCAACTGCCCTTAAGATTGTGGTGGAGTCATTTTCTTGAACAGCTGCTGTCCTACTTTAGACAGTGCTATCGCAGGCTATTAGGGAAGGGGTTCCATGAGTTAGATCCATAGATGAAGGATTACGATATATTTTAAACAAAATTATGTTGTGTTGGGGCGAACCTTTAGGTGGTGGTGTTACCATCTACTTGCTTTTCCTCTTGTTAGGTACTGTCCGAGTAATCGGGATAAGAGAAAACAGCAGATTTTATAAATAGTATTATGTACCGATGGGGAAAATAATGAATATTTAGGGTGATAGACTGGTTACCAATTAAACAAATTGAAATGGATTAAGGTCATAAGTGATAGAAGTAGAATTAGGCCATTCGGCCCATCAAATCTACTTCACCATTCAATCAAGGCTGATCTATCTCTCCCTCCTAACCCCATTCTCCTGCCTTCTCCCCAGAGCTCCTGGCGCCCATACTACTCAAGAATCTATCTATTAAAATAGAGATAGATAGATTCTTGAGTTGCAACACTCATGAAGCTCAATGCTCAAAGATCAAAGCTTTAAAATAAAGCTTTGATCTTTGAGCATTGAGCTTCATGGGTGTTGCATGAACTGCAAATGGGGTGTATTCCATCACACTACCAAACAGAGCCTTGTAGATGGTGGAAAAGTGCTGAGGTGAGTTATTCAAAACAGGATACCAAATCTCTGATCTGCTCTCATAGCCACATTATTTTCATAGCTCGTCTAGCAGGTCAATGGTGACTCCCAGAATGTGGATGGTGGAGGGTTTGAGCATCGCAGTAATGATTTTATTCATCAAGCATAGGTGGTAAAAATCCTTCCTGTTGGAGACGGTCATTGTATGGCTCTTCTGTGGTATAAATATTACTTGCCGTTTATTAGCCCATGCCTGAATATGGTCTATATTTTGCTGCATGCAGGGGAGAGCTATGTCATCTGCTGAGGAGTTGCAAATGAAATTAAACATGGTGCAATAATCAGCAAATTTGTCTACTTTTTACCTTATGTTAAATGAAGGTTACTGAAGATGGTTGGATCAATACCGAACTTGGGAATGATGAGGTGCGTGCAGCATGATATCTTAATTATTAAGGGATTGGACACGCTAGATGCAGGAAACATTCCCAATGTTGGGGGAGTCCAGAACTAGGGGCCACAGTTTACGAATAAGGGGTAGGCCATTTAGAACTGAGATAAGGAAAAACGTTTTCGCCCAGAGAGTTGTGAATTGTGGAATTCTCTGCCTCAGAAGGCAGTGGAGGCCGATTCACTGGATGCATTCAAAAGAGTTAGATAGAGCACTTTGGGCTAACGGAATCAAGGGATAAGAGGAGAAGGCAGGTACTGATTGTGGATGATCAGCCATGATCACATTGAATCACATTGAGCCCTTGCTGGCTCGAAGGGCCAAATGGCCTACTCCGATACCTATTTTCTATGTATCTATCTACGTATCTATGCAAGCCATAGTTAAGGTACAGTTCTCCAAGAAATATAAGAGGAGACTGTAAGACAGTGTAACATTAATCAAAGTTCAACAGAAATAAGATAATATCAATGTATTAACAGATATTAAATGTAAACCATTCTTTCAAAAGAATACCCCATGGAATATTGCCTGATGTCAGTGAAAAGGAAGAGATGATGCTAATTTCACAAAGTGTAGGAAAAAAAACCTGCGGATGCTGGTATAAATCGAAGGTAGACTCAAAATGCTGGAGTAACTCAGCGGGTCAGGCAGCATCTCGGGAGAGGAGGAATGGGTGAGTAAGTCATTAAACAACCAAAGATGGGGAAAAATTGTAATCATTAAAAGATAAAATACTGGAAAACTCAGTTGGTTGGAAAGAGAAGCAGCTCTCATGTTTCAGGTCAAAGACATTCCATTAAAACTGTAAATATTCAATGGCATAGCACTGTCTTCCTTCGGAAGGACTTCAGGCTGTGGGTCTGAAATTCATTTTTTTAACCCATGGAGCTGTGCACAATTGCAACCATTTTCTGGCCTGGTTGTGAAAAACCCACATCAACCCACATAGCTTTTGCCATGCTATTAAGCTCCTACAGGAGCCACTCTCCACATACCACCTGCCGATGATGATCTAGCTACCTCAGTCATCTTTGGTGCCACAAAGTACCATGTATCATAGTTGCCTGGTCAAAGAAGAGTTTCTTTGCAGCAACAGCTTCATGATGAGATGCTTTTTGGCAAACCATGCAACAATGCATCATGCAACAATTTCCAGGGCTTAAGGTGCAGGGGAAAGGAAATTGTGAAGGAATGATCAAAATAAAAGGTTTATGATAAGATGTGTGACACATAAACATGTCTTTATCCATTGATGCTGTCTAACCCACTGAGCATTCCCTGCATATGTTGTTGTTGCACATTTCCAGCATCTGTAGGATTTTTCATTCCAAACATAATAACCTTTTATTATTCTGGAGAAGATCAAGTTTACCAGCCTTACTGAAATGCAACACGAAGTAGAGACGATGATAATAGCTCGCATTGGGTATACACTGCTTTAAAGTAGACACAAGCAACTGCGGATGCTGGAATCTTGAATAAAAGAACACATTGCAGGAGAAACTCAACAGGTCAGGCAGCATCTCTGGAGGGAAATGCACAGATGACGTTTTATGTTGAGACCCTTCTTCAGACTGGAGAGGGGTCTCCACCTGAAACATGGTCCGTCCATTTCCTTCCACAGATGCTGCCTGGCCAGTTGAGTTCCTCCAGCAGATTGTTTAATTGCTTTTTAGTCATGTTTTATCCAATCGTCCTGTTAAACGCTGATAGTCATCAGATTTGCTTTATATCCTTACCTAGTTTCAGTCCGGCAAAATATAGAAAGCGTTGTGAATTTAACATTCTTCACTTGGAGAGAGAGAGAGAGAGAGAGAGGGGGGGGGGGGGGAGGGGGAGGGGGGAGGGAGAGAGAGGGAGGGAGAGGGAGAGAGAGAGGGAGGGAGAGAGAGGGAGGGAGAGAGAGAGGGAGAGAGGGAGAGAGGGAGAGATGGAGAGAGGGAGAGAGGGAGGGAGGGACAGAGAGAGAGAGAGAGAGAGAGAGAGAGAGAGAGAGAGAGAGAGAGAGAGAGAGAGAGAGAGAGAGAGAGAGAGAGAGAGAGAGAGAGAGAGAGAGAGAGAGAGAGAGAGAGAGAGAGAGAGAGAGAGAGAGAGAGAGAGAGAGAGAGAGAGAGAGAGAGAGAGAGAGAGAGAGAGATCGGTGAAGGGATGAGACGTGATTGAACAGGGGATTGGAGAATGGATGAGAGCAGAATGAACATGGCAGGAGAGGAATAAAATAAAAATCAGGGAGAAGAGGAGAGGAAGGAAAAAAAATCTCACATTTCTTTGTGACTGAATTGGCTTCTGACTGGACAATTTCACTAACACATTTCACATAGCTCGGACAGGAATCAAAATGAGGCCCCTAATGATCTTGCGAATAATTTGCAACAGCAGAAATGTTTAAGACGTTGGACAGCATGTAATCTCTGACCTTCTTGTGGGGACTTCATAAAGTTTCTCCGACAGCTAATTTAACAATTTAAAAAAATGTGAGAATACAGGTTTCATGGGCTGCTTCAAAGTAAAGACAGTTTTAAAAAGTCTTTTTATAATGTATTAACAGATTATTTAATAATTCTTGCTGGTATAAGGAAGATAAATATAAATACCGTGGTTGGTTTCCTTTGGAATTGCCTTTCGCTTCCCTAATTAGTTTTTTCCTTCAACTGCTTATGTTACTCTTTGACAAATACTTTCATTTAATGTTTGGCTATAAACTAAAGGAAACGAGTACAATACAATGTTTGTTTTTAATCAGCAAATGTGTGCTGTGGACATTTTTACCAACCTGTAAATGCTGAGAAATCCCAGGTCACTATGTTGCTTCCTGGGGAAATGCACAACTCTGATCTTACTAAAATAAATCTCTCCTCAGCAACTGCATAATCTGTTATTTTAATCTTCAAAGATCTTTTCTGAAAGGCATGTGTCATTTCAACATTGCTACAGAGCAGCAGCAACAACAGGATGAACAACAAGGTGGCATTCATATTTCCATCAGGCATAAAGCACAAAATTTGAAAGTTAGCTGCACTCGGAGAAAGTCAATTTTACAATATATTTCATATCCTTTTCACAGCAAGACAAAGCTTCTTACAGCTTGTGAAACACTTCAAAGGTAAAGTCACTGCTGCACTGTATGCACAGCAAGCTCCCAGACACGTCAACATAATTATGGCATGGTAACCTGCTTTAGTGACATTCATTGATGAATATTGTCCACGAATCAAAGACGATTTCCACTCCTCTTCTTTAAAATAACTTGGAGCCTTTTGGGTCGACCTGAGAGAGAAGACTGTGCCTCTGTTTAATACTTCATGCAAGGGACAGCGCATCTGACGATGTGACATTCCTTCAGTATTGGCCTGGAGTATTAGTATAGATTGCTTAAGCTGACACTCAGGGAGTGGAACTTCTATCCACAACTTACAGTCTCAGGGGCATGAATGTTATGCATAGAGCCATGGCTGGCAATAAAACAGTAATCATGATGTGGAGATAGGTGGAAATGCAGAGGTATGAGGAAAAGTCTGCAAAACTGATGTCACCAGAAATACTGCACCACCAGAACATGTACCTAGTCGCAGGACATTGCTGCAAGAGTTCACCAGGATATCCCTTAATCTAGGGCGCAAACTCAGGTCTAGTGAGGAATATTGGGAGCTGGTCATAGGCAACAGGCATATCTTAAAATCATGTCACAGCCTAGCAAAGCTACAATGTAGGTAGCCAAATATGCTAAGTAGTGCAAGAAACACTTTAAAGACAAAGTCCTTGATAAGGTCCCACATAGGAGATTAGTGGGCAAGATTAGAGCACATGGTATTGGGGGTAGGGTGCTGACATGGATAGAAAATTGGTTGGCAGACAGGAAACAAAGAGTAGGGATTAACAGGCCCTTTTCAGAATGGCAGGCAATGACTAGTGGGGTACCTCAAGGCTCGGTGCTGGGACCGCAGCTATTTACAATATACATTAATGACTTAGATGAAGGGATTAAAAGTAACATTAGCAAATTTGAGGATGACACAAAGCTGGGTGGCAGTGTGAACTGCGAGGAGAATGCTATGAGGATGCAGGGTGACTTGGACAGGTTGTGTGAGTGAGCAGATGCATGGCAGATGCAGTTTAATGTGGATAAATGTGAGGAAGAACAGGAAGGCAGATTATTATCTGAATGGTGTCAAGTTAGGAAATGGGGAAGTACACAGAGATCTGGGTGTCCTTGTTCATCAGTCACTTAAAGTTAGCATGCAGGTACAGCAGGCAGTGAAGAAAGCTAATGGCATGTTGGCCTTTATGACAAGAGGAGTTGAGTATAGGAGCAAAGAGGTCCTTCTGCAGTTGTATAGGGCCCTAGTGAGACCACACCTGGAGTATTGTGTGCAGTTTTGGTCTCCAAATTTGAGGAAGGACATTCTTGCTATTGAGGGAGTGCGACGTAGGTTCACTAGGTTAATTCCCGGAATGGCGGGACTGTCGTATGTTGAAAGACTGAAGCGACTAGGCTTGTATACACTGGAATTTAGAAGGCTGAGAGGGGATCTTATTGAAACATATAAGATTATTAAAGGATTGGACATGTTAGAGGCAGGAAACATGTTCCCAATGTTGGGGGAGTCCAGAACCAGGGGCCACAGTTTAAGAATAAGGGGTAGGCCATTTAGAACGGAGATGAGGAAAAACTTTTTCAGTCAGAGAGTTGTAAATCTGTGGAATTCTCTGCCTCAAAAGGCAGTGGAGGCCAAATCTCTGGATGCTTTCAAGAGAGAGCTACATAGAGCTCTTAATGATAGCGGAGTCAGGGGGTTTGGGGAGAAGGCAGGAACGGGGTACTGATTCTGAATGATCAGCCATGATCACACTGAATGGCGGTGCTGGCTCGAAGGGCTGAATGGCCTACTCCTGCACTTATTGTCTATTGACAAAGCAAACTGTCTCAAAGCCAAGGAATTAGATCAACACTTTGGAGTCCTGGCACATCCAGTTATGAAGGCTGGTGGACAACTAAAAACCAAGCAAAAGGAGGAGGCATCAACAGCGTGTCGACCTTTTGTGATTGCAGATCTCAGCCCATTGATGCCCTGCTGCTGAATCAAGGACATTCAAGAGAGCAGTATTAGGGGACTGCAGAGCCAGGAGAATGTCAGGACTGGAGGAGATCCCAAAAACTGGGGCCGTGCGAAGGACAGGAGCAGGGTGCAAAAGCTAAAGGAGAGATCATGGGGACTAGAGGAGATCACGGGGACGAGAGGAGAACCCATAGACCAGGGCAGTGCGAGGCAACAGACGTAGGTACGGAGACTGGAGAAGAAACTACGGAGACTGGAGGCGAGACCATGGAGATTGGACAGATTGTGAGGACTGCAAGGACTGGAGGAGAGCACAGAGTTGGGAATCTTGGAGGGACTTGAAAACAAAATTATGAGCATTACAAAATTGAGGCACTGGTTCATTGGGAGCCAGAGGTCAATACGTTCTGGAGTGATGGGTGAATGGTACTTGCCTATTATTTCATAACGCCCTGTGACATCAGAGGGCTTTCAGTTCATCAGGCTAATTCTGGCTTTCAGGGCAGACCTGTTAATCACATTCCACACTTATTTCTCGGTCACCTAATCTGCCTCACAGGCCCGTCAACTTTACCCTAATTCTCCTGTTACCCGCATACACTAACCGCAATAGGCAGCAGCCAATTAACCGACCAACCAGCTTGCTTGTGAATGTGGAAGGTAGCTGGCACACCCAAGGAAATCACATGCAGGGGAAATGTGCAAATTCCATGCAGACAGCATAGAAGGTTAGAATCAAACTAGTGTGACTGGAGCAGTGGGTAACAACATTACCTGCTACATCCAGTTAGGGTACAGACAGCAGAGTTCTGGATGACTGTTATAGAGCTTCGTTTTCTTAGAAATGTTTATGTCCTTCAACATCCCTTTCTGCTCAGAAGGTAGAAATATGATGTTTGGGTGCCTGCAAAACTCCAATAACTCACCATGACTACTGTTGTCTGTGTGTGCTGAGTGTGCAAAACAATGAAAACTGTGTGACAGCAATTCCACCTCCAGAAAACAAGGCAAATACTGAATAATTCCAAGTCCTGCCCATAATGCTGGCAGTAATAACGTAACTGAAAAAGGGTACAACCCAGAAAGAACCTAAGAAAAATACACACTTCAGCCAGAACAAGTAATGCATAGGAAATGCTGCAAGCAATTGATTTTAAAAGCAAAAACACAGCATTGGTAAACGCTTGAGATCCTTCCAACGCAGCCACACCTGGCGAGTTACTCGGCTTTCTTTTCCCCATTCACCAGGGCAAATAACATAGCAGCCAAGACACTGGTAGTTCAGACATGGCCTGATTAAACATGAATATTGATAGCTATAAAGACATATACACTCCAAGATAATATCACCGTTTCCAAAATGCTTTCTATCAATCTCAATATTATTCACTCTCAGTTTGAAAAAAAGCAAGATTCTTAAAAATGCAAAATACATTTTGAATCTTGATTATTATGAGTGGAATAGTGAATGCCCAGTCTTTTACCCAAAGTAGGGGAATCAAGAACCAGAGGACTTAGGTTACAGTTGAGAGGGGCAATATTTAATAGGAACCTGAGGGGCAACTTATTCCACTCAGTGATGGGTATACGGAACGAGCTGCCAGAGGAGGTAGTTGAGGCAGGTACTATAACAGCATTTAAAAGACCCATTGACAGGTACTAGGATAGGAAAGGATCAGTGAGATATGGGCCGAATGCAGGCAAATGGGACTAGCTCAGATGGGGCTTCTTGGTCTGCATGAAAGAGTTGGTTGAAGAGCCTGTTTCTGTGCTGTGTGACTCTATCACTCTCTTTGAGTCTATTACATTTGGGAAATTTGCAGCGTACTATTCTTGCCAATGTTTGTTGCTACATGAAGCTTCATAATTAGCCTATGCCTGCATGAGCCTTGAGTAAATGTCAACAGGCATTCCAACCAGAGGCAGTTTTGCAGCAGGGCCCTCCACATATGCAGTTCCCCTTGAGGAAGGGGCCAATAATATACAGAAAACCTGACCAATTTTCACCTTCCCTGCCCAACAACAATAACCTAGGCCAAGCAGGATAAGGCATTTCACAGAGGGAATCATCAGACAAAGGTTATCCATGCCAGCAATGGAGATACCTTGTGAGGTGACCAAAAGCTGATCAAAGAGGGAGATTTCAAGGAGCACTGTAAAATGCTTTCATCCAACCCTCCTGGACGAAAGCTTTCCCAAAATCTCACTTCTATTTAGAAAACTTGACTGGATTACTCTAACTAAATATCAAAGAGGGACAGAGGTTAAGGGAGGCGATTCCAGAACTTGTAATCAAGGCAATGGTGCAGCAATTAAATCTAGGTAAGGGCAGGAGGCTAGAATTGGACAAATGCTGAGATCTCAGAAGATATTAGGCACGATGTGTTCACTGAGACAGTCAGGAGCGAAGGATGCTGAAGTCTGAAACCCAGGATAAACATTTAAACTCAAAGAAGTGCCAGATCAGCAGCCAGTATGGTTCACTGAGTACCTTGCAAGCAACACAGTGCGAGTTAGGGCATAGGCTGCTGGGGCCAGCTGCAGATCCCATACAACTACCCCACTGAGCTCAACAAGCTCAGAACAGCTCAGAGGTCAAAAGTAGCTTCTTCCTGGTCTACATATTTAAACTGTTCACCGGGCAAACTTCCTGAGTCATGGCAGTGTCCCATACACAATACGTGCAACATTCATTAGTGGTAATTATAAGCCCTGCAGAATTCGAAATGATGCAAAAGGATTTGAAAAGGTCCTGGCTGGATGAATGATGGACTGCTAAGGGCTATGTGTACTGAGGAAAGGCTGCATACATAATGTGTTATTCTTGTAAATATAGACCCGAAAATTGTTTATAATATTTCTCAGTGTTGCATGCTTGCACAGTTCTCTACCATCTCTATTTCTATAAATACCATGCTTTAAGTTTGGGTTAAAACAACATATAGGTTTTCTGTTTCTCTCAACAATCAAAATGGTACTTTTATTGAAACATATTAAGTGAATTTCAATGCTTTTCGTGAATTGAGCATTTGACAATAAAACTCCCAGTCTCTGTCAGTCTCAACATCAAACAAGTAGCTTTAAGCTTCACAATGAAGCGATTGTCAATCAAACATAACCACTTCCTACAGGAAACATGTGCCCATTACATGTGTTGTCCTCACAACTTGTATACTGGTTTACAAGTTCAACATTACAAGAACTTATGCATTGCAAAAAAAAAGTGGCTTGTGGAACATATGCTAAAAGAAGCCACGCATGAATCTTCATGGAGCGTGTAAAAGCCAGAGCTCTTGTTCCTGTATGATAACAATCCCACACATTCTCGTGTAAGATACCCCTGGGCTAATATCCAACGGTTGTATAGAAAGCTTTCCCAAGACCTCACTTCCATAAAGAAAACCTGACTGGATTACTCTGACTAATATCAAAGTAAAAGCAATTATTAATTTAAATGGAAGATAGACACTCAGCGGGTCACACAGCATCTCTGGGGAAAAGGAAAAGGTGAAGTTTCGGTTCTTCAGACAAAATTGACTGATATCCTTGCAGTTTGTTGTAATGGGGATCAAAAAGAGGCATGGTGCAGCCCATTGATGCTGAAGGATCAAAATGGCACCTGCTTTTGAAGACTCACCCCAGTCACAAACTACACCACATATGTGAAGGTGTTATTGCAGTATGCTACGTTGGAAGATCATGCCGTCGATCAGCATACAACTCTGAGTTGACATTGCTCATGCCATTTATTGCATCATGCCATGGCAAAGAGAAAAAGATCAGAGTACAGTGTTACAGCCTTATAGCCTCATAGTTACAGAGAAACAGTGCAAGGTCCGCAATGAGGTAGGTTGGAGGTCTGGTACTACATCCTAGCTTCTGGGAGGGCCATTTAATAGTCTGATCATAATGAGGGAGATGCTGCTCCTGAATCTGGTGGTATGTGCTTTCATGTTTTTGTATCTTCTGCTCGAAGGGAGAGGGGAGAAGAGAGAATAACTGGCGTCAAAATGATCCTTGATTCTGATAAATTCTGCTGAAGGGTCTTCAATCAGAAACAGTAACACTGCCTCTCCCTCTACAGATGATGCCAGACCTTCTGAATGTTTTCTGCATTGCCTGTTTTTATTTCAGATTTTTCGCATCTGCTGGATTCTGGTCTGACATCAGGGCTTCTGCAAAAACCTATTGTTTCCAACCACAGGTCCAACTACCTTTTCAAATACAGCACGCGCATCATTGAATAGAGGGCACACAAAGCACGACAGGCTATGTGAAGTAGGAGTGGACGAGTCGAGATGCGCAGCGGGGGGCAACATGTGGAGGGGGAGTCTATACATGAGGGAAGGATCATGACGTACGAGGAGGATTCTAGAAGTGAGGGGTCGACACAAGAGGGACCAGTCAAGACCAGGAGGTAGGAATCAAGACACAAAGGAAGGCTCAAAATGCAAGGAGGTGGGGTCTAGATATAAGGGGTGGGGTCTAGACACAAGGGGTGGGATCTAGACCCAAGGGGTGAGGTCTAGACACAAGGGGTGAAGTCTAGACACAAGGGTTGAAGTCTAGACACAAGAGGGTGGAGTCTAGACACAAGGCGGTGGGGACTAGACACAAGGGTGGGGACTAGACACAAGGGGGTGGGGTCTAGATACAAGACTAGACACAAGGGGTTGGGGTCTAGATACAAGGGGGTGGGGACTAGAAGTTGGTGGGAAATGAGAAAGCATCTGGCAATGTGAAAGCAATGAGAAATGGTCTTCAGATGTGTAGCTGTGCAATAGGTGTAAAGGTGTACTGATCCCAAGGACTGAGTTACATGAATTTTAGTTAGAGTCTTGGTTTGCGCATGATTAATTTATGAAGTTACAGTTACAGAACATCTCGCTTTATTTCCACATGCAAAAGTGCTGCGTTCAAGAACCTCAGAGCCTGATCTCACCCACACTGTGCCAGGTGTGAGCTACTTCCTGCATGATACCTGCTCCTGCCTCCCCGTGTTGAGTGGGATGTTGGAGTATCAATCCACATTCAGTTAGTGGAGGCTTCTTAAGCAATCATGCTAATCATGCTAATCAACAGGAGGCATTTTAATCCAAGGGCGTAGGTTAATCACGCATTATATTTTCAAGCATTATCCTGTTTATCAACCATACTGCTCCACTTAAGTGAATGCTAGCGAGTTAGTCATACATTTCTATATTCGTAGTTTTTCACATGATAACCATTTCCATAATTCATAAATCTGTAAATTATACATTTGGATAAATATTAGAGAATCTTCACTTCCATCTCGTTCTCTTATATAAGAAACAAAAAGCATATATCACAAACACATATCAAACTTCAGTCTCTGGTTCTCCAAACACAATACAGACCTCCACACATCTGAATTAATGTGACAGCACAGGTATACCATGTATGATAGAAGAAACTAAACTACATGTCAGGGTTCCTTGCTCGGGTATTCCTATATTGCCCAATAGTTCAATGATAGAAGGACAAGATTTTCCTCCAATAGAATCACACTGTACAAAAATATTTACCCCAGTCACGGATTACAGATGTCTGATTTAAAATGTACTTAGATACCATGTGCTGAAGATCAATAGTCCAATAATTGCAGGCTGAAAGATGAAATACAGTGTGCGATTTATTTACTGCCCCTGACCACCTTTAAGACAAAAGGGAAATGTTTTGTGTTACGATTCCTTTTAATCTTCCCAACCAGCAATTCAAAGTTGCCATCAGTTGACGTCAACGTGGGTGTCACACAGTGAGATAAGGCCACAAAACCGTAAACCCAATTCCCTGGCTCATGAACTATCACAAGCACTGTGGAATCAGTCTAAGAGACTCAATTTCCTTTTCTCTCTAGCGTCACCTCCTTGGAAAACATTAAACAATACTGCCATAGTTTAATTGTCTGAATAACTCACTTAGTGAGTTACACCAATGTTTGTGTGGCATTTGTGCCTTCTCTCATCTTATCTACCAAAACATATTCTTCTCTACATTTAGGCATAAAAGCCAACAAGTGAGAAAATAGTTTTTATCATGGAGGCTTGTTTCAACTGATTCAAACAAGTTGTGGTTCCGAAGATAAAATCCGTTTGTTCACTGAACAACTCTTACAATATCTTACAGAAACAGTAATTACATTTTTCCCATTAAAATTCTAAACTTTGTGGCAGATGGCAGAATCAGGCATGAGTGCAGAGCTACTACGTATCAAAGATTCCTCACCTTGTGGACCTTTGGAGAAATCGCTGAGCCTTGAGCAGAGAAGCCACGTAAATCGATGCAGCTGTGGCTAACAGTTCCTTGAGCTCAGACTCTTGCAGTTCATGCCCTGTTGGGAGAGTGATTTTTAAAGGAATAACACAAATTGGACTGCACAGAAACAAGTTAATCACTCCCATCCATCCATGCCTTTGTTCCATGCAAAACTTCACCAACCTTCTTCATCTAATCCAAATCAGCCTATCCTTCAAACACTTCCATGGCCGTGTTTATCCTTCACTGTGCTCATACCATTTGTTTCAACCATTTTAGGTGATACAAGTTGTGTTTCTTTTTTAAAACCGCCCTCATTTGTAACCATACAGCATTAAAGTAAAGTTCCAGGTCCTCCCTGAGTTTCGAGTACCTGATTGATGGGACACCCCGTACACACAAACTAGCGTTTGAGACTGACAAGATGGATTTGCCAACTACTGCAGGGCTTCGGGATCATCCGCCAGAAAAAAACGGGGTATTTCCTTGCGCCTTCCCCTTCCACCCTTCCCTACCCCACCCCGAAATGCAAAAATCAGGGGCTGGGTTGAGCCGAGCAGAGCTGGGAGCGCTGAGCAGACTAATCCACTCACTCACTGAGTCAGGGAGGCCAGCTGGCAGACGCTCTTCCCGTGCCTTCTTGCTCTCCCTTCATAGATGTTTCTATGACCCTCTCCCACACTCTGTTATTGTTTATTTCCAACTCACAAACAATTTGGCCAATGAACAGTTTCCAGGACCGAATCTGTCATGACCTGGTGATTGCTTGGAGAAAAATGAAGGCCATGGCAACAGCACAAAATAGAGTCTCAAAACATGCAACTTAAGGCAAAAGTGATTCTCGATGTTTCATATGCAGATTCCATAGCTCCATAAAAATAAAGAGAGCTAAGAGTTATATTTCCTCCAATAGAGAAGCAGGAGTTTCCATTATTATTTATCAACAAACATCACTGAATAGCAATCTCTAGATAAATACCTCTTTGGACATAGAAAGAATTGGGCTTTTCTGGTCTGATCAACTACCCTGTATTATGTTTAGCTTCATATTGTAGAAGTCCTATGGGGACCAATACCTGCTTTTTGAATAAAAATTATTTGAATTAACCTGTAAAGCAACCGATTCAATATATTACAATTCAACAAGTCACATAGATTCTATTAACCCAAGAAAAAACTGTCTTAAGTACATCAAATCTGTGGACACGAACCTTTGAAACCATCAGGATAGACCTCTGGAAGGAAATTTGTGGTGATGTCTCCCTTCACAAAGCGTGGATGGGTGATAACCTCCCGGAGCAGTGAAACATTGTGAGTCACTCCTGGAAATTAGAAGAGACCGTTATAAAGAACTGTAGTGAGATCGATCTAACCTGGAATAATCATACTCTCCTTTACTGTAAAAACACCTTCCTACTGTATACATCACCAAAGCCCATATTCCACTGACGTACAAACCTGACATTAACTGTAACAACTGTTTTGAAAATACTACTTCTGAAATATTTCTCTTACTGATGTTAACTTGCTTGAAATGAATTTCACAGAACGTAAAGTAACAATATAAAATCATAAGGGGCGGAGATAAGCTGGATAGTCCCAGTGTTTTTCCCAGGATAATGGAGTTTAAAATTAGAGGACGTAAGTTTAAGATGAGAGGGCAAAATATCTAAAGGGAACTGAGGAGCAAGTTTTTCATACAACAGGTGGTGGGTATGTGGAACGAGTTACTAGTGGAAGTATTAAAGGCAGGTACAATTAAAACATTTAACATTTTGACACATACATGGATAGGAAAGGTGTTGAGGCCAAATGCAAGCTAATAGGAATAGTTTAGACAGAAACCTTAGTTGGCATAGATGAGTTGGGCTGAAGGACATGGCCATGCCGTAGCTTCATGGCTCTATGATCAATTAATCCTATAAAGTAGCTCCATCTTGAATTAGACATTAAAAGGAGGCATCATCTACCCTCACAGATAGATTTAAACATCCCATCACAAAATTTTAAAGAGAAGGGAATTCTCCCAGTGACCTGGTCAATACTAATTCCTCAATCAACATTCATAAAGATGAAAATTATTTGATCATTGCCTTGTGGAGCTTGCACTGCATGCATGGCTGTTGTTTTTCCTATAATACAGCAGTAACTACACTTCAAAAGTACATAATTGGCTGTGAATGCTTTGGAAGATCCTCACATGAAACCACTGGAGAAATTCATGTCCTCTTTGATTTTTCATCTTATATGCAACTTCACAAATAGTCAAATCAATTCTAATTGTTTTATCCAAGTGAAAAATTATACAATGTCTTTACAATCATTCTAACATCAACACAGCATAGGAAAAGGTCAGTTAAATCACATTTAATGTTTTAATTGCATCGTTTTCAGGAAATGTGATTGAAAAAATAAGGAGTAGGTTTCATGAGGAGCAGGCAAGGCGAGAGTTGGGCATTCAGGGCTATACACAATAGACAATAGACAATAGGTGCAGGAGTAGGGCATTCAGCCCTTCGAGCCAGCACCACCATTCAATGTGATCATGGCTGATCATTCTCAATCAGTACCCCGTTCCTGCCTTCTCCCCATACCCCCTGACTCCGCTATCCTTAAGAGCTCTATCTATCTCTCTCTTGAATGCATTCAGAGAATTGGCCTCCACTGCCTTCTGAGGCAGTGAATTCCACAGATTTACAACTCTCTGACTGAAAAAGTTTTTCCTCATCTCCGTTCTAAATGGCCTACCCCTTATTCTTAAACCCTGGTTCTGGACACCCCCAACATTGGGAACATGTTTCCTGCCTCTAACATGTCCAACCCCTTAATAATCTTATATGTTTCGATAAGATCCCCTCTCATCGTTCTAAATTCCAGTGTATACAAGCCTAGCCGCTCCAGTCTTTCAACATATGACAGTCCTACCATTCCGGGAATTAACCTAGTAAACCTACGCTGCACGCCCTCAATAGCAAGAATATCCTTCCGCAAATCTGGAGACCAAAACTGCACACAGTACTCCAGGTGCGGTCTCACTGGAGCCCTATACAACTGCAGAAGGACCTCGTGGCTCCTATACTCAACTCCTCTTGTTATGAAGGCCAACATTCCATTGGCTTTCTTCACTGCCTGCTGTACCTGCATGCTTCCTTTCAGTGACTGATGCACTAGGACACCCAGATCAAGTCAAGTCAAGTCAAGTCAAATTTATTTGTCACATACACATACTCGATGTGCAGTGAAATGAAAGTGGCAATGCCTGCGGGTTGTGCACAAAAAGAATTACAGTTACAGCATATAAATAAAGTTAATAAGTTACTAAACATAGCACAAAAAGTGTCGACAAAAATTTAGTCTCTGGGGTTATCAAAGTTGACAGTCCTGATGGCCTGTGGGAAGAAGCTCCGTCTCATCCTCTCCGTTTTCACAGCGTGACAGCGGAGGCGTTTGCCTGACCGTAGCATCTGGAACAGTCCGTTACTGGGGTGGCAGGGGTCCCTCATGATCTTGCTTGCTCTGGATCTGCACCTCCTGATGTATAGGTCCTGCAGGGGGACGAGTGTAGTTCCCATGGTGCGTTCTGCCGAACGCACTACTCTCTGCAGGGCCATCCTGTCCTGGGCAGAGCTGTTCCCAAACCAGACTGTAATGTTGTACGTCCCCTTTTCCTAACTTGACACCATTCAGATAATAATCTGCCTTCTTATTCTTACCACCAAAGTGGATAACCTCACACTTATCCACATTAAACTGCATCTGCCATGCATCCGCCCACTCACACAACCTGTCAAAGTCACCCTGCAACCTCATTGCATCTTCCTCACAGCTCACACTACCACCCAGCTTTGTATCATCTGCAAATATGCTTATGGTACTTTTAATCCCTTCATCCAAGTCATAAGGTGGGTAAGGTGGGTAAACAAGCAGGAATTTAATTATGAGGGGCTTGAGTGAGATTGCTTCTGCTGGAGCAGAGTCATCTACAGGGAGATTTAATTAAGCTTTTAATGTTTTGCAATGAGATGTTTCCCTCTTTTAAGCAACAGTTAACGTCAATTTAAACCTCTTACATAAAGTATGGGGAAAGGGTCACAGGAAGTATTCCAACATGCAAAGAACCATTAAAGCAACTGATGCTTTGCTTCACAGAGGTTTTGATGCAGATCACTGCACTTTTTGTTTAAAGTGATTGAGCAAATTATATTTGGCACAAAGAATTCATAAAGCAATAGGGTGAGGGCAAGGCAGTGGAATTCATTCTGGTTGTTAAAGTCAGAATTTCCCACGAGCTTGATGGGAGAAATGGCGAGCTATCCTCTATGCTGCCATCTTCCATGGCTCTGTGGAAAGTTGTGGGAGCTCTTTTAATATCAGGGATTGACGAAGACTGAACACATTCAAATAAGAAACTAAATGTGCTGCTGTTTTTTTTTTACAAAACTAACTAATCCGGAGAGATGGTGCTTGACGTCACAGGCAAGGGATTTGAATTTCTCAGTTGATTACCTAAAAGACTTAGAAATCAAAACCTGGCACTTGAATCCTGAATCATTCCAGGTACAATGCCAAGTACAGTGTTGACACTTCAGTGGTAGCAAAAATCTCTGATAGACAATATTAAAATATATCAAGGCTGGTTCTTTGAACCTAAATGAATAAATCATCTTCACTACAGTAATCAATAAAGTTTCAGGCTTATAATTTTGCAGCACCACTTGAAAGAAGACTTCAACATGAATATCATCAAAAGTATCAGTTCGATAAAAGACTGCCAACCATAAATAAATCAGAAGAGTGCTAAATATGCAAGTCAAGTAGTTGTAGACACCATGTATCTAAATTTCAACTGCAATGTGGATATAAGTGCGCTTGGCAATTGAAAGAAAATGAGTTTAATATAACAGCTCCACCAGGTTTAGGGGGGAAAACAACAGGCAAAATAGGGCAAGTCAACTTGTCTTCACTTCATCAAATAGCGTGTCACAAGTGTTGGATGTGAGGTTCATTTTGACCTCTGCCAAAGTTCACAAGGTCCACATCTGTGTGTGAAAAGCTGCCAGGCTGAAGAATGATGACCCATAAGCTGCCTTCTCCTGACTACCTGCTGCTTCCAAAACATTGCCGAGACATTAGCCACACACTAACAGGATCAAACAGAGGCCAAACAGCTATGCTTATTTTCAATCGTGTGATGTTGCAGCTGAAAGCAAAACCAGATTTTCTTTATACTTAACCAAACTAGGTTTAGTCTCGAGTTAAGATCTAACAAGAGTACTTCCAATACATTGCTGAATGACTTCTCTTGGGAGAGCAACCTTATTTATAATCTACAGAACCTTTCCTTGAGGGAAAGGTCCTGCAGATTACACCTACATTCAGCACACACAATACTTTTCCATAGTTTTTTTTTAGTTTAGAGATACAGCACGGAAACAGGCCCTTAGGCCCACCGAGTCCGCACCGACCAGCGATCCCCACACATTAACAGTATCCTACACACATTAGGGACAATGTAAAAGGAATCTTAAGAAGGAAATTAGAAAAGCGAAAAAAAGATATGAGGTTGCTTTGGCAAGTAATGTAAAAGTAAACCCCAAGGGGTTCTACAGATATGTCAATAGCAAAAGGATAGCGAGGGATATAATTGGTCCATTAGAGAGTCAGAGTGGAGAGCTATGTGCTGAGCCGGAAGAAATGGGGGAGATATTAAACAATTTCTTTTCTTCGGTATTCACCGAGGAGAAGGATATTGAATTATGTGAGGTAAGCGAAACAAGTAGAGTAGTGATGGAAATTATGAGGATTAAAGAAGAGGAGGTACGGACACTTTTGAAAAATATAAAAGTGGATAAGTCTCCAGGTCCTGATAGGATATTCCCTAGGACATTGAGGGAAGTTAGTGCAGAAATAGCAGGGGCTATGACGGAAATATTTCAAACGTCATTAGAAACGGGGATGGCGCCGGAAGATTGGCGCATTGCGCATGTTGTGCCTTTGTTTAAAAAAGGTTCTAAAAGTAAACCTAGCAATTATAGACCTGTTAGTTTGACGTCTGTGGTGGGGAAATTAATGGAAAAGATACTTAGGGACAATATATATAATGATATGGATAAACAAGGCCTGATTAGAAAGTCAACATGGATTTGTGCCTGGAAGGTCATGTTTGACTAATCTTCTTGAATTGTTTGAAGAGGTTACCAGGGAAATTGATAATGGCAAGGCTGTGGATGTTGTCTATATGGACTTCAGTAAGGCATTTGACAAGGTTCCACATGGTAGGTTGATTAAGAAGGTTAAATCGTTGGGTATTAATAGTGAGGTTGCAAGATGGATTCAACAATGGCTGAATGGGAGATACCAGAGGGTAATGGTTGACAATTGTATGTCAGGTTGGAGGCCAGTGTCTAGTGGAGTACCCCAAGGATCTGTGTTGGGTCCACTGTTGTTTGTCATTTACATTAATGATCTGGATGATGGTGTGGCAAATTGGATTAGTAAATATGCAGATGATACTAAGATAGGTGGTGTAGTTAATAATGAAGTAGAGTTTCAAAGTCTACAGAGAGACTTGGGCCTTTTGGAAGGGTGGGCTGAAAGATGGCAGATGGAGTTTAATGCTGATAAGTGTGAGGTGCTGCATTTTGGTAGGACAAATCAAAATAGGACGTACAGGGTAAGTGGTAGGGAATTGAGGAATGCAGTGGAACAGAGGGATCTGGGAATAACTGGGCATTGTTCCCTGAAGGTGGAATCTCATGTGGATAGGGTGGTGAAGAAGGCGTTTGGTATGCTTGCCTTTATAAATCAGAGCATCGAATATAGAAGTTGGGATGTAATGTTAAAATTGTACAGGGCATTGGTGAGGCCGAATCTGGAGTATGGTATGTAGTTCTGGTCGCCAAATTATAGGAAGGATGTCGACAAAATGGAGAGGGTACAGAGGAGATTTACTAGAATGTTGCCTGGGTTTCAGCACTTAAGCTACAGAGAGAGGTTGAACAGGTTGGGTCTTTATTCTTTGGAGCGTAGAAGGTTGAGGGGGGACTTGATAGAGGTTTTTTAAATTTTAAGAGGGACGGACAGAGTTGACGTGGGTAGGCTTTTCCCCTTGAGAGTGGGGAAGATTCCAACAAGCGGACATAACTTTAGAATTGAGGGACAAATGTTTAGGGGTAACATGAGGGGTAATTTCTTTACTCAGAGGGTGGTGGCTGTATGGAATGGGCTTCCGGTGGAAGTGGTGGAGGCAGGCTCGATTTTGTTATTTAAGAGTAAATTGGATAGGTATATGGATGAGAGGGGATTGGAGGGTTATGGTCTGAGAGCAGGTAGATGAGACTAGGTCAGAGAGAGTGGTCGGCGTGGACTGGTAGGGCCGAACGGGCCTGTTTCCGTGCTGTAGTTGTTGTATGGTTATATGGTTATAATTTACATTTATACCAAGCCAATTAATCTACAACCTGGACGTCTTTGGAATGTGAGAAGAAAGCGATGATCTCTGAGAAAACCCACATGGTCACAGGGAAAAGGTACAAACTCCATACTGACAGCACCCGTAGTCGGGATCGAACCATAGTCTCTGGCACTGCAAGCCCTGTAAGGCAGCAACTCTACCACTGCGTCACTGTGCAGCCCTTTTCACCCATACTGAGGTGAAAACTAGCACAACTGCAAACTTCTTCCATGCCAAACACTGGAATTATACCAGACTGTTTGTGGTGAGAGATAACTTTGATATTTTGTTGTTATATCTGTAACTGCCTCTGCAACTCACCAAAGGGGTTCTATCTGGATATAACGATATTAGTGAAAGCAACCCAATTACAAAGCACTGACAGATGAAGTTGCATTCATCCCATGGGCTAATGTAATAAGGAGCAAGTGATTTGTTGGAAATCTTAAACGAAGTGTACTATGGAATCTATGTTGCCGTACATTTAAGTCAGAGATTGATAATATTTGGAAATTAAGGTAATTGAAGGTCTGGTGTTATTAGATCAAAGCGGAGCAGAAGTAAAATATCAGTCATGTGTGAGGGGCTGAATAGCCATCTGCTGCTTTTGTCTCTTTATCTTCACAGTTGCAAAGCACTAACTGTAATTCCTTCCCTAAACCTCTCTGTTATCTATAAGGTGTATATTAAAACCTTGCCTCTTTAATCAAGCTTTGGGTCAACCATCTAACATCAGTTTGATTACTTTTTTGTCTGTTCACTGTTTTGTTGTGTTAAAGGCTTCAAATAAATATTTTGAATGCAGTGGGTATTTTTCAGAACAAAAAGCTGGTCTGACAAAAGGCATAGCCAGAAGGTTCAAAGAGACAAATGAATCACACAAGTAGAGGATTTATTTGGGAGCTAGAAGAGCTGGCAGTAAGCTTAGTGGGGAAAGAGGAGGGCAGAATGGAACCATATACAGAAAGTTTTAAGGTGAGACTTTTAAGGTGACAAAGTCAGCATGGATTTACCAAAGGCAAATCATGTCTGACGAATCTTATAGAATTTTTCGAGGATGTAACTAGTAGAGTGGATAAGGGAGAACCAGTCGATGTGTTATATCTGGACTTTCAGAAGGCCTTCGACAAGGTCCCACATAGGAGATTGGTGTACAAACTTAAAGCACACGGTATTGAGGGTTCAGTGTTGAGGTGGATAGAAAATTGGTTGGCGGACAGGAAGCAAAGAGTAGGAATAAACGGGTCCTTTTCGGAATGGCAGGCAGTGACTAGTGGGGTACCGCAAGGCTCAGTGCTGGGACCCCAGTTATTTACAGTGTATATTAATGATTTGGACGAGGGAATTGAATGCAACATCTCTAAGTTTGCGGATGACACGAAGCTGGGTGGCTGTGTTAGCTGCGAGGAGGATGCTAGGAGGCTGCAGAGTGACTTGGATAGATTAGGCGAGTGGGCAAATGCGTGGCAGATGCAATATAATGTGGATAAATGTGAGGTTATCCACTTTGGCAGCAAGAACAGGAAAGCAGAGTATTACCTGAATGGTGACCGATTGGGAGAAGGGGAGATGCAACGTGACCTGGGTGTCATGGTGCACCAGTCATTGAAAGCAAGCATGCAGGTGCAGCAGGCAGTGAAGAAAGCGAATGGTATGTTGGCATTCATAGCAAGAGGATTTGAGTTTAGGAGCAGGGAGGTTCTGCTGCAGTTGTACAGGGCCTTGGTGAGACCGCACCTGGAGTATTGTGTGCAGTTTTGGTCTCCTAACCTGAGGAAAGACGTTCTTGCCTTAGAGGGACTACAGAGAAGGTTCACCAGATTGATCCCTGGGATGGCGGGACTTTCATATGAGGAAAGACTGGATAGACTGGGCTTGTGCTCGCTGGAATTTAGAAGACTGAGGGGGGATCTTATAGAAACATATAAAATTCTTAAGGGGTTGGAGAGGCTAGATGCGGTAAGATTGTTCCCGATGTTGGGGGAGTCCAGAACCAGGGGTCACAGCTTAAGGATAAGGGGGAAGTCTTTTAGGACCGAGATGCGAAAACATTTCTTCACACAGAGAGTGGTGAGTCTGTGGAATTCTCTGCCACAGAAGGTAGTTGAGGCCAGTTCATTGGCTATATTTTAGAGGGAGTTAGATGTGGCCCTTTTTGCTAAAGGGATCAGGGGGTATGGAGAGAAGGCAGGTACAGGCTACTGAGCTGGATGATCAGCCATGATCATATTGAATGGCGGTGCAGGCTCGAAGGGCCGAATGGCCTACTCCTGCACCTATTTTCTATGTTTCTATGAGAGTCTCAGAGCGCTGAGATCAAGGAAGGCTGAGAAAGAGCATGAAACAGAAGGAGGATGATGCAGTGATGGGACAAGAGAGACAATGATGGAATGCAAGGAAAGTGAAAGAAAGGATAGCAGGAAAAGAGGAAAAATAAATAGAAAGGTGCACATGAATCTCCAAAAGCCTCAGTCGGGCATAAGACAAATTTAAAGTCAATATTAGCAAGATGTTTTTCATACACAGATCAATCTGCAAAAAGTAGACATTGTGAATTATTTAAAACATAATGTGGATTAATGGATGGTTCCTTACTTACATCTATAGCATAAACGCAATACATTCAACCCAACTGGTCCAAGCTTATGCTTATACGACAAGGGTTAATCCATTACTCACTTTGAATTCAACCCACACCCTCCAGAGCATTCCTCCTCTCCTTCAGCATCATACAATGTTCTCTATGAATTCATTAATCTGAACCACTCGCTCTATGTGGTTGTGGGTTCCACATTCCTGACCTTCTGCATAAACAATTCTTCAATCCATTATTCATTCTATTTCATGCATATACATCCTTTTTAAAAAATCTAAGGTCCCCAAATTTCTCCCACACATACCTGACTCAAAACCTTCCTAATTCTGAGCAATTCTCAGGGTCAAGTTGGACTCCCATTTCATACTCTGCTTAATGTTATGCAAGATGGAGCAGGCCACATTGAGACTTGAGCTGAGCCACTCCAAGATTCTGTCAATGATACTGTCGAGACTCAGCAAATGTTAGTGAAATAGGTGGGAGGAGAATCTCTTGGAAGAAGTGACCAGGCAAATAAACTACCTGTTGAATTGAAATCAAACATATTCTCGAGGGAACTAATGCTAGTTTAGGTCACATTACAGGAAGAATGTAAGAACTTGAGGGAGATTTCAGAGGAGATTTACAAGGATAGCACCAGGATGGGGGTCTAGTTATGAGCATAGACAGGCTCAGCTGGAATTGCTTTCATTAGAAAAGACATGGCTGTGCAAAGATTTAATTGCGGTATAAAAAAATTATTGAGAACTAAACAGAGCGATCAGACAGGATTTTCCTAAGCAGAGAAATCAAAGACTAGTTGGCACAGTTTTGAAGGAATTGGTAAAAGGATTACAGGGGCATTAAGGAACAAAATATTCACCAAAGCAGGTGTAGAAATTTTGAACTCATTCCAGAAAATGAAGTGTTGGCAAATACCCTTACTACTTTTAAGTGTAGGAAAATAACTGCAGATGCTGGTACAAATCGAAGGTATTTATTCACAAAATGCTGGAGTAACTCAGCAGGTCAGGCAGCATCTCAGGAGAGAAGGAATGGGTGATGTTTCGGGTCGAGACCCTTCTTCAGACTACTACTTTACTACTTTTAAAATATATCTGGCTGAGCACTTGATATGCTGACCTATCAAGCTACAGATGGAGATGGAATTAGTTTGAATAACTCTCTTTTGGTTGCGTGAACACAATGGGCTGAGTGGACTCCTCCTGATTTCAATTTTTTTTGAAATAATACAGTGTGACAGACAGGAAGAGGTGTATTTTATTTTTAATTCTGGTCTTGCACTTCCAAATGTCACGAGTTACTCAAGTGCAACAGTTATACAGAACCCTGGCATTTCTTATTCTAACAATACCTGCCAAACATTTGAACATTTACCAAATCAAACTGTTCAGGTCAGGTTTGATTTCCATTAATTCCTTTTAAAACATATCCATGACCATTGATATTCAGACAATATTTGATGATGGTTTTCTTTTGTTGTTTTAATCCTGTTGTGCAGAAATTGAGACTGGAGCTCCATACAGGATACAAAACAGCAGGCTCCCAAAATCATTGTGGATGCTCACCAATGATTTTAAACATTAATATTAAAAGACACAAAGTTTACCAGCACATTATAATTATTTTATGCTGGAATCTGAATATTATAATCTTTGAAGAACATGCCTGAAACACTGCCTCCCAATGGACTATTTCTTCAACAAAGTGTTTCAGAAGCATGTCTTTTGTGGTTTGTTCAATTAATATCCAGGTGGATCAGCAAGTTAGCAAGGGGAATGAACAACACTGACATCTAAAGCTATCCAAGTTTGATCACACATGAACACAAAGTATTGAAGAATTAAACAGAGGGTATTTGGTCCATTTTGTCACTACTGGCTCTGAAAAGTTCATAGTTCATAAGTTATAAGGAGCAGAATTAGGCCATTCGGTCCATCGTCTACTCTGTCACTCAATCATCACTGATCTATCTTTCCTTCTCAATTCTATTCTCCAGCCCCCCCCCCCCCCCCCCAATATAGCCCCTGACACCATTCTAATCAAGAATCTGTCAATCTCCACCTTAAAAATATCTATTGACTTGGCCTCTTCAGCCTTCTGTGGCAAAAGTGTATGCAATTAATCTTACACAGGCCAGGTGATGGGCAGTGATGAGTCAACGGACTGGAAAGAGATAGAACACCTGGTTGAGTGGTCATAAGGTCATAAGTGATAGGAGTAGAAAAAGGCCATTTAGCCCATCTTGTCTACACCATTAAAATATGGCTGATCTATCTCTCCCTCCTAACCCCTTCTTTCACGAAGAAAGCCCATCCATCATGGGCACAATCCTCCCCACCATGGAAAGCATCTACATGAGGCATTGCCTAAAGAAGGAGGGAATCTATCATCAAGGATTCTCACTATCTAGGCCATGCCCGCTTCTCACTGTTACCATTAGGCAGGAGGTACTAAAATCTGAAGTCTTATTTTCCTACGGCGACTACAACCATTAGATTGCAGAACCTACCTACATACCACAAACCATCTTTAGACTTTTAGATGAGATACAGTGCGAAAACAAGGTCTTCGGCCCACCGAATCCACATCAACCAGTGATCACCCCGTAAACACTAGCACCATACCTATAATTTACAATATGTTTTTACCAAAGCCAATTAACTTACAAACATGTACGCCTTTGGAGTGTGGGAGAAAACCGAAGCACGCAGAGAAAACCCACATGGTCACAGGGAGAATGTACAAACTCCATACAGACAGCACCTGTAGTCAGGGTCAAACCTAGGTCTCTGGCGCTGTAAGGCAGCAATACCCCTGTGCCACTGTGCCGCCCTCATCTCTTGCACTATCATGAGCTTGGTTTCTAATTGTTTTCTTCACTAATATCTTGTTATTACAGTCTTTTTCCTTTTCATTGTCTTACATAATTTATGTATAATTGATATACAATTTATATTTCATTTTATTTGAGTGATCCGACCACAAACAAGATTTTCATTATACCTGTACCTCACCATATCTATGCACATGACATTAAATTCAACCTGACTTGACTTTAAGGTTAAACTAGTAAATACACATGAGAGAGCGGAATAGAAATTGAAAAGGGTGCGATGAAGAGCTAGTGTGAACAGGTAATCGATAGTCAGCGTGGCCTGGGTGGGCTAAAGGGACAGTTTCCATGCTGCATCTCTAAACTAAACAAAAGAGGGGTGGGAAAAGGCTTGCTGGGCTGCATGGGTTGTGTATTGCAGTGATTTCTATATAATATTTAGGGATTTGTATCGCTCTCAAAGTTAAACAAAACTTGGTTCTACTACTGCGTGAGAAAAGAAACCCAAAAGCGATCAATAACTGCAATTGTGCATTTCCTTTGAATGCAAGTGCCAGGTGGCAGATGAGGACGTTTTCAAACAACTTAAAGAAAGTCTATTAAGCTCTGCAACTTTGTGTTAAGTTTCTAATTAAATTATGCACTTAATCAAATAAGTAGATTCATTATCCAGTGAAGTCCAAGTTAATTTATAATTCTTCCAATTTCCTTTCATCTGTACCGTCAACACCACCCTATAGAGATCCAGGTGTCAATGCAAATCCTTTGGTGACACCTCAGAGTTACAAACATGCTAATGACTGTAAAAGATCAATGGTCTTTTAATCAGGATGTTACAAAGGGTTATATTTGAAGTAATTACACACTTCTGTTCTTTGGTCTTAAAATGATGATCACAGATCTTTGACACTCTTTATTTTGAAAGTCAGCTAATTGAGCAAAGTACTTGAATTTGAGGGGAAAAAATTAACTTTCCAATGACAATAACGACCCATCAGTTTTATTTTTCCTGATTATTGCATAGTCACAGTTGAATTGGTAAACAACAGCCCAAAGTAACTCAGGAATAAGAATTCTTTTCACGTTAAGTGGTTAATAACAGTGAATGCTTTTATTTTCAAGTGACCATAATAATGTTCTAGCACTATGTTGCAAGAATCAAATTGGATTCTAAAACAATTTGCCACTGATTTTCATGAAAGTTACCTTACCTATTGACTTAATGTATGTAGTCCATTCAACATGATACATTTTCAACATAAAATTACACTGAATCTGCCGTGTTGGAATTGTGCCACTTTGCCAAATAGCATATACTGGTGTTTTTGCTCCACACGAGCTTTCTTCCACCCCACTCCACCATCCCAACACCATTTTCTTCCATTCCTCGAGCCCTTGTGCATTTATCTCGATTCCCCTTAAACCATGAGACACAGGCAGCATCTCTGGATAGAAAGAATGGGTGATGTTTCGGGTCGGGACCTTTCGCTCGGTCTGAACAAAGGTCTTGGCCCGAAACATCACCCATTCCTTCTATCCAGAGATGCTACCTGTCCCCCTGAACTCCAGCATTTTGTGTCTATCTTCGGTATAAACCAGCATCTGCAGTTCCTTCCTACCCATTAAACCCATTTCTACTTCTCACCTCCATCACCTCCCTGTGAAAACAAGGTGCACATTCACACCTCGACAGACTATCTTACTGATTACCAAATATGAATGTTAATACATCTTAAGGAAGCCAATAAAGGTAAGTAATTCGACAAATATCCAGCATATTGTGTCAAACTTCGGGTTAAACCAGCATCTGCAGTTCCTTCCCACACATATATCCAAGTGCTATGGCGTAGCAACCACATGACCTATGAAAGCATGGTCCCATCTACTCTCTCACATCTCAAGAAGCTGGCAATTTCTTCTTTTGATATGACGAAGGTTCATAATTTAAACAATCATGCAAAAACCGAGCATTGCTGTTAGGGTGGGGTTAAACTAAAACAGCAATGTAGCAACTATGTCGGGAGACAAAAGAAGGGGAAATAAGAAAGAACAGGATATGGAAAAAAACACGTGGACGACAAAGAAATTTAGGGTGGATAACAAACAAGTTATCAGTGTAAAATAATGCAACGACAGGCTGAAAGGTCTTGAGACTTTACGCATGGAGCAGTTGCAGTAAGTGGATGAATTAATTGAGCAAATAGATATAAACTGGTATGATATAATTTGAATTATGGAGAGGACTGCAGGGGACCAAGGATGCCAACTGAAAATTCAGATGTATTCAATATTTAGCAAGAACAGATAAAATAGAAAAGGAGGTAGGGTAGCATTGCTTGTTAAATGCTATAGTGAGGAAGGGTATCAGATGAGACAATGTGGAAGCTAAGAAGTACCAAAAAAATTTTTTGTAAGAGTAGTATACCGCTCTCCAAGCAGTAGTGATGATGTTGGGGATGTAATTAAAATGGAAATTAGAGATTTGTGCAGTAAGGACATAAGTATACAAATGATTGAATTTACAGTTAGATTGGGCTCATCAAGTTAATAATAATTATGTAGATGAGGAATTCACAAATGTTAGGCAACCTAGGTTCTCGTGAGAGGAAGGATGTGAAAAAAATCAGTACAAGTATGGAAGTGGTGCGAAGAAACTAACAGGATCAAAAACCTAGACCCAAATAGTCTGTATCGCAGAATACTTCAGGTAGTTTTCCCCAAAATTTGAATGTAATTGTGTTCACTTTCCAACTTCCTTTACACTTTAGATGACTTCCTTTGGAGTGCAGATTAGCTAATGAAACCTCCAAAATTCAAAATAAGTAGGATGAATGAAAATAGGGAATTATAGAATCACTTCTCCTGGTATGGATAATGGGGAAAATGCTAGATATCTTTAAAGATGAGACAGCAGATCTTTGGTAAAAGTGACAGATCAGTTAAAGACAAGGTAATTTTAAAGGAAAAAAATCATTCTTAATAAATTTACTGTTTGTTTCTGCAGATATGTCTTTCAAGTGTATATGGGGTAAACAAGTAGATGTGAGACACAAGAGACTGCAGATGCTATAATCTTGAGTAAAAAAGGCTGGAGGAAATGCACGTTAGTCAGGATGGAAATTGAGGCTTCAGACTGAAGAAGGGACCCAAGCTGAAATGTTGTCTGTCCATTTCCCATCCCAGATGCTGCCTGACTCATTGACTTCCTCCAGCATAGAAACATAGAAAATAGGTGCAGGAGGCCATTCGGCCCTTCGAGCCAGCACTGCCATTCATTGTGATCATGGCTGATCGTCCCCAATCAATAACCGGTGCCTGCCCTCTCCCCATATCTCTTGATTCCACTAGCCCCTAGAACTCTATCAAATCCTCTCTTAAATCCATGCAGTGATTTGGCTTCCACTGCCCTCTGTGGCAAAGAATTCCACAAATTCACAACTCTCTGGGTGAAAAAGGTTTTTTCTCACCTCAGTTTTAAATGGCCTCCCCTTTATTCTAAGACTGTGGCCCCTGGTTCTGGACTCGCCCAACATTGGGAACATTTTTCCTGCATCCAGCTTGTCCAGTCCTTTTATAATTTTATATGTTTCTATAAGACCCCCTCTCATCCTTCTAATCCAGCAGTTTGTTTTTACCAGTGGATGTGAGGTGGTTGGACTTCATAAGGTTTTCATCAAGGCTCCGAATGAAGAAATGAGTGTACAAAATTCCAGCCAATGGAAGTGCAATGTACTGACATGGACTGAGAACTGGCTGACACACAAATAAAGAGTACTGGACTGAGGTGGACTCGTTGGGTCCATATCTCTCCTGCGGGCCTCTCCTGGAGCAACCCTCCCCCAACTGACGATCCTGCGGGCGCAGCAACCCTCTCCAACTGACGAAGCCCGTTGCCGGGCGGGGAGTGTCCCCAAGGGGCCGTGGCCGAAGGGGAGAGGGAGCCACTCACATCGGCCCCCTGCCTCCAGCGCTGCAGCCAGTGCGAGCCGTGGAACCAAAGCCTTTCCTGCATTGGTGTAGCACCCTCCCGTCCCCCACTGACCCATTCACCCACTCCATCCCACTCCACCCCCCTTATTCCCCCCTCCTCCCCCCTCATCCACTCCACCCCCTCAACTCCCCTTAACCCCCCCTCCTCCCCACCCACCCTAGCCCCCACACCCACTGACCCACTCCACCCCCCCCCCGAAAACTCCCCCAAACCTCTCCTGCATTGGTCTAGCAGCCTCCCTTCCCCCACTCCCCCATCCCCACTCCCCCCTCTCCCTCCCCCACCCTCACTCCCCCCTCCCCTCCCCTCCCCCACCCTCCCCCCCTCCCCCCCATTCCCCTCCTCCCTTCCCCCCAGCCCCCTCCACTCCCCCACTCCACCACCCCTTCTCCCCCTCAACATCAACAGGCCCCAACTGCGCAGGCGCGGACCTGTTGTATTCTGCGCACACGTGGATCACGGACTTGAATGAATAAGCCAGTCATTACAGACGTCTAAAGGAAATGTGTGGAGGACTGTGTTCCTACAAAAACCTTCCGAGTATTTCCAGAAGCCTTGGATGAACCAGGAGATCCGCATTCTTCTGAGGACCAGATCCCGGGCATTCAAGTCTGGTGATGCAGAGGTCTATAAGAAGTCCAGATATGACCTTGTCAAGGCCAAAAGGGACTTCTGCTCAAAGCTGGAGAATGGGACGGATGTTCTGCAACTGTAGCAGGGCTTAAATGCCATCACCTCCTACAAGGCGAAATCAGGAGGCAGTTCAAGCGACAGCGAAGCATCACTCCCTGAAGGGCTCAATGCGTTCTACGCACGTTTTGAAAGGGAGAACACTGATGTACCTTCCCGAGCTCCGATACGCTCTGATGGTATTACAGTCACAGTCACAGAGGCCGACGTCAGAAGGTTCTTCAGGGGGGTGAACCCTCGGAAAGCGTCTGGACCTGATGGTATACCGGGTCAAGTTCTCAAAACCTGTGCAGACCAACTGGCTGGAGTTTTTGCAGACATTTTCAACCTCTCATGACTGAGGTCTGAGGTTCCCATCTGCTTTAAGAGGGCATCAATAATACCGGTGCCCAAGAAGGGTAAGGTGACGTGCCTCAACGACTAACGATGAGTGCCATTAACGTCTGTGGTGATGAAGTGCTTTGAGAGGTTGGTTATGGTGCATATCAAATCCTACCTCAACAATAACCTCGACCCACTACAGTTTGCCTACCCTCACAACAGGTCAACGAAGGATGTGATCTCACTGGCTCTCCACTCCGCACTGGACCACTTGGACAATGAAAACACTTATGTCAGGCTGTTGTTTATAGACTACAGTTCAATACCAGCATCCCCTCCAGGCTGCGGGAGCAGCTGCGACTCGCCTTAGGCTCGGGCCGCGTGGATGCCGACATCGGGAGCTCCAGCAGCGGCAGCGTGGTCGCCCGCCCCGGATCGCGGGGCTTGGGTCGCGGACATTTCACCGTCCGGCGCGGCCTAAGATATGCCGCGGGATATTTCTCTGCTGGGCGGGGGCTTCAATGTCGGGAGCCACGACCGCCCCGACGTGCAGCAACAGTGGCAGCAGCGTGTTCGCCCGCCCCGGATCGGACTTATCATCGGCGGAGCCGGCCGTTTTCGGAGGCTGCGGGAGCGGCTGCGACGCGACGCGCCTTGGGCTTGGCCCGCTGTGGACCGTCCGGTGCGGCCTGCAACCACAACAGCCTGACTGCGGGCGAGGACAGCGGGAGTAGGGAAAGACATTGTGGCCTTCCATCACAGTGAGGAGAGAGAGGACTGGAGGAGACTCACTGTGATGGATGTTTCTTTGATGGATGTTTCTTTTTTTGTGTGTTTTTGGGGTTGGGTAATTTTAATGCCTATTTAATGCTTTTATTGTTGGACTGTGTTTTGGGGGTTTTGGGGTTGTGTAATTTGAATGCATATTTAATGCTTTTATCATCATATCATATCATATACATACAGCCGGAAACAGGCCTTTTCGGCCCTCCAAGTCCGTGCCGCCCAGTGATCCCCGTACATTAACACTATCCTACACCCACTAGGGACAATTTTTACATTTACCCAGCCAATTAACCTACATACCTGTACGCCTTTGGAGTGTGGGAGGAAACCGAAGATCTCGGAGTAAACCCACGCAGGTCACGGGGAGAACGTACAAACTCCTTACAGTGCAGCACCCGTAGTCAGGATCGAACCTGAGTCTCCGGCGCTGCATTCGCTGTAAAGCAGCAACTCTACCGCTGCGCTACCGTGCCGCCCAATATTTCGTCCAATATTGGATGACAAATAAAGCTATCTATCTATCTATCTATCTACCAAGCTCACAGAACTGGGTTTCTGCGCATCCCTCTGCAATTGGATCCGCGACTTCCTCATCCACAGACCAGTCTGTTCAAATTGGCAGAAATACTTCTTCCTCATTAACAATCAGTACGGGAGTACCTCAAGGCTGCGTGCTCAGCCCCCTGCTCTACTCACTCTTACTCACGACTGTGTCGCCGGACACAGTGTAAACTCCATCTTCAAGTTCGCCAACAACACCACTGTTGTTGGACGAAGGGAGATCGACCGATTGACCAACACAACAACCTGGCTCTCAATATCAGTAAAACCAATGAACTAATTGTGAACTGTGGAAGAGGAAGGATGAGGGCCCACAAGCCTGTTTATACCAATGGGACGATGGTGGAGAGAGTCAAAAACTTTAAATTCCTGGGTGTGCATATTTCCGAAGATCTTTCCTGCACACTGATCTTGCACACTGATGTAATTATAAATAAAGCATATCAACACCTCTTCTTCCTGAGAAAATTACGAAGATTTGATATGTCAGAGAGGATTCTCTTGAACTTCTACAGGTGTACAATAGAGAGCACATTGACTGATTGCATCATGGCCTGATTCGGCAACTTGAACACCCAGGATGTGTGTACTGGTGAGTATGTGTACACATACATACTGAACTTTTTTTTCTCTCTCGTTTATTATATTGTTTACAGTGTACTATGTTTACATATTCTGTTGTGCTGCAGTAAGTAAGAATTTCATTGTTCTATCTGGGACATATGACAATAAAACACTCTTGACTCTTGAAGCGTTAACTCTGTTTCCTCACCACAGATACTTCCTGACCTGTTGAGTACTGGCAGCTTTTTCTGGCTTGTACTCAACAAGTACCTTTGTTACATAAAATGTATTTTTTAAGTACCTTTATCTTGACTATATCTCTCAGCCCTCTGGGATTTCACTTTGATGACACCAACATCATTACCTTCACCCTGAGCTGCATTGCCCATGGAAGCAGCATGATGCTCGTCAACAGTCTGCTTGTACAACCTCCTGTACTATTCCAACAAAGCTCTGGTCAAGAGTATTTTATTGCCATATATATAAATAAACAAGCAAATAGTAGTGCAAAGCCAAAAATAGTGCCTCCAAGTCAATATTGTTTGGAGCTTATTTGGAGGTTGTCGTGTTTAATAGCCTGATGGGTGTAGCATTAAGCATCCTCATCTTGTAACTGGACACGCTTCAGCCTTCAGAACTCAGCATCAAGGTTAACAATTTCACATAATCACCATTTCTAGCATTTTTGTTTCAAATTTCCAGCAGTTATTTCACCTTTCTCCAGTGATTGCAGATAATTATTCTGCATTGCCGCTTTCTCTAGACTGACCTTTTGTTCGCTTCTAACACCTTCTTTCATTGTGCAGTGATATTCCTTTTATCTACTAATCACTCCTGCCATCCACCCTTTCAAAGACTTTCCCTTTTGTTCTCTCCATCCCTCCCCCTGCCTCTTTATTTTCATTTGAGATTTCCAGCATCTGCAGTTTTTTTTAAACTGCATCGTAAAATCTGTTTTCTCCAACTCTGTTCCTTTGTACTAACCCATTCTAGTGAAGGGTCTTGGACCCAAATCAATAACATTATTTCTCTGTCCATAGATGCTGCTTGACCTGCTGAATGTTTCGAAGAGCAGGCCATTTGGCCCCTCTGACCTACTCATCATTCAGAAAAAATCAAGGCTGGCTTTCATTTCAGCACCATTTTCCTTCACTAACCCCATATTCCTTGATTCCACTTCTATTTAAAAATCTATCAATCACAATCCTGTATATTCAGTGGCAAATGCAGAAAACAAAATGCTGGAGGAACTCAACAGGTCAGACAGCATCTGCGGAGGGAAATGAACAGTTGTCACTTTCGGTCAGGACCCTTCTTCAGGCAGTGACTGAACCATCCCCTGTCCCTCTGAAGTTCCAAATTCCATGTGTTCACCACCCTCTAAGTAGTGATCAGCCATGATCACAGTGAATGGCGGTGCTGGCGCGAAGGGCCAAATGGGCTACTCCTGCATCTATTGTCTATTGAAGCAACGTCTTCTCATCTCAATCCTGAATGGATGATTCTCTATTTTGAGATTGTGACCCCCCCTGATTCAAGAAACTCCAGCCAGGGAAAACATTGTCCATGTACCTACCTAGTCAAGCTGTGAAAGAATGAGAATTTACAGGAAAATATTTCATTTGAATCAGATATTAAGTTTGAACGCTGTGCCTCTCCATTTACCTCGAATTACATAAGAATCCAGTGCCTCTTCCATTCTCTGCAATGCCTCTGCACGGCTGGCTCCATAGGTAACTAACTGAAACAAAAGCATATCAAGAGATTGAGGTGAGCTGTTGCCAGACGTGGTGCAAATCTGCCAGAAAACAAACCTGAAGTAGAAACAAAGATACTTAGATATATATTAATCAAATAGTACTTTGGACTTTTGAAAAGGTTCAACTTGCTTCCATTTGCACTGGGAATGGAACAGTGAGATTCTTAAGTGCTGCAGCTCTACAACATTTTAATGCAACAACACAACAAATAAACTTATAATAATCAAAAATATAATAAATTATCAGTAATACCTGGTAATCAGACTATAAAAGTGCAAATTGAATTAGATATTGCAACTTAAACAAATTTCATAATAATAGATTGTTGCTGAGTTAGAGTTGTTGGTTACGGTTGAGGTAGAATTGTGGTTCAAGAGCCTGATGACCGATGGGAAGAAGCTGTTCTTGAACCAGGAGGTCATGGTTCTCAAGCTCGTGTACCTTCTTCCCTATCGTAGCAGTGAAATGAAAGCATGGCCAAGACGGTGTGGGTCTTTGATGATATTAGCTGCCTCTTTGAAGCAGCACTTCCTGCAGAACCCTTTGATGGTGATGAGGTTATTACCCATGATGGACCAGGCAATGACATATAAATATTATTATCCAAAATTGAGAGACATCACTTTTAACCATTCTGTCCAAAATGTAACCAAGTGTTAACCTATGTAATCAAAATTGAAAACTGTGGCTGGGCTCATTGATGTTTGTCATCTACATCAACGATGGTGGCGCTGCCATAGCAGCTGCGGCTTACCTGCGGTCCATTTGTCTTTGTGTTTTTGTTATTTTTTTGTCTTAATTGTAGTTGTGATGTGGTGTTTTTGTGTTTGTGTACTATGTGTGTATGTGGGGGGGAGGGGGGGAACTGTAAAATTGTAAATAGGTGTCCCTTCCGAACGGAGACCCGACCTTTGTTTTCTGGGCCGTGTCTCCGTTCCTGCTGCGGCCTACCATCGGCCCAACTCCTGGAGCTGGCTGCCTCCAGGGCTCTGGTTCGCAGAGCCCGCGGATCGGACTTACCATCACCGGAGCCGGCCATCCTCGGAGGCTGCGGGAGCGGCTGCGACTTGCCTTAAGCTCGGGCCGCGTGGATGCCGACATCGGGAGCTCCGGCAGCGACCGCGGATTCGCCCGCCCCGGATCGCGGGGCTTGGGTCGCGGACATTTCACCGTCCGGCGCGGCCTAAGATATGCCGCGGGATATTTCTCTGCTGGGCGGGGGCTTCATTGTCGGGAGCCACGACCGCCCCGACGTGCAGCAACAGCGGCAGCAGCAGCGTGTTCGCCCGCCCCGGATCGGACTTATCATCGGCGGAGCCGGCCGTCGCCTTAGGCTGGGACTCGCCTTAGGCTCCGGCCGCTGCGGACCGTCCGGCGCGGCCTGCAACCACAACAACCTGACTGCGGGAGAAGACGGCAGGAGAAGGGAAAGACATTGTGGCCTTCCATCACAGTGAGGAGAGGACTGGAGGAGACTCACTGTGATGGATGTTTCTTTGATGGATGTTTCTTTTTTTGTGTGTTTTTGGGGTTGTGTAATTTTAATGCCTATTTAATGCTTTTATTGTTGGACTGTGTTTTTGGTTTTTTTGGGGTTGTGTAATTTTAATGCCTATTTAATGCTTTTATTGTTGGACTGTGGGTGACTGAATTTCGTCCAATATTGGATGACAAATAAAGCTATCTTGAATCTTGAATCTTGATTTGGATGAGAATGCACAAGGAATGTTAGGTATGTTAGCAGGTGACACTAAAATAGGTGGTATTGTAGCTGGTGACGATGATTAAGAGGAATTACTGCAGGATCTTGATCTGTTGGGCATTGGGAAGGGCTATTGGAGTTTAATTCAGTTGAGTAAGGAGATGTTGCATTTTGGGTAACAGGGCAGGACCTTCACAGTGAAAGGTAGTGGCAAGGGGAGTGTGGTTGAGCAGATGTATATAAGAGTACAAGTACCTAGTTCCCTGAAAGTGGCATCACAAGTAAATAGAGGGGTGAAGAAACCATTTGGCATACTGGCCTTTAGGGAACTGAGTATACAAGTTAGGACATTATGTTACAGTTGCACAAAATGTTGGTGAGGCCACATTTAGAGTATTGTGTTCAGTTTTGGCCATCCTGCTAGAATAAAGATGCCAATGAGCTGAAAAGGGTGCAGAGAAGATTAATGAGGATGGTGCCAGGACTTGAGGGCCTGAGCTGTTGGGAGAGGTTGGTAGGCTAGAACATTATTCCTTACTAGACCAAGTGGACCCGTTGAACCCCAAACATCCCCTGCATTGATGCAGCACCCTCTCCTCCCCCCCTCCCCTCTCCCCCCACCCTCCCCCCAGCCCTCACTGGACAGTGAATGAAGAAATATTACTTCGCAAAGTTGTGGCACAATTCTTATTTTTAGATAGCCATCTTGCAGATAAAAACACTTTCTTCATATCCAATTGCATTGAAAATCCTTTACAATTTTAAAGGTCTTTATCATTCCATATTCTTTTTTTATAGTACTTTTTCATCTCTTGCCAATAAAAATAATCTCTCACAATACACTACAAATGCTAAAATAACCTCAGATCACGTAGAATCGAAATTTTCTCAGATGCTGCCTAACTTGATAAGCGTTTACAGCATTTTCTGTTTATGCTTCACACTTTCCGCATCTGTAACTTTTTAAATTGAGCGTAATCTCTCAGTGCTAAGTACAATCATGAATAGTTTCATCATCTTCACCAATGCCTCTACATTCGACTTAATAACTCATTGCCTTCCAAAATCAGTTAGGATTAAATTAGATCACAGGGTAAACAACCGTAGTTGAAACAATCTGCTCAATCTTTTGCAACATCAAATTGATTTTAGTACCTGACCAAAAGGAGACGCTCTCCAATGCCAACATAACCTAGCTCATTGAATAAAAGTAGCCTGAAATATTGAAGTTAAAAATGTCTTTAGTTAAATAAGGGTTGTGGGAATGAAAATGATGAACATCAATATTCAAATAATACCTCAGCTGCGACCTTTAATAGAAATATGCAGGACTGCAAAGTAGCAGAAAACAGGATTGTTCAAATGAGCACTCTCAAAAGATGAACAGAAGACACTCATTCCCTATCATTCTACGGATCTTGTCCTATGTAGCGTTTCTGATATGTCATTTAATTATGTCACCTGGGAGAGAGATTAACAAACCAAAATAGCTTTAAACTGCTCTTGAGCATCCCCCAATGATTAACGAGATTGACACAGCCAGACGCCCAGTGTAGTTCTGGCCAGGGACAAAGTGTAACGTGAGCAACAAATGACCCATGAAAGCACATCACTCTTCCACTAAATTGATAAACCATGAATACCTCAAACAAACAAAAATACACTTACTTTTGAAATCATAGGATCATAATAAATACTTATGTCACTTCCTTCCTGAATGCCACTGTCAACACGAACCTGATAAAAAGAAACAAACCCATAATAATTTAAGTCTAAAGCTGTTATGCTTTGATGATGATGATGAAGGAAGCAATAGGTAACACATGCTTTAATGCAAACAAGTACAAGTACAAAAACTTGCCACAAAACAACAATACAAAGTAGACACATTGCATATAATACAATATTACATATTACAAATTAATTGACCATTCAGTGAAGAGATTTACTGGAATCTCTGACAGTTGACCATTTGAAGTTCTTTAAATTAATTCAAGATGATGCACTACATATTCTACAATATTACCATCATACCTTCACCCTAACAGTACAACTGTTATTCCTGTATTTCCCCCAGAGAGATTGCTATTTACACAGCTTTTTTCCATAACCTACAAGACATCCAGCTCACTGTCCCATGAAACAGTATGGCCACGGTATACAACACAGGAGTTCAGTTTATCAAAAAGAAAGTGAGCGCATTGTAGACTGGTTTCCTTCACTTTTTGATTTCATTAGTGTTATGTTGGGATTAGCTGTATGAAACATTTTTTTAATTAGCTGTTCCTAGGGCATAAGTATTTATTAAATTGGTATTGTCAAGATACAGCCAACAACGTATTTAAAAAACAATCAAAAACATTTCAAGACAGATAGAATCATCACAGGGATCTCGAGAACCAAAGGTAAGTCGAAGCTGCTGGAACAGCAGGGCTCCAAGATACAACACTGCGACAAAATAAACCCAAGAAGACTCTCATAGATCTGCACCAGGGGAAGAAACTCTCATAATAAACAGCAACAGCAGCAGCACATCTGTTTGCAATGAGGCAGGCACAGGATGGTCATGGCAATGTCTCCTGCAAATTTTTAATATTTTAATTTGGATGATTGTCCAGGGAATTAAAATACAAATTTTCTTGTCAGTTGCAGCTCAAGGTTGCTGCAACGATGTCTTTATTTCCATCACTGTGAACAAATTGTACCGAGATTGATTAAAGCTACCTTAGACAACATTAACCTGCGTTCAAATTGGCTTCATTTACTTTTTGTCCTCTTGATTTCAGTTTTTTCTTCTTTACCTCTTCTTAATAAGAGTGTGTGAACAATAGTGGACAAGAGAGAGCACGGGCTACACACAATGGTGTCACATTGTCTAATACAACATGCAGACACTCTATCCTGTAAGAAATCATGCCTCTTCTTGGGAGAGGGATGAAGCCAAGATAAATATTCAAGCCAAATTCTTTCTGCAAACACTGTCCATCTCTGCCACATTTATGCAGCACCAATGTGGTGGGTCTGATGCAAGACTCATCACCAATCCCAGTGAAAATGCAGGAGTTCCTTACTAGGGCATTTCAGAGGGATTTTAAGTGTCAATCATATAGGTTGGTCCAGAGTCAAAAAAATGAGTTGAGTTTAATTTATTGCCACAAGTACCAAGGTACAGTGAAAAGCTTTTGTTGCTTGCTAACCAGTCAGCAGAAATGCACATGAACAGAAGAAAATAGTAGAAGACCGCCATCAGGCCCCACAAACATGCATCGCCGGACAATATGATCATGGCTGATCTTTGTGAAGGAAGGAACTGTAGATGCTGGTTTAAACCGAAGATAGACACAAAAAGCTGGAGTGACTCAGTATCTCTGGAGAGAAGGAATGGGTGACATTTCGGGTCGAGAGCCTTCTTCAGACCTATGCCAGATCCATGCTGGCCTCAACTGCTCCTTTAATTGAGAAATGAGGGAGACGTTTAATAGTGGATTCTTAGCAACCATATTGCAATGATGAAGGGTACAAACTAATCAAGTTCAAGTAATTCAATTCCTAATGATTATGCATCAATTTAGTGCTTTCCTGATCAGATGAACAGATACAATAAATAAGTGACAGCGGCAACCTCATGTGACACCACAAAATTATAATTAATACTGCGGTCAGATGGTTAGGTGGACTTGCGTCTTTACAGCATCTCTAATGTAACAAAACTGCCTAAAACACTTTGCAAGACAAATTAGACAATTAGACTTCATAAAGATATTAGGACAAGTGACTAAACATTCAGACAACGAGGCAGGTTTTAAGCAACATCGAAGAGGAGAGAGTTTGAGACTTAGAGTAAGGCATTTTAGAGCGAGAGTCCGGAGCAGCTGAACCTGCAGTGAACCAGTAGATTTAGAGATACAGCGTGGAAACAGGCCCTTCGGCCCACCGAGTCCGCGCCGCCCAGTGATCACCGCACATTAACACTATCCTACACACACTAGGGACAATTTTTACATTTACCCAGTCAATTAACCTACATACCTGTATGTCTTTAGAGTGTGGGAGGAAACCGAAGATCTCGGAGAAAACCCACGCAGGTCACGGGGAGAACGTTTAAACTCCGTGCAGACGGCGCCCGTAGTCAGGATCGAACCTGAGTCTCCGGCGCTGCATTCGCTGTAAGGCAGCAACTCTACCGCTACGCCACCGTGCCACAATCAGGAAGGATTTGTAGGCGCAGTGAGATCCCAGAGGATTGCAGGGCTGGAGATACTCACAAAAACAGGGAGGAGCAAGGCCATGGAGGGATGGATGAGAACTTTCAAATTGAAATTATTTGAAACCTCGGCCATTGTACATCTGTAAGAGGTTGGAGTTAGATTGAGGAGTCTATAATCCAAGTTAGGATATGTGAACAGGCAGTGTCTTCTCACTATCACCTACGGGGACTGTATTCCAACTGTGTCATTGCTGGTGTGTCTACAGTTATTCAAAATTCATGTCCAAAATGCATATATCTAAGTTCCTGTATGATATTGAATCATATTTTTAAAACACAAAGAATGGTAGCCACTAATTTGCTCATAGGCTTTGAAGGATATCTACCTGAAGGAACTGTTTTCCATTTTATTTTTGTTCCATTCCAAACCTGCTCAGCATGAAAAATCAACTAATTCACAGCTGGTCCTTTTGTCCATCAGACTTGCTCTTAGTTTTATCATAATGTGCCCTTTTTTTTGTCACTGGTGTGATGCAAGCAGCCTTTACCACTCATCCCCAATTTTCCCTGAGAAGGTGGGTGTGCCACCTTTCTGAACAACCAATGACTTAATGGTAAAGATTTTCTGCAGTATTGGTGAGTTCCAGGAATAAGAACAGCTGCAATGACGGGATGGAGATATATTTCTAAGTCAGGAGGGTTTATGATTACAGGGGAGCTAGCAGGTGATGGTATTCCCATGCACATACATATGTGCCTTTTTTTTGTCACTGATGTCCTTTTGGTGATAGAGGCTCTGGGTTTAGCCAAGTTGCTTTGCACAGCATTCTGCAATACTAGGCAGAATACAATTAGTGAAGGCAAATCCAGAGAAGGGCAAAGCTAAGGAGGAAGACGGCCTTAGAGGCCGTTAATGGATATTTTTAAGGCGGAGATTGACAGATTGTTGATTAGTAAGGATGTCAGGGGTTATGGGACAAATGCAGGAGAATGGGGTTGAGAGGGAAAGATAGATCAGGCGTGATTGAATGGCGGAGTCGACTTGATGGCCCAAATGGCCTAATTCTGTTCCTAGAACTTATGAACATGAAATAAAAAGGCTTGCGATTAGGTGCAAAGCAAGCGAGACAGAATGTTAAATGTTTCATCTCCAACTTTTTCTAGATCTGACAAAAGGTTTATCTGAAATATTCAGGGTGGCACAGTGGCAAATCTAATTGAGCTCCAGTGGCCATGTACTCCAGTGGCCATAATCTCCAGTACTGTCTGTGTGTAGACTTCGTATGTTCTCCCTGTGGCCATGCTAGTTTCCCATGGCTGCTCCAACTTCCCTCATGTCCCAAAGACGGTGGGTTGGTGGGTTAATTGACCATTGTAAATTGCCTGACGTGTGGATGAGTGGTAGAATCTGGGGAAGTTGTTCGGGGAAAATAGGTTACCAGAGCTTACCGATAAACTGCTAAGTGAATGCGTAGCATGGACGCGATAGGCCAAAATCGTCACTTTTGCCATACTGAGCAAATATAGAACTATATTCCTTCCCATTGATACAACCTAACCTACTGAGTATTTCCTGCAATTTCTGCCTTTACTTCACATTTTGAGCATCCTCAGCGCTTTGCTTTTTACTAATGTTTGAAAGGCTCAAACAATTATAAATATTCCCTATTCATTCTTGACTACGTTTTTTGGAGTATCATCATTTCAACGTGATAATGAGAAGAACTGTTTTAGCATTAATCTTTCAAAACTTACATTTGATACTCATGTCATTATATTTTAAAGAGTAATAGAAAGTACTGCCTACAACTTACAATTAAGCAAACTTGTGCGTTGCACACTCAGCCACTTGTCAAATCTTTTCACGTGAAAAATAACTGTCATGTTATTGATATGAAGCAGAATGAAGATAACAGAAAAACTGAACAAATGTCAGATCCCGCTCAACATAATCTGTTTAGCAATGTTCTCAAGCCTCCAGCGTAATTAAAAATTCTGCTTATTGGTACCCTGACAAGCCACGTGAAGCTATCAGGCATCTCCCCACCCATCATTCTCCATTCACCTCTCCCCTAAGCACTACTCCCTGTCTACCTCGTTTACCTGACAAGTGACAGAACAATCTGATTAAATGTTTGCAGGGGGAGGAAGCTTGCAGACCCTCGTGACAGGCCAAAAGTGATCACCATGGAGATATATAATTACAGCTGTCAACAGCATCTACCGTCCCGCTGGCATCAATTTGATTGCTCCCAGCAATAATGATAGACAAAGCTTATTGTGCACTCCCCTGCTCCCAATCACGTTGTCTGTTCCTTGGTCCATTTAGCTGACAAGCAACATTCACACAAGCAAATAACAGCAGTACGCAGAACATTTAAGGCATTTTAATTGTTTTTTTCTATATGCTGATGTCTTACAAGCCTAAGTGTTATTACATAAAACTCCTGCTGCAGCATTAATTGAAGGAGGATTTGGTGGAACAGGAGCTGTAGGGGGTAGAATATGTCCATTATCGCTTGCACTTTCAACAGGTTGTGTGTTTTAAAAACTGAAAATTGCAAAACTTGCAAGGGCAAAAGGTTTGACATCATTTTATCTAGAGGTAAATGACAAATCTCCCCACACGTTCACACTTCTCAGTAAAGGCCACTGCTGCATTTTCCTGCATCTTCATTCATCAAAAAGACAATTAGCTTTAATTCTGAATTTCTAATATCAGGACAATGGGAAAGCCAGAAAAGCTTCCATAAGGAGCTTAATAGGTACATGGCACCCAAACACCCCCAATACTGCATTCAGTGAGCAGAGGGGAAATTGCACTCAGTTTTCTACACAAATTATGTATGCCCAAAAGTGAAATCTGAGCAAGGTCCGCACAATTATGCATGGTCCCAAATGCAATCAATAAAACCCAGGTTGCATGTAATGAGTCTGGAAACAACCACAAAATAGGATGGCGCAATGAAATTCTGAAACATTTTCAATGTTTTCATATTGTTACATCTGATGGGAATTTCTTTAATTACTTAAGTTGATTTTTCCGTTTATTAACATTACCTCTTCATTATGAATCACAATTCAAACCAAGTTTTGTATTGTAAGTGAATGGATCATCGTGGCAGCATTATAAATTGGTCAGCTCATTATCATGAACAGAAGGACCATTTTGCTCCATACCTGCTCCAACATCGATGAAATCACCGTGGCCTGTGACTGGACTCTCTATAGCCAATTTTACCCACTATCCCGTTGGTTAATAAAAATCCATCAATCTCAGGGTTAAAATTAGCTATCAACCCAACATTAGCTGGCATCTCTGCAAGTCACTTTCAAATTTCTAACCCATTCTGAATGTGGAGGATACAAGGAAGTACAAGGATACAAGGAAGTACAGATGCCAGTTTACAAACAGGTGCTGAAATAACTCAGGGGTCAGACAGCATCTTTACTTTAACTTTAGTTTTACTTTAGAGATACAGTGCGGAAACAGGCCCTTCAGCCCGAAAACAGGCCCTTCAGCCCATACTGCCTTACCTACACCAAAATACCATCCTGGAAAGTTCCACTGGTGGAAACACCTCAACATTCATGTTCATATGTTCTAGGAGCATAATCAGGCCATTCGGCCCATCGAGTCTACTCCACCATTCAATCATGGCTGAACTATCTTTCCTTCTCAATTCCATTCTCCTACTTTCGCCCCATAACCCCTGACACCCTACCTAATCAAGAATCTGTCAATCTACACCTTAAAAATATCCATTGACTTGGCCTGACAAGACTTGAATAACATTCACCCTCTTATTCGTCTGCAGGATCTTATGTGTTTCAATAAGATCACCCCTAAACTCCAAAGAATATCAATTGTATTTCTTTGGCTTCTTACGATAGGAGAATTGTCTCATTCCAGAAGTTAACCAAGTGAATCTCCTTTGAAACTCACTTGTGATGCTTAGCAGCCGAACAGCTAGGAACGGAACTCACTTATGTGTAGCTAAAATGCCATGACCTTTTGTAGTATTTCATTCCGCCCGGATTAAGCTATTTTCTGGATGGAAATCGTTCAGCGATCCCATACCGATGTTCTCCTGGAAAGGGTGCTTTTAAAGAAGCTCGTGTTTTGAGTGATCTTTATTCTTCTATCTGTGTTTACAGTGTTAGTTACCACAGAGTACATTTTTTTTCTTGTGTAGAATGGAAAATTGAGTGAAGGAGTTTCTAATGTTTTCGTATCATGCTGAGATGTCAGAATTGATTTTGTTTAAATATACAAAAACAGCCAAGGATTACATTAACAGCTGTTCAGCAAACATGATGGTTATTCAGATAACTTACGCTCGGCACGTGTAATGGCTCTTCATACTGAGAGAGACGCCCAATTGAAGGTAGTCCAAAGGATTTGTAGGGATCCTAGAAAAGGAAGTTCAAACAAGAGGAAGCATTAACTTTAAAATAAAACACAGGAAGCAAGGTTAGCTGTGTATACACACTGAAACCATTGATGGGGCTATTTTTGATCACTTAAGACATTAAATAGCGCTTGGATCCTTTTTTCTTATTTTTATCACCGAGCAAATGACCAATAAACACCTGACCCATTCAAAAGGTTTGCTTCGGTTTCCTGATTAGCATAACAAGTTGCAAAATTATTGGTGTGCCTTAAAAGACTTGAGAAAGCAACAGCACAAAGCCTTCAGGATGTCATAGGCAATTAAACAAGGATCTTTGCATTGAAGAAAAAGTGCTGAAGTTTGGGGAGGTTGGGGGAGGGGTAGCTATTGTTCCACATGCATCATCTGACACCAGTGATATCCACAATATGCTTTGTGATTTTATATTCCAATTGAATGACAAAACATTTCTATCCCAGCTCTAAATCCGCCAGAAAGCATTTGGCATGAATTGTGATGCCAAGTAAAATTTACCTCTGCATACACTCTGCATTCAATTGCCCAGCCATTGATGGGAATATCAGCTTGCTTGTGGCAAAGTGGGTAACCCTTGGCAACGCGGATCATTTCTTGGACCAGGTCCAGACCAGTAATGCATTCAGTGACAGGATGCTCAACCTGCAAGGTCACAAATTGCCAGTCATTAAGGAAAAACAACGAAAGAAGAAAATCTACACAAAGCTGGAAAGTGCTGGAGCTCGGAAACCAAGGACAAGACTCTGATTCTCGCTGCTGCTCCTCATTTCATAATGGACCCTTTAAAAACAGGGAGTTGAGAACACACACACGTACAAGTTGACGCAAACACACATTGATCCAACACAGACTCGCACAACAAGCACTCTCATAAACACAAAACACATCCTCACAAACCACAAACATTACACACACAAGCAACCCCACAAACAGACATATGAGACACTCCATCAAAGCCATGTGCATTCCCTCTCACACCTTGTATTCTCACAACAGGCAGACTTCCACAGAACACACCTTGACACAAAATATATCACAAAGACGCTATGAAATCATGCTCAGGTTTAAGAAATTGTTATTAGCATTGGTTGTAAGCCTGCACTGTTATTTGCATGTTCTGAAGGGCTTTGCAATTTCCTGATGAACAATGTATCCTAAATCTTCCCCATTTGCCTGCTTTCCCTAACCTGTCCTGACAAGCAACCAGATTAATGTAATCTTACATCAACCCAGTGCAGCAGAAATGAGCAGATGGATCCTTCAGGTTTTTTTTCCCTCCAGACTGAAATGTGTAGTGCTTAGCATGCACAATAGCTGGGTTGAACCAATACAGTCACTCTGTTATCAGCAAATTGCTGCTAACAGCTTCGCATGATGCTGTTAGGGGAATACCCAGCCTGAATACACATACTGGTTAGTCCACGTCTCAAATCTCAGTCGGGATGGATATAGTAAAGGGGAGGAAAGGAATACAAGCATTGCACCTTAATGTTTAAAACCATGTACATGAATGGCTTTAATTCAAAAAACACTTTACAAATAAAATTCATTGTGGTTTTTCCAAGTCTGTGAATTTGCTGACACCCAGGTGGAATTCTGGTGTTACCATTTTTAATGTCTAGCACAATGCTACCAGACACTTGTTTACTGGGTGATTTCAGCAGAGACCAGCTCAGTATATTCAAAGCAGATGGTGCAATTAACTCAGAAAGGCTTATATTCCAGACAAATTTTCATCATAATTAACTGACACTTTGACATTTTTCTAATAAAAGTCATTACTTAAAGAGCAAACAGTTTGTACAGTGTAAATCTGGCAAATGGGACTGCGGAACATGCACAAGCATTTCATTCACATGGTTATCAGTCCACAGCAGTCAATTTAAGCAATTTTGACCACAATGAAGCTATCTTCTTTGCAAACCAAATGCTGTACATGACAAGTACAACCCCAAGCCTTCATGTTTGCCTTGACAATTCAGCTGAACTGCTTACATGTACATTTTAATTGTGACACGAATCCATATAAAACCACTTATATGATTGTTTTGAGCTAGTTGAATGGCGCTTAAAGTTCTGAATGATGGAGGAGAAAAGAAGCGTAAGATATTGTCAGCCAATATCTGCTAGCTGGCTATGACATTGCCACATGAAGTCAATTCTCTGGGGCACCTCTCGCAAGTGTGTTGCTTACAGTGAGGTTGGAGTCATGCATATCAAAGGATAGAAAGTAGCCATGGCTTCAGTTTTGATTGTGATCTAGAAAACTGCCAAAAGTGCATGTTTGGATGAGAAATTTCAAGATCTGCAGTCTCCTGAAACTCTTTCTTTTGGACTTTAGAGATACAGCACGGAAACTGGCCCATCAGTCCACCGAGTCCACGTCGACTAGAGATCAGCCCCGTACACTAACACTATCCATTACACGAAGGACAAATTACAATTTTTTTTACCGAAGTAAATTAACCTACAAACCAATACATCTTTGGAGTGTGGATAGAAACCAGGGCACCCGGAGAAATCCCACGCGGTCACAGGGAGAACGTACAAACTCCGTACAGACAGCACCCATAGTCAGGATTGAACCCATGCCTCTGGCGCTGTAAGGCAGCAACTTTACCATTGCACCACCCTTCCTGCAACTCAGTGTGACCCACCTTCGACAGCCGCTCAGTTTCCATTCCAGGACCCATAATCAATGATATTCAAAGTTCTTCTCCCTTGTGTCCCATCACACATCATCCAGCAGTGAGCAGGCTGCGATGTCAGGACTTCAGTGCATGCATGTAGAAACGTGGAATTTTCTAATAGATTCCTGCAGGCAATTCTGTCCCTTAACTCCAGGCGGAGTCTAATGCAAGAGCACAAACTTGCTGAGATTTCCCTTTATTTAATCTAGAGAATCAGTTCTGGAACCCTGGGCCATGTTGGTCCTTGCTTGAGGCCCACATGCCCATATATCTCAATAGATACTTTAGAACTATATAGGAAAGGACAAAAATAACATAAAATGCATTTAAAAATACATAAGTTCAGGCACATTTAAAATAAATTGTTAATTGCTCTGTTTTCTCTACATTTGTAATAGTTTTTTATAATGACATAAGGATTAGATATAGGAATAGGCAAATCAGCTCCCCACATCTGCTCCGTCATTCAATAAATGCCAACCTTTTACCTCAGCACCACTTTCCCATGCAATCTATTGATTTCCGTGCATATATTCAGTGACTAAGTTTCGACAGCCGATCGGGTGGAGGATTCTTAAATCCCAACCTCTGAGCAGTGTGGGCGATTAAAACCAAGCAATAATTGTCTACGTCCAGCATTCAAACTACCAAAAAGTCAGAAAAATAGCAACAAAAAACATTTATAAAGAAAACAGCAGTGAGCAGAATTCATTGAAGACTGGTTTCAACTGAAGACAACGTGTTATTGATGTAAAAGATGTTGGTCAGGCCACGTTTGGAGTACTATGTACACTTCTGGAAGTACTGCTATAGGAAGGATGTCAGTAAACTGAAAAGGATGCAAATAAGATTTATGAAGATGTCACCAGGTCTGGGGGGCTTGAGTTAGAAGGAAAGGATGGATAGCATGGTGCTTTTTCCCTAGAGCAGAGGCTGGCATTGCAGAAGTATACAGAATCACGAGGAGCGCACATAAGGTGAATAGTTAGTCTTTTCCGAGGATAGGGTGATCAAAAATTTAAAGGCATAGGTTTAAAGTGAGAGGGGAAGGATTCAAAAGGGTCGAGAGGAGCGGTTTTTGGTATATGGATGAGCTGTCCGAGGAAATGGTGATGGGTACAGTTACAACATTTAAAAAGCACTTGAACAAGTACATGTACAAGAGATTTGGAGGGATATGGGCAAGCTTGGTTAGGCAAATTGGTTGGCATGGACAAGCTGAGCCACAGAAAACAGCTCGGAGACTCTATGACTAACAACAATAAAAAATAAAAGCGAAAGGAAAAGAAAAACTAAGTGAGTAATAAAGCAAAGAAGAATGAGAAACAACTCAACCAGTTCTACTCCCTGTGACTTTTCTCCAAAGCTCTACAAATTCTCCCTTCCAGTATTTATCATGTTTTCTTCTGAAAATTGCCACTGAATTTGGTTCCATAGCTCGTTTAGCCAGTGTTTTTTTCAGATCGCTGTGTACAAGGGAGGAGCCAGCGCTGCCGTCGCAGCTGCGGCTTGCCTGCAGTCCGTCTGTCTTTTGTGTTTTTTGTTGTTTTTGTCTGAATTGTAGTTTTAATATGATGTAGTGTTGTATGTTATGTTTTGGGGGGGGGGGGGGTGGGAGGGAACGGGAACTGTAACATTCTCTCTCCCGAACGGAGACACGACCTTTGTTCTGTGTCGTGTCTCCGTTCCCGTCGCGGCCTACCACCGGCCATGCACCTGGGACCACCTGGGGCTCTGGTTCGCAGAGCCCGCGGCCCGGACTCACCACCTGCGGCGCTGGCTGCCTGCGGATGCTGCGGGAACGGCTGCGATTCGTCTCCGGAGGCTCCGGCGCGGGCCGCGTGGACGTCGGACGCCCGCAGGCCCCTGGATGGGGACCGACATCGGGAGCTCCGGCAGCGGCAGAGGCAGCGTGTTCGCCCGCCCGGAATCGAGGGGCTTGGGTCGGCCCGCCACGGACCTTTCACCATCCGGCGCGGCATGGAATAGGCCGCGGGATTTTTCACCGCCCAGCGGGGGCTTCAATATCGGGAGCCCCGACCGCCCCGACGTGGCAACTCCAACAGCCTGACCGCGGGACAAGACGGCAGGGAAGAGAAAAAGACATTCTGGCCTTCCCTCACAGTGAGGAGGGACTGGAGGAGACTCACTGTGATGGATGTTTCTTTTTGTTTGGTGTTAGTTGTGATTGTATGTGTTATTGCATTTTTATTCATTAATCTTATTGGTCTTATTGTTCAACTGCGGGTAATGTTTCATTTCACTACACATTTATGTGTATGTGACAAATAAACGACTATTGACTATTGACTATTGACAAATATTCATCACTCTTCTTGGTTCCTTGTCAAGTAAGCTGAAGTAGTGCATTATGCCTACTGACGATTCTACCTTCCACAATGGCAGTAAAATGTTAACCAAATTATGGGTTTCTGTTTCTGGTGATCAAGAGCTAAATATTGGTCATGACAAAGAGGAGGAACTCTCTTGTTCTTCTATGAAACAATGCCATGGGATCCTCCTAGTCCGCCTGACAGAGCAGAAGGGTGATTAGCCCACTACTTCCTTGGTGATTGCACATTCACCCATATTCAATGACCAAAATTCTTTACACTGCTGTAGACACAGGCGAGAGTGGAACACTGCCTTCATCCACAAATGGCCAAAGTAAAACTTAAAGATACATGGCAACCAAGCGTGTATGAACATAAGAAATAAAAGCACCAGGACATCTGCCAACCATCCAGGCTCTGCCATTCAATAAACATAGAACATCAAACAACATAGCACAAGAACAGCCAAATTGGTCCCACAAAATGCCGAACATGATTCCAAGTCAAACTAATTTTCTCTGTCTACACATGATTCATATCCCACCATCCCCTGCATGCCCATGTGCTTATCAAAAAGCCTCTTAAAAGGCATTATCTTATCTGACTCCACCACCTCACCTGGCAGCGCATTTCACACACCCACCACTCTGTAAAAAAAATTGCCCACACATCTCCTTTAAATTTTGCCTCTCTCACCTTAATATCATGGCTGATCATTTACCCCATTCCAATTTCCTGCCCATACCTGTTTTCCTTAATAACCATAGAGTTTGACTTCCCAAAATGCATCACTTCACACTTATCTGAATTAAATTCAATTAGCCATTATTTGGCCCACTTTCTCAGCTCATCAAGATCCTGCTACCTGTTTTGATAACCATATTCACCGTCTAGGATACCACCAATCTTTGTGTCAAATGCTCACTAATTGTCCCTTGTATATTCTCATCGAAAACGTTGACATACATGATAAACAGAATTGGGCCCAGCACCAATGCCTGGGGCAAACACTAGTCACAGGTCTCCAGCCTAAAAGACAACCTTCCACCACCACCCTCTGATCCTACCATTAAGTCAATTCCATATCCAGTTCGCTAGCTCTCCCTGGATCCCATGCAATCTAACCTTCCAGAGCAGTCTACCATGCGGAACTTTATCAAAGGCCTTGCTAACGTTCATATAGACTACATCAAGATATGCCATTATCAACCTTCTCGGTTACTTCAAAAATCAATCAAGTTTATGTCATGCTCTCCCATGCATTAAATCATGCTGACCATCCCAAATCAACTCCTGTCTTTCCAAATGCATGTATATCTTATCCCTCAGAATTCCTTCCAGTAATTTTCCTCCCGTAGATGTTCAGCTTTCTAGTCTATCGTTCCCAAGTTTTCTTTGTAGCACTTCTTAGGCACAATATCAGCACCTCACTTGTGCCGAACGATGAGTTAGATATTGCAGCCAGAGCACCTGCAATTTTTCTTGTACTTCCAACAAATTCCTTGGATATATCTGATTAGGCCTGGGAGGTTTTCGTACGTTTATGGTTTTGGACATCTAGTCCCTCCTTCATTGTTATATGGACTGGCCCCAAGACATCACGATTAACTTTCCCAAGTACTCTAAAGTTCATGTCTTTTTCCGCGATACAGTGGAGAAATATTCACTGAGAGCCTCCCCCATCTCCTGCGGTTCCACATAGGGGTGACCACCTTAGTTTCTGAGGAGTCCTATTCTCTCCCTAGTTTTTCCTCTCTCATTTTTCTAATATACCTATAAAGTTTATTTGGATTCTCCTTAATCTTACCTGCCTGAGGTACCTTTTTGCCCTCCTTATGTCTTTCTTAAGTATGCTCCTCAATCCTCTATACTCCTCCAGGGATACACTTGATCCCATCAGTCCAGACCCAACACATGCCTCCTTCTTTGTCCTGACCAAAGCCATAATTTGTCTTATCATCCAAGGTTCTTTACTCCGACCTGCCTTGCCCTTCACTTTAACAGGGACATGCATGCCTTGAACTCTCTCATTATTATACTTTAAAAAGCATCCCACTTTCCAGACATCCCTTTGCATACAAACTACTCCAATTAACTTTTGCACATTCCTGTCTGATACCATCAAAGGTGGCCTTGCCCCAATTTAGAATATTAACTTGTGGACCTGCGCTCTCATTATCCATAACTATTGGAAAGCTAATAGAACTGTGGTCGCTCGTCCCAAAGAGTTTACCCATATTTCATTTCAGTCACTTGCCCTGTCCAATTTCCTAAAAGTAGGTCAAGCTTTGTCCTCTCCCTTGTAGGGCCCTCTAAATATTGCCTGAGAAAACTTTCCTGAACACATTTGACAAATTCCACCCAATCTGAACCCATGGCACTTTGGCAAATCCAGTCTATGATGGGAAAGTTAAAATCCCCTACTAAGGCAACCCTATTGCTCTTGCTGCTATCTCCAATCTCCCTGCATCTTGTTCCTCAAATTATTGTTGACTATTTGGGGACCTATAGTACAATCACAAAAGCTGATCATTTCTCTTTTTTATTTCTCAGCTCCGTCTATATAGTCTCACTGCACAATTCCTCATTAATCTCATCTCAAATTCAATAAAGCAACTCACCCCTCAACTTTTACTCCCACCTCTATTATGCCTGTAGCACTAGTACCCTGGAATGTTAAGCTACCAGCCTTGTCCCTCTTTTAGCCAGGTTTCTATAATGACTGTAAGATCCCAGTCGCATGTAACGAACCAAGCCCTGAGTTCATCAACCCTACCTGTCAGGTCTGTTACGTTAAAATAAGTCCAATTTAATCCAAACTCACTTCCTGCCGTGCTCCCGCCTGACCTGCCTACTGAAATTGTGTCATTGACTTCTGTATCGACTTCCAGTCTCCCAAGTGCATCACTACTGTATCGGATCCTGTCCCCCCGCCGATCTAGTTCTTCTTCCCAGCAACCATCAGACTCTTAAACACTGCACAACAACAACCCCAACCCTACCTCAGCAACTATAGACTTTATTTTGATTACACTGCATACTTTGGTTTTGCACCAATGTGATCTGATTACCTAGTATTACTGATTGTTGATTACTGTATATTTATTTGTGTGTTATGGCATTAATGAGCCTGTAAAGCTGCAGGAAGTAAGAAGTCCATTGTTCTGTTGCCAGTACACATGACAATTAAGCACTCTTTCTCTTGAGCACTCCCAAGTAGCACATAAACCTGCCCACCATGATATTGATCCCCTCCAGTTTAAGTGTAACTTGACCCTTTCTATACATGTCACCTCTGCCTCAGAAGAGATCCGAATGGTCCAAAAATCTAAATTGTTGTCCCCTACACCAATTCCTCAGCCATTCCTCTTTTGGAGACTGCAAGGGGGAATGACTGTTCAGAGGAGATCAGCAATAAAAGTCATGCCTGCGGCCTGGTTCTGAGGCACAGCGGGATAGGCAACTGTGATATGAGACTATCACAGTTAGGGGGATAACAGGAGATTCTGTAGCTACAAATGCGACTCCAGGATGGTGTATTGCCTCCCTGGTGTCAGGGTTCAGGATGTTTCTGAGCAGCTGCAGAATATTCTCAAGGAGGTGGTTGAGCAGCCAGAAGGTGTTGTGCACATTGGCACAAATTTGTCCTATCTTCCTTTTACTACCCTCACTGGCACAAGTGAGAGTAATCTGAAGATTACTACCTTTGAGGACCTGCTTTACAACTTTTTGCTTAACTCCCTAAATTCACTCAGCAGGACCTCATCCCTTTTCAAAGGCTCCAGTACCTTCTTTCTAACGGTAGGTCTAACTCCTATTGAAAGGAGTGCTTTGAAAGGCTGGTCCTCTCACACATCAAATCCAGCATCCCTGCCTCACTGGACTTGCATCAATTTGCATACAGGGCAAACAGATCCACAGAGGACGCCATCTCTCTAGCTTTTCACACTGTCCTGACTCACCTGGAGAGACAGGGCACGTACGTGAGGATGCTATTCATTGACTATAGCTCTGCCTTCAAAACGGTCATCCCCACCAAGCTCATCACCAAACTCCACCAACTAGGCCTCAGCTCGTCGTTATGCGACTGGATCCTGGTCTTCTTCATGGAGCGACCGCAGGCAGTGAGAATGGGCTCGCACCTGTCCTCCACTATCACCCACAGGGCTGTGTTTTGAGCCCCATGCTCTACTCCCTATTCACACATGACTGTGATCCTGCATTCGACACCAACACCATTGTCAAGTTTGCAGACAACACAAACGGTGATCGGGCTGATCACCAATGGTGATGAAACACACTACAGAGCAGAGGTGCAGAACCTGGCGGACTGGTGCTCAGATAACAACCTGTCCCTAAACACCTCCAAGACCAAGGAGCTGATCATCAACTTCCGTAGGTCACATAACGGGGAATACGCCCCGATCTTTATCAACGGGGACAGTGTGGAGAGAGTGTCCAGCTTCAAGTTTCTGGGCACTCACATTTCGGAGGACCTCGCATGGTCCACTAACACCGCTGTGCTGGTCATGAAGGCGCAGCAATGACTGTTCTACCTGAGAACACAGAAAAAGTCTGGTCTTTAAGATGGCGCAGTCCAGTCCAGTCGCCGTCGTGGTAGCTCTGCGGGGACTGTGCGTTTTTTTTAACTGGTATGTTTATTTTAAAATTATCTCTAAGTGCTAACACGCTAGCACTAGCATTAAACAATGTACGACCGGGAAACGCTCGTAAAATTAAACTCTAGCGCAACTGGAGGACTATTAAACAGTATACTCACCGATTCAACGTGGCCAATAGAGATCATCAAAGGAGCACACCGTGGCAGCAGCAGTGGGAGCGCGGCTCTGTGGGAAAGTCGGAAAAAACATCGAGGGAAGCGAGGGGGGATTCGGAACAGGCCGAGAGCCCAAGCCTTACGTCCACCTCTGCCCAGCATACTTCTGGCCAATGTCCAGTCCCTGGAGAACAAGCTGGATGACTTCAGGGCAAGGATCAGATTCCAGAGGGACATACGGAACTGCAACATCCTTTGTCTGACTGAGACATGGCTGACCCCGCTGGTGCCGGACCAGGTGATTTGCCCATCCGAGTCTTTCACTGTTTTCCGGGCGGACAGAACGGAAGAATCCGGGAAATCCAAGGGTGGAGGAGTCTGCTTCTTGACTAACAATAACTGGTGCAATCCTGGAAATATTAAGACGCTTTCCTGTTCCTGCTCGCCGGACCTGGAGCATCTGACTATCCAATGCCGACCATTCTACCTTCCCCGGGAGTTCAGCTCGGTGATCATCACAGCCGTCTATATTCCACCGCATGCGGACACCGACGTGGCACTGTCGGCCCTACACGATGTGTTGTGTCGACACCAAAACAAGAACCCTGATGCGGCTGTGCTGGTGGCTGGAGATTTCAATAGGGGAAATCTCAAAAAGGTCATGCCCAACTTCTACCAACACATCACGTGTGTCACCAGGGGGGATAGAACATTGGACCACTGCTACACGCCGTTCAGGAAGGGCTACAAGGCCGTTTCTCTTCCTCCCTTTGGAAAATCTGACCACGCTGCCATTTTCCTGCTGCCGGAGTATAAACAACAGATAGTACGGGAAGCGACAGTGACGAGGGACGTAAAGCGGTGGGCTGACCATTCAGAAGCCATGCTGCAAGATGCACTGAGTGAAGTCGACTGGAATATGTTCCAAGCATGTTCCAGAGACGTCAGTGAGTTTGCGGAAGCGGTTACGGACTTCATTGCAACAGTATCCGATAACATCGTCCCCACGGTAAGGGTTAGTATCTTTCCTAACCAAAAACCCTGGGTGGACAGGTCTATTCGCGTTGCCTTGAATGCTCGCACCGCTGCTTACAACTCTGGCCTGGCATCCGGCAATATGGACGACTACAAGGTAGAGTCCTACCAACTGCGAGGGGTGGTGAAGGACGCAAAAAGGAGGTACAGGGACAGGATAGAGTCACAGATGGAGCAGCAGGACACCAGGTGCCTTTGGCAGGGGCTACGGACTATAACTAGCTACCGGTCCAGCACCCCCTCAACCGGAAGTGCCGGCTCCTCCTTAGCTGATGACCTGAACTCTTTTTATTCACGGTTCGAGACGGGTAACATCACCCCTAGCTCGCCGTCTAAAAACAACACCAAGGGGGCGCTGGCTAGCGTGGCTGGAGGGGGATCCACCGCCGGGGATGTGCACACATTCTCGGTGTCCGAGCATGACGTGAGGAGGGCTCTGACGCGTGTGAACACGAGGAAAGCTGGAGGCCCAGATGGTATATCTGGGCGAGTACTAAAGTCTTGTGCTACTCAGCTTGCTCCAGTGCTCACCACAATATTCAACCTCTCCTTGGCAAATTCCGTGGTCCCTGCATGCTTCAAAAGATCCATCATTGTACCGGTGCCAAAGAATGTCTCTCCAGCTTGTTTAAATGACTACCGACCGGTGGCCCTCACCTCGGTTGTCATGAAATGCTTCGAGAAATTAATCAAGAAGCACATCTGTGCCCTCCTTCCTTGCAACATGGACCCAGCAAGATTATGAGAGACCCCTGCCACCCCAGCAACGGACTGTTCCAGTTGCTACGGTCAGGCAAATGCCTCCGCTGTCACGCTGTGAAAACGGAGAGGATGAGACGGAGTTTCTTCCCACAGGCCATCAGGACTGTTAACTTTTATAACTCCAGGGACTTTTGTCTTCTCTATATTAACTTTATTAACTTTATTTATAAGCTGTAACTGTAATTCTTTTTTGTGCACCATCCGCAGGCATTGCCACTTTCATTTCACTGCACATCGTGTATGTGTATGTGACAAATAAACTTGACTTGACTTGTCTGCCCCAACAGCTGCTGACGACCTTCTACCGCTGCATCATAGAGAGCATCCTAACGAATGGCATCCCAGTGTGGTATCTCAGCTGCACGGAGGCAGAGAGGAGAGCTCTTCAGCAGGTAGCCATAGAGCTCAGAAGATTATCGGAACACAGCTACCAGCCTTGGAGGGCATCTACAACACACGATGCCTCAGAAAAGCCACCAGCATTCACAAAGACTCCTCACACCCCTGCAATAGTCTGTTCGAACTTCTACCATCTGGCAGACGCTACAAGGCCTTTTACGCCCGCACCTCCAGACTCAGGAACAGCTTCATCCCCAGGCCCATAGCTGCTCTGAACCGGTCCTGCTGAGTCAGATGGTCACATCGTACAGTGAACCGGCACAGACCTACTTGCACTTTATTCTGTTTTAAAACAGTTTCTAATTTTGTTTCACTGGGTTGTCTAAATTTATGCTGATTAGCGGGCGGCACGGTGGCGCAGCGGTAGAGTTGCTGCCTTACAGCGAATGCAGCGCCGGAGACTCAGGTTCGATCCTGACTACGGGCGCCGTCTGTACGGAGTTTGTACGTTCTCCCCGTGACCTGCGTGGGTTTTCTCCGAGATCTTCGGTTTTCTCCCACACTCCAAAGATGTACAGGTATGTAGGTTAATTGACTGGGTAAATGTAAAAAAAATTGTCCCTAGTGTGTGTAGGATAGTGTTAATGTGCGGGGAGCGCTGGGCGGCGTGGACTCGGTGGGCCGAAGGGCCTGCTTCCGCGCTGTATCTCTAAATCTAAAAAAAATCTTTTAAAAATCTAATTAATTTATTGCATTGTATGGAAGTCGCATTCCCAATTTCGTTGTACCCCTGTACAATGACAATAAAGATATATTGTATTATATTGTATTGTATTGTAGCAGTGAGATGAGAATGTGGCCAGGGTGGTATGGGTCTGACGATATTAGCTGCACTCTTGAGGCCACTCTTCTTGTCGATCTTCCTAGAGTTGAGAAATCATGAACTTGAGGGCAAACGTTTAAGGTAAAAAATGTAATTGAAACCCTGGGGAAAATGTTCTCACACAGAGGGAAAAAAATATATGGAAGGAGCTGTAAGAGGAAGTGGTGAATCATCCTGCAATAGGAAAGATGCCATTAAGCCTGAAAAAAGGTAGAAAAGATTTACGAGGATGTTCCAGGACTCGAGGGACGGGTAGGGAGGTCGGGCAAGCTAGGGCTTTATTTCTTGGAGCGTAGAAGTCTGAGGTTCTTATAGAGGCTATAAAATCATGAAAAGTACAAATAGGGTGAATGCACACTGCCTTTTTCCCCCAAGGTTGGGAATTAGGAACTAGAGTGCATACGTTTAAAGTGAAAGGGGAAAGATTTTATTAGGAACCTGAGAAGCAACTTTTTCACACAGAGAGTGATACACATAAGGAACGAGCTGCCGAAGTAGTACAGTAGTTGGGCAGGTACTATAACAACATTTAAAAGACATTTGGACAGATACATGCATAGAAAAGGTTTGGAGGGATATGGGTCAAACACGGGAAAATGGAACTAGCTTAAATGGGCATCTTGATCAACATGGATGAGTTGGACTGAAGGGGAAATTTACGTACTGCATGACTCTATAAGGAACCCACATTAACGTTTGCTAACCTTTTTTTAATTTCTCAATAGAAGCTTTTAAAGGCTGGCAACTGTTAACGATGAAGCAAATTTGTTATTTTCTCATTTTCCAGCCCATGTTCCCACATTTCTCTTCAAGATATAATCTGCGGATATAAATCTCCAATCTGATGAATGCAGTGACATTATTGCACGTCAATTTGTTCCCAATCAAAGCCCTCAAATTGATCCCATTCTCCTGCTCTTCCTCCACAGCCCTGTGAATTTCTCTTTTTCAATTATTTTGTTTTTTAAAAATTACTGCTTACCCACTCTTTCAAACAGTTCTTGATTTTAACAGTTCTCTGTATTAAAAAAAAAGGCTTGTAGTTTTTTCCACCTCGCAGTGAAAGTTGTTTATTTTCTCCATTCTATTAGAAACTAGTGCGAAATTTTGGGCAGCATAGTGGCACAGCCAGCAGAACCACTGCCTCACAGCATCAGGGAACTGAGTTCAATCCTATCATTGGATACTATCAGTGTGGAGTTTGCATGCTCTCCCTGTGACTGTGTTGTTTTCCTCTTAGTGCTCTGGCCTTTCTCCACATACCAAAGAGATGCGGATAGGTAGGTTTTATTGGCCACTACAAAATTCCTGCTGGTTATGGGGTGAGCAATAGAATCTTGGGGGGGGGGGGGGGGGGGGGCGGGGTGGAATTGATGAGCATGTGAGGAGTATTAAAAATGGGGTTAATGTAGGATTAGTGTAAATGAGTTGTTGATGGTCAGCGCACACTCAGTGAGCCCAAGGGCCTGTTTCTATGCTGCATCACTTTATGACTCAATGAAGTTGAACCACTTGATTAAGTTGTTGCTTAACCTTCTCTGCCCCAAGGCAAAACAAACTCAGCTTCCCCATTCCCGCCATAATTCCTGGCATAATTTTTTTAGGTCTCTCCATGCTCAACTATTTTGTATATCTGTGTGATAACTCAGAGGTGTTTAAATGGATTAAGAAAGAAAATATTAACTAAATAATTTTAGTCCCAAATGATAATCCTGTCAAACGATCCTTCCTTTTTTATTATTAGAAGAAAGATGATCATTTTAGTCAAGTCCAAAACCTGACTACCATTAAACTTCAAGCTCCTCCGTAAACATTGCTCCTTCCATTTTAAATGAAAACACACTTTTTATTGTTATCCATAAAACACATCTCATTAGGCAAGGTATGTAGACTGTGGCTTTGAAAAACATTTTCAAAAAGGCTCAATTCTTAGTGCTGACACCAGCATCAATTTTAGTGCAACACAGCATGGATTCAGCACTAGAAAAATCTAAAAGGAAATTTTGGCTGCCAAGTGGGAAAAATATCAAAGCATTAAGACGAGCTACATACCACAGCACCTCTGTGGCGCTTAACTGTATCCCCCTCGAGGTCTTGAAGGTTACTTGAAGCATGGGATGAAATGTTCTCAGCAACAGTAGATGCCATTACATGGAATTTATAGCACCAAATAAAATTGGCCATTCAGCCCAAGAGTGCATGCTGGTGTTTTTGATTCACACAAGACTTTTCCAATTCCTCTTCTTATTCCCAATCACCATTTCCTATTTTCTCACTCCCTCCCTCTTTCTCTCTCATATGTTTTTTTTCAGCTTCCCCTTAAAGTGCGTCCCTGCCTCTTACCTTGACCATTCCCTGTGGTGCATGCTCCACACTGGCTAAAGTTTAGTTTAGTTTAGAGATACAGCGCGGAAATAGGCCCTTCTGCGCACTGAGTCCATGCCGACCAGTGATTTCCGCACACTATCACTAACACATACACAACAGGGACAATTTGCAAATTTACCAAGCCAATTAACCTACAAACCTGTACGTCTTTGTGTGGGAGGAATCCAGAGCTCCTGGATTCCCACACAGATTACAGGGAGAACGTACAAATGACGTAAATACAGCATCTGTAGTCCGGATCAAACCCGGGTCCCTGGCGCTGTAAGGCAGCAACTCTAACATTGTGCCACTGTGCCGCCCTCTACTAGTTATCTACTGGGTTCCCTGGTAACCATCCGTCACTATTCAAATCTGCCCAAAGAGCTCATAGGAAAAAAAATCTTTCTATACCTGAAGTCGAGTGTTCATTTCTAAGAAATAAAAGTTCCTCCTTGAGTCCACAAGGAATTCAACTGTGCCAGCAGAGGAATAATTGACAGCTTTTGCCAATGCCACTGCTTGTTCTCCCATGGCTCTTCGAGTCTCTGGATCCAGAAAGGTGCTGCATTAAAAAAAGGTAAATGTATGAGCACCTGCACAATACGTTTTAGCAGCAAATGAGTGTCACATGTGACTCAGTGGATTGTGCTTTTGCTCCCAATGACTGCGGTTCAAACCTCCAGAGGTCAGGTCGACCCACTGGTTGGCGGTACTACACCGTCTGGAGTACCATGTCTCAGATGACCACTTTTCTGCTCTCTCAGATTCCATGCTATTTTGAAGGATAGCAGTTATATATGATGTTAGCGAGGAAGTATTTACAGTCGTGTGTTCAGTTCTGGGCACTATATTACAGGAAATATATTGTCAAGTTGGAAAGGGCACAGAGAAGATTCACAAGGATGTTGCCAGGTCTTGAGAGTCTGAGCTACAGGGAGAGGTGGAGCAGGCTGAGACTCTATTCCTTGGTGCGCAGGAGGATGAGGGGCGATCTTATGGAGGTGTATAAAATCATGAGAGGAATAGATCGGGTAGATGCATAGAGTCTCGCCCAGAGTAGAGGAATCAAGAAACAGATGACATACGTTTAAGGTGAAGGGGGAAAGATTTAATAGGAATTTGAGGGGTAACCTTTTTCACACAAAGGGTAGTGGGTGTATAGAATGAGCTGCCAGAGGAGAAAGTTGAGGCAGGGACTATTTTAATGTTTATAAAACAATTAAGACAGGTACATGGATAGGACAGGTTTAGAGGGATATGGGCCAAACACAGGCAGGTGGGACTAGTGTGGATGGGACATGGTGATCGGCGTGGACCAGTTGGGCCGAAGGGCCTGTTTCCACCCAATACATATTCTATGCATTATGAACAGGGAAGTTCTCCACACTGCCCTTCCCAATATTTATTCATCAATGAATTTCACTAAAACAGATTAACTGATCATTTGTATATTGTTGTATAGAAATTGGCCGTTGGCTTCCTTTCATTACAAGACGACTACTTTTTAGAAAAAAACGGAATTGATTACTGGAACAGACTAGGTCTGGAAAGGATGGTATCGTAGTGCTAGTTATTTCTTGCATTATTATTTTTTTTATTTTTTTTATTTCAACAAGCAATATTATTTTTAACACCAATTAAATATTTGTAACCTGAAATTCCGTTATGAAACAAAATCATTGTGATCTAAAATCTGGTTAAAAAGATTTGAGGAAGGAACTTAAAGGAAGTTCACTCTGTCAGTTTGATGGACGACTATCCTCCAGATCTCATTGCAGCTTTGTCCCAAAAACAGACAAGAGGCCATAGAGCCCAAGGCAGGTGAGAGTGGTCATCCCTGACATTAAGGCAACATTTTTTTCCATCAAAGTGGCTGCTTCTGTTTCTGACGTTCTGTGCCACTAATATAACTTGTCTCCTTTTATTAAATTCATCCCACATTAGTTCTGCAAACAAAGCTTTCCGACACAGACATGATTAATTTAAAATATATTCTGATCAATGTTTCATTGTTAACTTGATGAGAGTTAACTGACTCCGCAATTCTCACACCAAATGTGCAAAAAGGGAAAAATGTCATTCTGCGCTTAAAATTCTGACACTTAAAATTAAAACATTCCATGCTTCTTCAAAAACATGTTATTCATAATTGGAAGAATACTGCGACATAGAATAAGGAAAGAACTTAAAGATCATGGCAAAAATAATTTTCAGCTGTGATAACAAATTTAAGGACATTTCTTTCCATTAGTTTCAGTTAGAAAAAGTTCGTTTCTTATTCTCCAACGCCTGACAGAAAAGAAATTCTCCTAAGTGCAACAAATACAGAATTACCATCGACACTAGAATTAGGCGAGAGAAGTGAATATCATTTTAGTTTATTGTCATGTGTGAAAAGGTAGAGTGAAAAACTTTTGTTGTGTGCCAACCATTCAGCGGAAAGAAAATACATGATTACAATCGAGCCATTTACAGTATATAGATACACGATAAGGGAATAACGTTTAATGCAAGGTAAAGCCAGTAAAGTCCAATCAAAGATAGTCTGAGGGTTACCCATGGGGGAGATAGTAGTTCAGGCCTGCTCTCTAGTTGTGGTAAGATGATTCAGTTGCCTGATAACAGCTTCTCCCCGTGACCTGCGTGGGTTTTCTCCGAGATCTTCGGTTTCCTCCCACACTCCAAAGGCGTACAGGTATGTAGGTTAATTGACTGGGTATATGTAAAAATTGTCCCTAGTGTGTGTAGGATAGTGTTAGTGTGCGGGGATCACTGGGCGGTGCGGACTTGGTGGGCCGAAAAGGCCTGTTTCCGCGCTGTATCTGAAATATGAAAATAAAAAAAACATGGGAAAGAAACTCTAAAACCTGGTAGATGCACCATATGAACCTCTGCTCTTCCTTACGCTTCCCTTCCACTGCAGCACAATTCTTGACTTTAGCAGCTGCATACATCATAGTCCAAATAAACACAATATACATCTCTTAGCAGCATGTCAAGAGAATTTAAATGTCATTGCATCGAGAAGGGAATGAAGAAATTCTTACTTGCTGCACCTTTAGAGGCACATTAACACTTCCCAGGTATGGGGTAGAATTATTAATGGTTTATTATTTTCACAGTAAAAAACTTTGTTTTTCATGCTCTCCAGGCAAATCATACCATACATGAGTACAACAGATTATGCAAAAAGAGAAAGTGAACAGAGTGCAGAATATAGTTACAGTTACAGAGAAAATGCAGATAAAAGGGCTGCCACAAGGTAAATAGGAAGATTGGGGAATACATCCAGAAGTGGAAGGCAAGAATCGAAAACTGAATTCTCATTACTTTTATCACCCAATGGGAATACATTTCCCCCTTTTTGATAGATTGGGCAATCTGTTCCATTATTCTCTGAGATCACAGCAATCCTCTACCTCAGCATCGTTTCCAAGCACTATCCCCATATTTCGTGAGGAGATTCCTAAGTAACCAGAAATCTACTGGTCACTGCTATAAATGAACTTAAGGATGGAATCTACACAGGATAGAGGATTTAAAATGCTCCCACCCTCTGAGTGTAGAAATCTTTCCACGCCTCAATCCTCGACAGCTAACATCTTATTCTCAAACTGTGTATCAAGCTGTTTAACAATTTTGTAACTTTCAATGAGATCTCCTCTCATTCCTTTAAGCTCAATAGAACACAGTCCCAGTCTACTTGATCTCTCCCCATACTCAATCACTGGAAGCAGTCTGCTAATCTTCACTGCACTCCTTCTCTGGCAAGTACATCCCTTCTTGGGTAAGGAGACCGAAACTGCACACAATACCTCAGGCAGACCTCCCAACATTTGATTTTAAAAAATCATAATTTTGATGTCCAAAAATTCAGAATTTTACATCAAAATTCATAATATGGTGCGTAATTCAACTTTTCAGCAAAAAAAAAGTATGCACGCCAAATGCGCGTACGCGTTGCGCTACATTCACGTGTGAAAAACGACTATTATTTCCAACAGTCTGTAGTTCTTGGACTACATGTACAATGTCAGGCCTATCATGAGTATATTCTACTATTATAGAAAGGTTATTGAACATAAATACTTTTTACAACACAAAGAAAAAATTGTTTTGCTTTGTTTTTTCTATTTTGCTTTTTCCTTACACATCCCAATTCTCTTGGTATTGAATAAAAGAACAATGGTCATAAAATGTATGACTAAGTTATGAAGAAAGAGTTTCATTAAAAAAACTGCACATACCTAATATAATTGAAGACATACTTGCTCCAATGGTCTTCACCAGCAAAGCACAACGGTCCATGTCCCCGCCAACCCTACTCCCCCTCACTACCCCTCACCCCCCACCTCTCCCCACCCCTCCCCAAGACCACCCCTCCCCCCCACCCTCCTCTCCCCACCCCTCTCCCTCCTACTCCCCCAACCCCTCCCCCTCTCCTCCCCTCCCCCCTTTCCCCCCAAATCCACTCCCCCTCCCCCACCCGTCCTTCCCCACTCCCCTCCCAACCCCACTCTCCCCTCCCTTCCTTCACACCCCCCAACCCCCACTCCCTCCTCCCACTCCCCTGCCCCCATCCCCCGCACCCCAACCCCCCCATCCCCTCTCAACATCAACGGGCATCACACTCTGCAGCGAGGAGAGGCCAGCGGCGAGGCGAACGGCAAGGCCGGGCGAACGGCGAGAGGCGAGGCCAGGCCAGCGGCGAGAGGCGAGGCGAGGCCAGCGGCGAGAGGCGAGAGGCGAGGTAAGACCGGGCCAGCGGCCAGCCGAGGCCGAGCCAGCGACAAGGCGAGGCCAGGCCAGGCTAGCAGCGAGGCGAGGCCAGGCCAGGCTAGCAGCGAGGCGAGGCGAGTACAGCGCGAGACCAGAGGCGAGGCGAGCGGCGGGCGGGGCGGGGCGAGAGGCGAGGCATGTGTTTTGCGGAAGAATGTGAGGCGAAATCAGAATGGCGGAAATGAAATAAGGAAGCGGAAACTTTCCGCCAAATTCGGAAAGGTTGGGAGGTCTGCCCCAGGAACAGTCTCACCAAGGTTCTAATAATTGAAATGACCTCCTTACTTCTGCAATCAAACCCACTTGTTATAAAGTTTAATGTACCATTTGCTAAGTGTCTGCTTTCCTTGTACATTGGCCTCAGTATTTGTGTATAAGCTCACCCAGGTCCCTATAAACATCAACACTATCCAATATCTCAATATTTAATACACACTCTACTGTTCTGTTTTCTTCATCACAGTGAATGCCCTCATTTTTCCATGTTATATTCCATCTGCCATAATGTGATTTTATGTTACTCAAGATTTTAATGAAAAACAAGAACAATGAAACATGGTGTGTCAAAACGTTCTGTAAAGTCTTACCTTGGTGCCTCTTCTACAACTTTCTGATTTCTCCTCTGAATGGAACACTCTCTCTCATTCAGCCAAAGTATGTTACCATGTTTGTCTCCTATAACCTATGGATACAAAAATGCTTCTGAAAGACAAGTTTATACATTTTTTAAATCTTGTATGTCATGATCATGATATAAAGCATTGTTAATATTAAATTCAAACAGCACGATCAATCAAGTAGTAAAAATGAACTGCTGGAAATGTACAGACGAAGAGCGACTCAAAACTGTGTCTATTTCTCTCCATCGAAGCTACCTTGGCCAGCTGTTTGATATTTACTCCAGATTCCGTCATCTGAAGTCTTTTGTGTGTCTCACTTATCCACCAAGTATCTGTTTGATTGCTATTTTTTTTTTAAGTAAGATATTTAACTGGGTAAACAATTGTTTTCAATTATCCACATAGTTTGAATACATTTTCAAACTACCTATTATGAATGCATTTGTTCCTATTATTTTTCTCTTGTCATTAATTTCCTTCTTTCTGAATGTCATTGTTCTTCCAGGTGTCTCCTGAATCCAATACTGTAGGACACAAATTATTGGAGTAACTCAGCAAGTCAGGCAGCATCACTGGCGAACATGGAACTTCACCTATCCATGTTCTCCAGGGATGCTGCCTGACCTGCTCAGTTATTCTAGCACTTTGTATCATTTTGAGTTTTGACCAGCATCTGCATTTCTCTGTTTCTCCAATATTGTAGCCCTGGATCTAGCTTGTCAAACGTGGGCATTTAAAATGAGTAGTTTTTAACATCAGGGAATCACAGCTGAATACCCCTTGCACAAATGCCCACTTCTTCCTCAGAGGAATGGCAAACATAAATGACAAAACACCTCAGATTTCCTCTCCTTTAATACTGGCTCCTCTGCTAAAATGAACTGACTTAGCACAGGTCATGGACAAGGCTGAGCATCTCCTAATCAGCATACATTGTTCTCTCTCTGAAATAAATTCACTGAACAATCAAGAGAGTATCCATGGTCATCAATATAAGGTGCGAGCTTTTCAAGCATCTGCTTTTCCTTGTCACTGTCAGTGTCACGTATTCCTTTGATCATTCTTTGCCATATACACCGATAAGCCAAAACATTATGACCACTGACAGGTGAAGTGAATAACATGGATTATCTTGTTACAATGGCACCTGTCAAGGGGTGGGGTATATTAGGCAGCAAGTGAACAATCAGTTCTTGAAGTTGATGTGTTAGATACAAGAGAAATGGGCAGGAGTAAAGACCTGAGCGACTTTGACAAGGGCCAAATTGTTATGGCCAGACGACTGGGTCAGAGCATCTCTGAAACGGCAAGGCTCGTGGGGTGCTCCCGGTCAGCAGTGGTGAGTACCTACCGACAGTGGTCCAAGGAGGGACAAACCACAAACCAGCGACAGGGTGTTGGGCGCCCAAGGCTCATCGATGCTCGAGGGCAACGAAGGCTATCCCTTCTGGTCCGAACCGACAGAAGATCTGCTGTGGCACAACTTACAGAAAATTTTAATGGTGGTCACGGGAGCAATGTGTCACAATACACAGTGCATCGCACCCTGCTGCGCATGGGGCTGCGTAGCCACAGACCGGTCAGAGTGCCCATGATGATCCCTGTCCACCGTCGAAAGCGCCTACATTGGGTATGCGAGCATCGGAACTGGACTTTGGAGCAGTGGAAGAAGGTCGCCTGGTCCAATGAGTCCCGTTAGGTCACATGGATGGCCGGGTACGTATGCGCCGTTTACCTGGGGAAGTGATTGCACCAGGATGCACTGTGGGAAGATGACAAGTCGGTGGAGGGAGTGTGATACTCTGGGCAATGTTCTGCTGAGAAACCCTGGGTCCGGCCATTCATGTGGACGTCAACTTGACACGTGTCACCTACCTAAATATCGTTGCAGACCAGGTACACCCCTTCATGGCAATGGTATTCCCTGATGGCAGTGGCCTCTTTCAGCAGGATAATGCGCCCTGCCACACTGCACACATTGTTCAGGAATGGTTTGAGGAACATAATTAAGTGTTCACGGTGTTGCCCTAGCCTCCAAATTCTCCAGATCTCAATCCGATTGAGCATCTGTGGGGTGTGCTAGATCGACAAGTCCAATCCACGGCGGCACCACCTCACAACCTACAGGACTTGAAGGATCTGCTGCTAACGTTTTGGTGCCAGATACCACAGGACACCTTCAGGGTCTTGTAGAGTCCATGCCTCGGCGGGTCGGCGCTGTTTTGGCGGCACAAGGAGGACCAACAGCATATTAGGCAGGTGGTCATAATGTTTTGGCTCATCAGTGTACATGCACAGGAAAACACTTTCTATTCTGCCCCCAATCAAGGGAGCACAAATGTGACATCTTCATTGTTACCCCCAAGCCAGCCATAATTATAGACTCTCTGAAAGACACTACTGATTAATTAGTGTTTCGGGTTGCGGTGCTCCTCTTCCCTTTAAACACACTTTTCATTGCATTTATGTATTTAAGGAATTATGTTAAATACATAACCTTGCTTTGATAACATTCTCACCTTTGTTTTCAAGTATTCTCATGAGAGCAGTTTTGTGTTGCTTTTGAATGTTCCTATAAGGAACCTGAATGTATTGTATAAATTCAGTACGCTCAAAGGTCTAACTGGCAGAACCTCTACCTTATCTATCTTGGGTTGGCTTTGAAACCATGCTCCACGGATGATAGAACAGACTTTCAAACAAACAGATTTAATTATAAGCCTCTCTGAACAGAATTTTCAATTAGGGAATTTTGAACTTATTAACCTGAATCTCAATGTGCCGAGGATTATCAATCAACTTCTCAATCAAGAGGCGATCATCTCCAAAACTTGAGGCAGCTTCCTGTGATGAAAATCTAAATCCTTCCCTAGAAAGGGAAACAAATTAAGAGAGAGGAGTTTTAGTTTATACTTTCGCATTTTGAATTAATTTTTAAAATCATTACAGTTACTTGATGACTTTCATTAATACAATCCAACAGGTTTTATTCATTTTGGGTTATAGAATATTCATTGGTTGAATATTAAAAAAAGATATTGTCAATTATGTGCTTGAGACGTTACAATACCGGATATGTATCAGTATGCCAAATTGACAATGCCATTGGGATTCAAGCAGCATAACAGTCAATCTGGTGCTTCCAATTGAGAAGATATCTGGAAGTTCTGGATTTATGTCCTTTTGCTTCTCTGACAACCAAAGTTTAATAAAATTAATTTCAATCTCCCTGAAGACTCAATATGCAACTTACAATGGGGGCGGCACAGTGGCGCAGCACTAGAGTTGCTGCCTTATAGCGCATACAGCGCCAGAGACCCAGGTTCGATCCCAACCACGGATGCTGTCTGTACAGAGTTTGTACGTTCTCCCTGGGACCGCGTGGGTTTTCTCCGAGATCTTCAGTTTCCTCCCACAATCCAAAGATGTACAGGTTTGTAGGTTAATTGGCTTGGTATAAATGTAAATTATCCCTAGTGTGTATAGGATAGTGTTAATGTGCGGGGCTCTGGTCGGTGCGGTCTCGATGGGCCGAAGGGCCTGTTTCCTCGCTGTATCTCTAAACAAAACTAAACTGAACTAAATCAGCAGATGCTCAGGTGCTATGATCCTTGATTTCTCTGACTTCAACTGTGCTGCAGAAAATTACTGCAACTCGTGTCAGCACCATTCGATGAGGTTTGCCCATTCCAGGAAAAAAGATCATAAAATCTGGGCTGATACGCCAGTGCCAAGAGGGTGCTGTGTGACGAGAGTTGCTATTTTTACACTGTGATGTCAAATTGAAGCACAGTCCATCCTCTGTACGGAGTTGGATATGTGCATGTATGCGTGTGCGTGCGTGTTTTCTCATTTATTATATTGTTTACATTGTACTATGTTTACATATTCTGCTGCGTTGCTGCAAGTAAGAATTTCATTGTTCTATCTGGAACATATGACAATAAAACACTCTTGACACTCTCTCAGATCCCATGATACTATTTGAAAAGAATGAACATTCTCTCCAATGTCCAGGCAAATTTGTATCCCTCAGTCAATATTTCTAAAGCAGATGATGTCACCAATATCACAGTGCTGCTATACGGTAAAATGGCTGTCATATTTCCTACATCAAATTTATGTAATCGACTGTGAGCCACTCACGGTATCCTGAAACTGGAAATGATTTGAACATCTATCTGTGGGATAAATTTCCCTTTCACTAAATAAATTTAAAATGCTGTATTGATTTAACTTGCTTCTTAAAATGGAAGTCAAGAAGCATATTTTGTTTGATAGCATATATCAATATCCCCAGTACCAAATTGCTTAATGCACATCTCAATAAATAATTTCATGCTTGATAAAGGCTTTTGGTGTCTATTTTCCTTTGTTCAATAGTACATTCAGTCACTAGTATTAATGAATGAGAATCGAGCTAGATATGGGTAAGCATTGCTCATTCATCATCATTTATTCTCTAATCCTCACTCAAACCTGCCCACAAACATTTGAATCAAACAGTTGAGTAACACTCAACCACAAATGCAATTCAACTGGAACCACATTTCCAGATGAATGCCTCTCAATGATGCTTATGCTTTATTTTTTATAGCTAGGATGTTAAGGGAACCATTTGATATTAATCCATATTTGCTTAATTTGAGAGGTAAAAATAAAACCACAGGCACACCACAATGTTAATCCATTCCAGTTTTATATATTTGAAGGTTATGTTTAATTTCAGTACTTCAGAATGTTTCTTCCACATTTTAAATTTAAACAATCTGCTCGAAACGATATATTCATTTTTTTCTATCCCCAATGCAACGGAACTGGATGTTCCTTCAAAGCACTAAACATTCAATAACACTCATGCTGTTATTCATACTAGTGCAATTTTGGGATAGATGAAAATATTATTGCTTTTTTCCTAAATTGTATTGTGATCCTAGAACATGTATTACGACAGTTCCTTCATTCATACCCGTGCTTGTAAATCCAAATGAGATATTTTGATATGGAAACAGTTACATGTTAGAATTCTCCCCCATTATGTCCCAATGCATTCAACGGTTCTGCAACTTCTTTTCACCATTAAAGTTCTGTAAGTTTTCCAATTTAATTACTCCAGCATTGGCAGTAATAACTTCAGCTGCCTGGATCTTAAATTCTGAAATTCCCTCCTTATACCTCTTGCCCTCTTTGCCCCTTTAAGATGCTCCTTAAAACCGCGATTTTCAATCATTTTTTCAGTCACCTTGACATCTCTTTATGTGGCTCATTGCAGAAGTTTGTTTGATAACCATGTTGTGAAGCACATTGAGATATTTAACAATGGACATAATTACCACTCACTGACCAATAGATTGATGAATTATTGAATTCAATAGTTAAGGGACTCTCATGAGCACCAATTTTTTATTTCTTTTTACAACTTTCTCACATGGAACCTGGTGAGGTTGGATGAGAAGTCTAGTGAACAAGGGGAGGAGAGGTGGGATGGAAAAGGTGACCAAGAGAGAGTGACCTTGAGTGGACCAGCAGGAATGGGAAAGGAAGACAAGGGGTGTGGATGACCAGAAATTAGAAATTTCAATGCTCACGTTATTGGGCTGTAGGCTACCCAAGTGCAATATGAGTTGCTGTTCTTCTTGTTTTATATTTGGCCTCACCCTGGCAGTCGTGGACGGTTAGGTCTGTATGGGAATGGGGAGAGGATTTGAAATTATAATGCAACCAGGACCTCAAGAGAGCTAATGCGGATATAGCACTATTACTCTGCAAATTGATCATCTGGTATATACATGGTCTCATCAATGAAGAGGAAGCCACATTGCAACCATTGAATGCAATAGATCATGTTGGAGGAGATGCATGCAAAACTCAGCCTCACCTGTAAAGGCTGTTTAGGTTGTGAGAGAAAGCAATGTCTATCTGCTCATCACACCTTCCTGATCTGATTCCTCCTATCGCCCAAGGCCCCGTCTCTAACCCACCCCCTGCCCTCTCCCACCTGTCTTCATCAGCCTAATATAATTTTTTATGTTTCCAGCCAATGTCTCAATACACACCCCTCCCTTCCCCCACCTAATTCAGTCTGCCCATCATGTTCAGTTTAGTTGAGTTTATTGTCACGTGTCACTGCGGTACAGTGAAAAACTTTTGTTGTGTGCTAACCAGTCATCAAAAAGACAATACATGATTACAATCAGTCCATTTACAGTGTATCGATACATGATAAGGGAATAACATTCAGTACAAAGTAAAGTCAGCAAAGTCCGATCAAGGATAGTCCGAGCGTCACCAAAGAGGTAGTTAGTTGTTCAGCACTGCTCTCTGGTTGTAATAGGATGATTCAGTTGCATGATAACAGCTGGGAAGAAACTGTCCCTGAATCTGGTGGTGTGCGTTTTCACACTTCTATACCTTTTGCCTGATGGGAGAGGGGAAAGAGGGAATGGCCAAGGTAGGTCATCCTTGGATAGGTCGGTTCATACGGTAGGTTCTGTACAGTAAGGTACCATACCTAAATACGAGACGTTTCACCTACCATCTATAAGCTTCTAGCTCATCCCTCCCTTTCAACTATACTGGCTATCTTCCCTCTGCACTCTCAGTTCTGTTGCAGGGTCTCGAGCTGAAATGTCGACCATTCCTTCACCTCCACAGATAATGCTTGACCTACTAGGTTCCGCCAGCAGTTTGCTTTTTGCTCCATATTCCAGCATTTTGTTGTGACATTGCCCATGAAAGATATCAGGAAGTTCTTCGTCACCACACCAAAATCCAGAGGAACGTAAATTCGTTCGCAACCAAGTGCTAAACATACATATTTAATGTCTGCTGCAAATTGATTTTCATTTTTAATATTCAATATCACTGACTTCAAGCCACTATGGGCAATGTTCATGAGTTCATTAGTTATAGGAGCAGAATTAGGCCATTCAGACCTTCAAGACTACACCGCCATTCAATCACAGCAGATCTCTTTTCCTCTCAGCCCCATCCTCCTGCCTTCGCTCCATAAACCCCGTCACATTTACTAATCAAGAATCTGTCAATCTCTGCCGTAAAAATATCCATTGACTTGGCCACTAGTGGTTGCTTTAAAGAATGTTTTACTCGTAAACGTCCCCTACAAAAAGCTCTGGAGAATTGGAGGTGATGGAATGGTTTCAATTGAAAATTTCAAAACTATGATTGACTGATGCTTGGTAGCAAGGAAGTGAAGGGTTACAGAGTCAATGGCTGGTAAATGCAATTTACTCTACAAATCAGCTTTAACCTAAATGGGGAAAAAAATGCACATAAGGGTCAGTAAAGCCCTTCCCTGCTCCTGTGGCCATGGTCGAGATGGGGATTTGTTTCAGATTTCTCGGCAAAGAACTTAGCCTCTTTCAGTTGCATAAAAGTTAATGGTTCCAAGTAGGATCTCAATTGGCAAAGAACCACTTGGCTCCCTTATTATGCTGGGGATTACAAGTCAGATCCCACTGCAGCACTTAACTGGGAAAAGCAGAAAGACATTTCAGTGAAATAATAAGCAAGTGCGATATCTGAAGGGAAATGTCAACCTGCAGACATCTGTTCCGGTCAATCTAAAGGATTTGAAAATTGGCTGTCCATTGAAAGACCACACTTGAGCAAGTAATTAATTAACCCTAAAGCACTTTAGGACATCTTGAGAATATAGAAGGGCTTCTGTACACTCTAATTTCCTCTTCTTTCTTAAGAAAGGAACATTCATACAGCAGTACTGAAAGTGCAAACAAGTTAGCAGTAAGCCCGAATCAATTGTTCATCAGTAAACACTACAGAAGACTGAAGGACTGAAGTTTCCACTGGAGGAACTGGGTCCTGCACAAAAGGCAGTGCCAAAAATATTGTGCAGTAAAGATTGTAGGAAGTAAATAAAAATAAAAGAAACCAGAGAAACCTGAAAAATATTGCAAGGAGCATTGCTAAGGGATTCAGAGTGAAAAATCAAAAGGTAGACCATAAAGATATGCAAGGTCCACAAAAGGATAATGTTAATGTTATTATTTATTCTGCCCATCCAGTTCAGTAAGGTTATAACTCAAAGAAATACCAATCAGTAACCAGCAAATTGGGAGAGTCAGATGCTTAATATTTATACTATTGTGGCGCCTCGAAAGAGGCCCGAAATAAAGGCGAGGAGCCGGGTATTTCGGGACGTTCGGTTTTATTACACAGTTATCAGACCGGTCAAGTCTGCTGGAATGACTTTGCGTCCAAAACCTCGTCCTTATAACCGTAGCAAAGGACCGCCCCCCTGGACTGGTCCATTCCCGTGCCGAGGGGTCGGTAGTGGTATGGCCCGACCCTTGGGAGCCACCACAGGACCCCCCCCCCCCCCCCCAGAACCGGAGGCACGAAACGCACTGGTGGTCGCACAACCCGACTGGAACGCGTACAAAAATCGGTCGACAGAGGGGCCGGCGAAGGCACAGTTGGAGGGACAGGTGGTGGGACAGGTGGTGAGACAGGTGGTGAGACCGCAAAGGGGGGCGACCTCGTGGCCGAGGCTGGGCAACCCGCACCGGTTGGTCGATGTCTAAGTGAGCCAGCTTCAAGCGGTCAATTGACACGGCCTCCGGCCGGCCCCCCATGTCCAAGACAAAGGTTGTCTGTCCGTGCTCCAGCACCCGGTACGGGCCCTCATACGGCCTCCGAAGTGGCGTCCGGTGGGCGTCACGGCGCAGGAACACAAAGGCGCAGTCCCGGAGGGCCGATGGCACGTAAGGGCGGAATGTCCCATGGCGGGATGTCGGCACCAGTGCGAGCTTGCCAACTCGCTCTCGAAGGCGCTGTAGGGTGGATGAGGGCGGTTCCTCTCGCCCCGGCAACGAGGGCACGAACTCCCCGGGCACTGTGAGCGGTGACCCGTATACGAGCTCCGCTGATGATGAAGCCAAGTCCTCCTTGGGCGCAGTCCGGATGCCCAGCAAGACCCATGGTAGCTCGTCCATCCAGTCGGGGCCGGAGTCGCGCCTTCAGCGCTGTCTTCAGCTGCCGGTGGAACCTCTCCACCAGGCCGTTTGCCTGCGGGTGATAGGCCGTGGTGTGGTACAGCCGCACGCCCAACAGGTGGGCCATGGCCGACCACAGCTCAGAGGTAAACTGTGGCCCCCGGTCCGATGAGATGACCACCGGCACCCTAAAGCGAGCAATCCAGTGCGCGGCCAATGCACGAGCGCATGTAGCTGTGGATGTGTCGGCCAGCGGTATGGCCTCCGGCCACTGCGTGAAGCGGTCCACCACCGTGAGGAGGGTGTGTGATGTCCCGGGACGGCGGGAGAGGGCCCACAATGTCCACGTGCAGGTGGTCGAAACGCCGGCAAGGAAGACCGATCTCCTGGAGTGGCGCCCGGACATGGCGTTGAATCTTCGCCGTTTGGCACGGAATGCAGGTGCGGGCCCAGTGGCCAACCTGCTTGCGCAGACCGTGCCACATGAACCGCGCAGCTACCAGTGCGGTCGTCGCCCGGATGGATGGGTGAACCAGCCCGTTGACCACGTCGAACACCCTCCGGCGCCACGCGGCAGGGACGATGGGGCGCAGTTGACCTGCCGACCCATCGCACAGTATCGTCGCTCCTCCAGGGCCGAGGGGGAATCCTCAAGGCGGAGGCCAGAGATGGCAGTCCGGTAGGCGGGCATCTCCCCGTCCGTTAGCTGGGCCTCCCACAGGGCAGAATAATCAATGCCGGGCGCCACTTCAAAAACGGCATTGACGGCGGGGCGAGACAACGCGTCGGCCACCCGGTTTTCCTTCCCCTCGATGAAGCGAATGGAGGTAGAAAAAGCGGGTGTCATCTGTTGTGATGCCCCGCAGCTGGAACTGGGCCTCCGTGAAACCAAACACGAGCCCGGGTGGTCCAGAATGTCGGGAGCTTGATGCCTACCACGTCGACAGCTGCGGCCTGGTTGGCCTGCAAGCCGGACGAAAGGTCGGCTTTCCATCGTGTGTCCATCATACTATCAATGGACTGATCGGATAAATATCAATTTCTCAGGATGTTAGGTAAATTGATCAAACAAAATGCACCACCTCTGCATTAAGAACATATTCTGCAATGAATTATTGGGGGTACTTTTACCACAACTTTTCAGGTGACGAACTGGAAAAGGATTAAGTCGCACACTAAGTATACACAACAATGTATATTTAATGTATTATCTTTAGCACAGTCCAAAAAACCACTGAGGGTTAACAGGCACGACTTTATCAAACTAAATTTGACACCGAGACAGACAAGTTTAGTGCGTGGACAGATGGAGTGAAAATGTCTCTGTTCAGAGCATATTGTACAGCACTCTATACTGCACACTTGTGGTCAAACTACAGAAAAGCAAGCTTACAGAGACTTCAAGTAGCTTATAATGATGCTCTGAGAATATTACTGAAGAGACCTAGCGGTGTAGTGCAAGTGAAATGTTTGTGGCTGCAGGAGTCATTACTTTACAAACTGTCTTAAGAAATCTTATGTATAAAATGTATTTGCCAGACTAATGACTCTGAAAGTGAAATCATCCTGGCCTTATCAAACATAAGGTTTAGCACTACACGCTACCAAACCCAGCCGTGGAGACATTGGTATAGTTGTCTCGTTGTAGGACACTAATTTTTTTAATTCTTGGTTTAAAATCATGTATGGTGCTTTTGTATGTAATTTATTGTGCTTTTGTATGTAATTTACGTAGGGTCTTGTCTTTTATCTGGACCCTGAGTCTGTAATAAAGTAAAGTAAGTAAGTAAGTAAGTAAGTAAATTCATTCAAAGAGGAAAGTTTTAGACACATCTTAAAGAAGAGAGAATCTGGGGTTTAGAAAGAAAATTTTACTGCTTAGGACATCAATTGCTAGAGGCAAGACCATCATCAGTGGAATGATGAAAATTTGAAATGATCAGGAACCCAAAAGTAGAGTGTTACCATTGACTTGATCAACTGTGAGCAAGAATGCGGTGACCTAGTCAGTTCTCCATTTGGTGGTTTGAAATAAATATTACTCACATTTAATTAATTAAATGGAAAAATATAGGTGTGATTCGAGACGTTAATTCCACAACTTTATCTCACCACAATCTGCAAACGATGGATGATATTAAAGTAACAAATGCTGAATGTAATACATTAACGCAATATTAACCCAGTAACTTTTTCCACACAAAAGATGGTGAGTAAATGGAACAAGCTGCCAGAGGAAGTAGTTGAGGCAGATACTATAACAACTTTGAAAAGGCTTTTGGCTTTTGGTGCATTGATCGGAAAGGTTCTGAGGATTATGGGCCTAACGTGGGCAGGTGGGACTAGTGTAGACAGGGAACCTTGGACTGAAGGGCCTATTTCCATGCTGTATGACTGCATTAAATTAGTATGAATCAGTGCTTTTGCTATTCGAAACCAGAGTGGAGATGATTGAGTAATACCCATCAAGTCAGACCACTCTGTTTGCAAGTGAGAGATTCATTTATGCATATAGTTTGTGTGTAACCATCTTCCAGTCACTGTATTTTGCTGGAGAAATTATCTAGCTGTTATTAGAATTTCTACAGTTTCAGTCAAGTTCCATTTCTTCTCACTTTGATTTTGTACAATGGACTGCCTACTGCACAATCATGATGGCATATATATGTACAACAAATATTGTTCTAAAAGAGGACCTCAAACCACTGAATGGGAGAAAGGACAGCAGTGAGGGTTATTTCCACAAATATACAAGCTTCATTTCACTTTGTTGACAGACAGCATTTCAACCTTGATGAAATTCACCAGGTAAATATCAAGAAACATTTATCCAGCAAGTTACCTAAGCGCATAAAATATTCATCGGCATCAGCTTGCTTATCTTTGAAGGTGAAAGGGGAAATTGTTGCACTGGGTAGATCTCATGAAGGGTAATGTTATCCATTCTGGGTCCCATGTTTTGGGAAGGATATCAGGGTCTTGCTGAAAATGTGGAGAGGGTAGACGTTTTTAGTGAAGTTTCAGTGAAATGTTTCAGGGGAAAATGAAAAAAATGAGATTCTAATAAACAATTAGAAAGTGGAAATGAAAGTTATAATTACAATGTTTCAAATACATTTTGGCAAGAAGGTTTTGAGGCAGGTGGGCTAATTAGCACTCACAACTGTACAGTCACATTCGGCTCGAACTCTATCTACAAGTTTGCAGCTGACACCATTGTGTGGGCCGAATCACAAACAACGATGAGACAGAGTACAGGATGGAGAACTTAGTAACATGGTATCAGGGCAATAATCCTTCTCTCAGTCAGCAAGACAAAGAGGCTAATTGACTTCAGGAAGCATAGTGGAGTATACACCCGAATCAGCATCAACCGTGTCGAAGTGGAGATGGGTTCAGAGCTCCACGTTCCTTGGCATTAACATGACCAATGATCTGTCATGGATCAACCACATTGATAAGACAGCTAAGAAGGCATACCAATGCCTCTACTTCCTGAGAAGACTACGGAAATTTGGCATGTCTCTAATGACTCTTACAAATATTAACAGATGTACCATAGAAAGCACACGGTTGGGTTTCATCACAGCGTGATTTGGAGATAACTCTGCTCAAGATCGCAAGAAATCGCAGAGTTGGAGATGTAGTCCAGTCCATCACACAGACCAGACTTCCCACCATAGATTTCATCTACTCTTCATGCTGCAGCCATCACAATCAAAGACTTGTCTAAACCCCTTTGTTCCTTCATCTCCCTGTTTCTGTCCGGCAGAGAGTACAAAAGCTTAATAGACAATAGACAATAGGTGCAGGAGTAGGCTATTCGGCCCTTCGAGCCAGCACCGCCATTCAATGTGATCATGGCTGATCATTCTCAATCAGTACCCCGTTCCTGCCTTCTCCCCATACCCCCTGACTCCGCTATCCTTAAGAGCTCTATCTAGAGCTCTATCCTTAAGAGCTCTATCGCTTGAAAGCGTGCACCACCAAACTCAGAAACAGCTTTTTCTCCTCTGTTATCTACAGTGCATTCAGAAAGTATTCAGACCCCTTCACTTTTTCCACATTTTGTTACATTACAGCCTTATTTTAAAATGGATTAAATTCTTTTTTTAATCATCAATCTACACACAATACCCCATAATCAAAAAGCGAAAACAGGTGTTTAGAAATTTTTGCAAAGTAATTAAAAAGAAATAACTGAAATATCACATTTACATAAGTATTCAGACCCTTTACTCAGTACTTTGTTGAGGCACCTTTGGCATCGATTACAGCCTCAAGTCTTCTTGGGTATGACGCTACAAGCTTGGCACACCTGTATTTGGGTAATTTCTCTCATTCTTCTCTGCAGATCCTCTCAAGCTCTGTCAGGTTGGATGGGGAGCGCCGATGCACAGCTATTTTCAGGTCCCTCCTGAGATCTTCGATCAAGTTCAAGTCCAGGCTCTGGCTGGGCCACTCAAGGACATTCACAGATTTGTCACGAAGCCACTCCTGCGTTATCTTGGCTGTGTGCTTAGGGTCGTTGTCCTTTTGGAAGGTGAACCTCCACCGCAGTCTGAGGTCCAGAACACTCTGGAGCAGGTTTTCATCAAGGATCTCTCCGTACTTTGCTCCGTTTATCTTTCCCTCGATCCTGAGAGCCCTTTAGGTGCCTTTTGGCAAACTCCAAGCGGGCTGCCATGTGCCTTTTACCGAGGAGTGGCTTCCGTCTGGCCACTCTACCATAAAGGCCTGATTCGTGGAGTACTGCAGATATAGTTGTCCTTCTGGAAGGTTCTCCCATCTTCACAGGGGAACTTTGGAGCTCTGTCAGAGGGACCATCAGGTTCTTGGTCACCTCCCTCGGAGGTCTACGGACAATTCCTTCATCTTCATGGCTTGGTTTTTACTCTGACATGCACTGTCAACTGTGGGACCTTATATAGACAGGTGTGTGCCTTTCCAAATCATGTACAATCAATTTAATTTACCACTGGTAGACTCCAATCAAGTTGTAAAAACATCTCAAGGATAATCAATGCAAACAGGATGAACCTAAGCTCAATTTTGAGTGTCATAGCAAAGGGTCTGAATACTTATGTAAATGTGATATTTCAGTTATTTCTTTTTAATTACTTTGCAAAAGTTTCTAAACACCTGTTTTTGCTTCTTCATTCTGGGGTATTATGTGTAGATTGATGATTAAAAAAAAAGAATTTAATCCATTTTAAAATACAGCTGTAACGTAACAAAATGTGGAAAAGGTGAGGGGGTCTGAATACTTTCTGAATGCACTGTGTAAGCTAGGGTACTGTCCGATTCACCACTACTCCATTATGGACATTGGTCTTTGTCTATTGAACTGATGCATTAAAATGTTGTACTTGAATTTGACTTAGGTAGACACAAAATGCTGGAGTAACTCAGCGGATCAGGCAGCATCTCGGGAGAGAACGAATGGGTGGTGTTTCGGGTCAAGACCATTCTTCAGACTGATTATTTGTATAATATATCTCATCTATTGGGATAGCATGCAAAACAAACTTTTTACTGTACCTCAGTACATGTGACAATAGTAAACCTACACCTAAACCTAAAAGGTTTGAAAGATGCTGTCAAAAAAGTATGTCAAGTTAGACACAAAAAGCTGGAGTAACTCAGCGGGACAGGCAGCATCACTAGAGAGAAGGAATGGGTGATGTTTCGGGTCGAGACCCTTCTTCAGACTGGTTAGGGATAAGGGAAACAAGAGATATAGATGGTGATGTGGAGAGATAAAGCTCAATGAATGAAAGAGTATTTACATCACTATGAAGATAGACACAAAATTCTGGATTAACTCAGCGGGACAGGCAGCATCTCTGGAGAGAAGGAATGGGAGATGTTTTGGTTCAAGACTCTTCTTCAGACTGGTCTAGATAAATCACTTTTATATTCAACTAAAATGTATTGTTCATTTGTTCATTTGATGGCAAAAGTTGTATATTAGTTTGAAAAAAATTAAAATCACTTAGTGATGAATTTAATTTGGTCTGACTCCAACTAGTTTGCCACATATTAGATAATGAGCACAAATGGTGTTGGTTTGCTTGCAGTGTTTGCATTCCTACTCACAAGATAGGTGTTGCCTCCTCCTATTTTTCACACTTCCCCGAGGATAAGAGAGGGGCAGGTATCACAAATGGAGCATCTGGCTCCAAGTGGGTCTACGTAAACAGTAGCAAAGAGGAGTGAATGACATTCCAGTGAATCTAGCAAACAAACACAGCATCACTGGTTGTTTGCTTTAGCAGCACCCTCTCAAGCAAATGAAACAAAAACAACTGGCATGCCGTGCTCTGTTTACGCTGACTGTCTGCTTCAGCCAGTGCTTCCAACACTTCCACCAAGCCAACACCTAGGTCAACAAAACGTTCTGCAATCCAAACTTTCACTTTTCATCATTGCCAGTACAAAAATGGTAACGCTGCCAGTATGAAAGTGGTGACACATAATATAATTTCAATGAGATCACATTGGGATTCTTACTGTTTCTGACCGTGGCCTTACCTGGTCTCGTCATCGTCCCAGGCTGTTCTCATGCCTTTCCCACCACCTCCTGCTGAAGCCTTGATCATGACGGGATACCCTGGCAGCAGGAAACAATTAGATATGTTTTGACTTTGATCACGTGAGCTTGACAGCTGACCATATGCCCAAGGCAACTGGGTTCGCTGAAAACAACCCTCACATGCTTTCCTGTGCGTTGTCGCTACTTTCATCAAGAGCCACATCGCAAAGTCAATATGTCAACTTCAGTAATATAACATGGTGAAACTTTGCACGATTGTTCCATATACATTAGGCTCACTAGACAACTCACCCCACTCAAAGAAGATAGTAATTAAAAAAATAGAACAAACAAGGGACAAAAAGAAATGTTAGTTCTGGCTTAAATTATTAATGAAGAGCAAAATGAATTACATCTTTGTATTTTGTAAGTATAAGCATTTAATGGGAATCGAGAAAAGAAATGAGAGAGAATGGAATTCACAAAGGCAAAATAAATAGAAGGACTTCTTGACATGATGAGCTGAAGACGGTTGGGTGACAGTTCAGATGGAACATAACCACTGGCACAGACCTGTTGGGATGAATGGTCTGTTTCCATTATACAATAATTAATCCAGTTGATACTATAGTGTTATTAGCCTCTTGTCAAGTGAACAGGAATTTTACATGCTAAGATAGCATATCTACATATAAATGCGTGTTTTTTGATGGGAGAGAGCAAGGCTGCCAGCAGGTCACCCTGGACAATTCTTTCAAATCGTCTCGTGACCAGTTACAAAAGATAACCTTAAGGTTGCTCTGTCAGACCAGAAGTAATATCTATTTGTGGGAAACAGATTGAGGAAAGAAGACAGTAACAAGAAAAAATACAGAAAAAATTATTTTGAATAATTAAAAGGTTTACTCAACAAAAGAAAATAACTGAACAAATCTTTCACATGTTTCTCCATTCTATTTATCCTTCACCAAGATTATATTACTAAACTTCTTGACAGTAATTGTAATAGATATGTTATACACACAGTCTTACAATACATTTATAGTTACATACAGTAAACTCATTTATCCAGAATTTGCATTCAAAATTCTCATATCTAGCAAATATTTCTCAGCATATTAAGCAAATGCTTGATTATGCAATTTTATTTCAAATATTATGCAAAATAGGTATGAAAAGATATTTTCAGATTATTTACATTTATAAATAAGAGTAGTGTAGTTGTAGTCTGATTAGCAGTAACATCCTCTGAAAATTTGACACTTCATGCATTAGTGATTACTGTCATTTAATTTAATTTTGCTGTATTTTACATTAACATTGTTTAGCACTAAAATATAGAGTTATAGTGTACAGCATTGTTGTTTGAAGGGTAAAAAGATGGTAAATAGTTTGGCAATTTATTCAATGTTTATGCATAGAATACTAGTGTGTGATGAGCAGTAATATTTTGGGGGAAATTGTCTAACAAGTGGCAGATTCATGCAGCCAATATACCCATTGGCACAGACCTGTTGGTAGGCTCCAATCCAACCCCGATCCTACCCCAACCCACCCAGACCCACACCCCAATACCGCTCCATTCCCCATAAATGCCAGATGGCTCAGAATAAAATAGTGGCATGTTGATAAAAACTAATATTTTACCTATTTCTCTGGCAATTTTGACAGCTTCATCAGCATTCTGTGAGAGAAGAAAATATGATCAACATTAATCTTGGCCACCTCTGTCCTTTCTTCCCAAAGCACACATAATGCACTACTGACAGATTTTAGGATAAGTTTACAATACCCCACTGCCGTCTAATTCAAAAGAAAACAAATTTAATTCCATAATTGGAGACAAACCTTCTCCTGGTGTTCTTATTTTGGGGTGGTAGGAGTGAAAATATTATTTTTTAATATTTACGAGATCGTTTCTGCATTCAGTTTAATAGTTCCTTCTAATTTTGTACAAACTTCAATGCAAACAACAGATTTCTGCTTTCAGTAAACTAAGGAAATAAAAAATGACAGTAACTTTTGCAAAGATATAAATTTTCAGACTGAAAAATAGCAGATTTTAATAGTTTAATAATATAAAATGTAAATCAGTCTTTCCATTATCTGACTACTTTGGTTTTTAACAATTTTAACATCTGCAAATACTGCGCAGTCCTTTTAACTGACAGTAGGGGGAGAAAACTGTCCACGGTTATAACTAACCCACGTGTTTATAGGGTCCCGAAGAGTCTCAGTCATTAAGGACAAATAAATTCAGACGAGAAATCATTCTTGAAGCCATTATCAGCCATGAATTTCTAGAGCTGTCCAGCATGGAAACAGGCCCTTCGACCCACCTCGTCCATATGACCAAGTTGGCATACTGCTGATTTGCACAAGTCAGCAATCTAAGTTTTTTTTCTCCCCCCCCCCCATCCACCTTCCAACCCATCGCATCCCCAAAACAGTCTCTTGCTTTCATGTTCTCATTTTGGTTGAATATTAACATTTACGTAAAATTAGATAACCATTTTCATAAAGCAGCAAAATAAAAATCCATATTATCTGCATAACATCTTGGTTTTTAATTGTTTGCTCTCCACAGGCATATGAAAACAAAGAAATACAACTGTATTCTTGCATTGCATCAGTATTAAATTTAAAAAAATTAGTACCCTACAATTCTAGACAAAGTGTTTCTGTCTTTATTAACTGGGTTTTGCACATTTCTGAAGGAAATTATATATTCTGGATTTGCATTTTTATTAGGGAGAAAAAAAAACACTTGAGCAGCAAAAAGTTGGAAAGGATCATGGAAGAGAGTAATGTCTGGGAACCACCAACTGCTATATGTGGCTCAAGCTACAGGGGTTGACTTATGAAACATTAAAATGAAACTCGATAGTTTTTAAAGCTGTGCGAACACTATCCTTTAACAACTAGATAACAGCTGATGATTATTAGTCTTTGACAAAATTATATGTAAAGCAAAAGAAAAGATTGCAGCGCATTATAATAGGACCAAAACTGAAAATCCTTTATAAAACATATATTGAATATATGTAAAGCAGCAGCAAGGAAGCATGAGGTGGGGGTGGGGATGTTGGCAGAAAATTTAATTTCCTTTCATTAGTTTGTCTGCTTCACAAATCAGCGCTTGTTAAGCTCAAAGCAAATCTGAAAGGAGTATCTGTTTAAGATCTTATGTTTTTGCAATAGCCGTGATTGTTAAATGGTATTTTTTCCAAAGAATGATTATCTTCAGGGTAAAACAAAATTTGTTTTAATAAGTCCTGGGCTCACTAAACACACCAGCTACCTTTGGTTCCACAAAAACGAAATGCCGTCCATCATTTTAGCAGAAAGAACCAAAAAAAAGAATCAAAGACGTAATTTAGGCATGTTTGTGGTTTCCTCACATTGAGTTTCAAGTGCCTTTGTTCAACCTGATGACAGTTATGTGAGAATACTTTGCCTTAATAGCCACTCTGTCAGGAAGTGTTAAACCAGTCAAATGCAGACAATTAGAGCCTCTTGAACTCAATGCATGAAGAGTAAAGGCTGATGTTGTTCCACCATTTGTAGTTAAGTGGAGACACTTTGCATTGTCCTTCCAGTTTTAATTTGCAACTTTACATTGACATTCTGGTTAAATAAGCAATGTTCCACTTGTTTGTATGAGCTCCAGATAGGCAGAAAATTCTGTCATTTCTGCATCTATTGCCTACCATCCTTTGCGTTAAAAAAAACATGCCTCATTGATTTCCTATAACCTTCCCCCCTCTCACTTTATCTTTTTTCTATTCTCACCTCAAGTAACCTCTGATAGGGTGCTGGACACAAATTAAAAGTGAAAATAATAAAGCCTCGAGGAAGAAAAAAGTTACAGGAAAACACAAAGTGAATTAGATTAAATTTTATTGCTCTTCCGAGCAGCCAAAACAGACAGCGGGCCAAATGGCTTCCTTTTGTACTGTTCTTTCACTTTAATTAGCTGAGTTTTTTTTCACTTTTGGAGATATGAGTTTTCCTGATTAAATCAGTAATCACTGTCTGTTCATTATTGCCCTTAAGAAGGTTGTGTTTGGGGGATGCAATAATTGGAGTGAATGTGAATGCAGACTGACACATCCATCACTGTGGAATATGGAATTTATATATTACCTCTATGGTACGGACTCAGGAACATTACTGTGCAGATGCAGAGCAAACAAAAAGGGGAGGAAGAAGAACCAAATTGTGTAGTTCACCTCAGTACGAATGACACAGATCAAAAAAGAAGTGAGGTCCTGCAAATATATTTTAAGGAGCCAGAAAAGGAATGAAAAAAACAGTAAAAGTTTGTATTTTCAAGATGACCTCTAGTTTTTCTAACAAGTACAAAAATAGGAAGAAACTGCACATGAATGGTGAAATGGGACAGGAGGTGAGATGGGGCAGGAGGGAGTGCTTTAGAATTCTACGGTATTAGGACTATTTCCGGTGCAGGTAGGACCTGCACGTCAATGGTTTACACCTCAGCAGTTCTGGGACCAATATCACCACATGAGTTTATTTTGCTGAGACTATTGTGGGAGGTTTAACCAGCATGACAAGGGATGGAAACCTTAGAGGGGCTTTGGGAAGATACATCAAGCAGGAAGCCAATGTTGGTAAAGTATTAAGTGGAAACAAAGGCAAGAGGCCAATGCAGGAGTTGGACTGAAGATCCTGAGTCAGCACTCTATAACACTAAAGTAAATGAAATGAAACTACACACATAAGTAAATTAACGGTGTGATTGAATTTTTATCATGGAAACATAGCTGTAGGGTAACCAAAAGGTGAATGATTAAAGGTATTCGACATTTAGGAAGGATTGGAAGTGGGGTAGTACCATTAACAAGAGATCAGTGCAGTGGTGAAAGATGATCTTGGCTCAGCAGATCATGATGTAAAACTAGAATCAGATTGGATTGCGATAAAAACAGCAAAAAACAGACATTTACGACCATTATTATTGGCCATCAAGAAATGGCTGGAATATTTGCCATGGCACAAATTAGGAAAATAGAAATGCATGTAATAGGGGGTAATACGGAAATTATGGGGGGAAATTAAATTGATATATGAACAGCACAAATCAAATTAAAGGCAATAAGCTGGAGTACAAATTCATGGAATATTCATACAAATTTATACAAATTCAAAAGAATTATGTTTTTCTAGATCAGAACAACGCAATGGCAGAGCTAGTAGAATCTCACAACTACAACAGCCTGGTCATTATCCTGCAGTGCTAAGTGGATGATCTCCACATGACTGTCTATTTCCTTCAGGAGATCCAGTTTCCTCCCACATTCCAAAAGATATGTGTTGTTAGGGTAAAAACCCATTGTAATGTGTGTGTGTTTGTGTGTTTGTAGGTGAATGATTGAATCTGGCGGAAGTTGATGGGAATGTGAAAAATGTAAAATGGGATTAGTGTAGAATTAGTGTAAATGAATGCCTGATGATTGGCGAAGTTTCAGCAAGACAAAGGGCCTGTTTCGGTATTGTACAACTCTACATATCTGCACTTTTATTGATACATTAGGATACCAATGATATCAACAAGGGAAAAGGCTACTTGAGATCTCATATTGTGTAACAAGAAAGGGTAAATTGACAACCTGGTGTTAAAGGATCCTTTAGGGAAGTGTAACCATAATTGCATAGAATTTTACATTGAGTTTGCAATTGATAGTGTCCATTCCAAAACTAAGATCTTAAAATTAAGTAAAATAACCTAATAAGTCACGATGGAAGTGGCTATGGCTGATTGAAAAAATACATTAAAAGTATCATTGTAGGCAGACAATGGCAAGCAATAAAGAAATAATACATGATTTGCAAACAATAATAATTTAAGCCATAAAATCCTAAGAAATGTGATTGACATGAAAAGTGGCTGACATGAGCATTTAAAAATATTATCAAATCTAAGGAAGAGGCATATTAACTTGACAGGAAAAATACAGTAAGATAGTAGATTGGGTGCATTTTTTAACTCATTAATGGAGGACCAAAAAATTGATGAAAGAGAAGATAAAATATGAGGGTAAATTGAGAAGGAATGCAATAACAGTCTATAAAAGCCTTGTGGTATGCAAAAAGACAAGCAAGGACAAATGATGGTCTTAGACAGACAGATGGGAGCTTTTATAATGGGTAATAAAGTGGCAGAGGAATTAAACAAATATTTTGTTTCTACCTTTTTGAAAGAGACACAGAAAACCTGCAGGTCTCATGAGAAAGATTTTTTTAAAGGAATAGTAATGGTGTAACATTGTGGAGAGAATTAATGTTTAGGATGATGGATTGGGCATCAATCAATCAAGCCTCTTGAACATTCATGAAGTTGACCTCATTTATGTTGCTGGCCCAATTGACTTTCTAGTCAATGGCGACCCGTTGCTGTTGGGACCAAGTGATATCCCTGTTAACCTATTGATAGTTATGGCCATGACCCATAATAAAAAGTATTAAAACATGAATATTATGTCAAACACTTTATAAATCACTATTCAGCCCTCAGCAGGAATACTGTACAATCAACAGTTTGAAAGGTTTGGAGGCGCTACACAGGAGAGTTCCTAGAATGAGACCTGGAACTTAGTTATGTACGAGATTGGAGAAGTTAATTTAAACTTATTTATTTTTCAGAAGGCAAGCATCATTTTATTACCAGTATTTATTACCTAACTCTAACAAACCTCAAAAAGGCTTGGTTAAGCCAACTTCATAAATAGCTGCAGAACTCCTCGTGAAGATGCTCCATAATGCTACTGAGAGAGGATACTTCAGCATATGGACTCATTGATGGTGAATGACCAGCAATATACTTCCAGGTTGGGAATGCATATGATGCCCTCAGGGACCAGCTGGATATGGTGTTCCCACACTATTGCTGCCTTTCTCCTCCTTGGTGTAGAGGTCACTGGTTTCGGGGGTACACCATACTCAAGCTGAGAACTACAGTGCATTGTATTGATTGCAAACAATCCAGCTACAGCTCATTGGTAGTGGAGGGAATGAAGGTGTAGAGGTTGTTCTCCCTTCAGCTGAGAAGGTTAAAGGGGACTGACAAGGAAATCATATTCATGAAACATTTTAAACTAAATAGAAAATGTTAAGCTTAAAATAGCAGGTGAATCAGTCACCAAAAAAAACCACAGAGATTATGATAATTGACAATAAACTAAACTCAACTCAACTAAACTCAAAATTAGAAAAATGCCCAGGGAAATGATGAAGAGAAATATTTTTACACATAATCTTGAATGAGCTACATGAAAGTTATGGGGAAACCAAATTTAATGGTAATTTTCAAACACGCTTAGAATTCAAAAAAACATTGTATGTTACAGGAAAACAGCGTAAAAGCTAGACTAAATAGATAATTTGTTCAAAGGACTGACTTGAACATGACATGCTGAATGGCCTCCTGCTGTGCTCCATAATTCTGAGTATTCGATAACTGGATGACATCGATCAGTATCTATGCTAGGCTAATTGAACAAAGAGTTCAGCTTTCTTACCTTGACCACTCCATCATAACCAGGGATGGTGTTGACTTTTGCCTTCTTGGCTATTAGCTTGCTTTTAATCTTGTCACCCATGGCTTGAATGGCATGTGTGTCAGGTCCAATGAAGGCGATACCTTCAGCAGCCTGCGGAGGTAATTAAGGTCATAGATTTACTTCAGTAATATATCTTCCCTCAGTAACGGTGCATCTACACATAGGTTTGTAATGGTTTATTAGTAAATGTAATATGCTAATTGAAGCCACCATTAAAGTGCACCTTTTTTTAACTATTCTTTAATGATAAACGTTAACCCATCTTTTCTGCAAGGATAACTATATACATGCAAATAGAACATTGAACATAGAACGGTACAAAAACAGGCTCATTGGCCCGCAAATCCAGGTATCATTCTGGTAATTCTCCTCCACACACTTCCTAAAGTCTTCACATCATTCCTGTTATGGGCCGACCTGAACTGCAAAAGGTTGCAAGTGTTTGTTCAACATTCACTTTTTGTCTACCAGTTCTGGCACAAACATTAAGCCTGATTGTTACAAAACGGACTCACTCCAAATTTTGCAAGTTGCCCTGTGTCAAACACAGTTGAGCTGGCATTAAATTGACTGATGAGAGATGTGGTAAATGTTGATGAATCAAGGAGCCTAAAATCATTGAAGATTTCACCTATTTGGATGCCCTTACTCAGAATACTCAATCGCGAGTCAACGTGCCTGGATAATTGCTTTGGCGTAGTGGGCTGCTGGAGTCCCTGCAGCAGCCCAGGGCTCGATTAGATCGGTTGCCATTCCAAGTGGTCAAATGTGCAGATTGGACACAGCCTACAGTGGAGCAACAGTGAAGGGAATGGATATACCCTGGCCAGGCCAACCCTGCAACTCCAATCCAACACCGCCACCAGGACAAAGAGCCATTATGGGCTAATGGGCTAACATTTTTAACAACTTTGAACTTAAAGAGTACAAGGTGGCACCGGAAATGGTTCAATGCTGTGTTTATTGTCACATGTGCAAAGTGCTAACACGCAGAAGTACTTTTCCCTGTGCAAGCAATCCACTAGACCATTGCCATACCCCCGATCCCCGATTAGCAAGCGTACAAAAGTAGTCTACTAAGTCTGCATGCAAGAGGTGGCATGTTTTGGCGCCCCTTTCAAAAGTCCATGCTCTAGTTCTTATGACAGGTGCCTATTCCAGGCATGTTCCATGCTGTTGCAGGCATCTTGTTCCTTGGACGCCACGTCCCTCTCCTCGCCCGTCCACCTTTGTTCCCGGGTGGGGTGCCTCCCGTAGCCAACCACGAGGGCGCGATAGGACGGAGCCCCATGACCTCGCCTCTCTGGTCTTCGGAGAATGAGCCCAGGCCTGTACAGGGCCCTCCCCCTACCCCTTCCAGGCAGGCGGTAACCAGGTCTAACGAGCAAGGGACCAGCTCGACTACATCCTACCGCACGCTGTGATCTGCCGAGTCTCCCGTTTGGCCGCGGAAGTCCTGCTCGGCAGGCTCCTCCCACAGCCACGATCCACCGATCCCCGAGTTCAGCTGCAGGCTCTCCCTGAAGACACGATCCGCCGATCTTCGATTCCGTTCGGCCGTGCGAGGGCCGCGGCCTCCTGGGATCATCAGCCTTGCGAAATGTGGCAACTATTGCGTACTGCTTCAGTGTAATCTACTATTCGTACTCTCTTGTACTTGACAATGATTGTGCTTGTGCATAGTGAGCTTTTTACTGAATTGTATGGGAAAAAAAGGGATTTCACTGTACCTGTACATGTGACAATAAAGTACTACATGTACTTTATGTGGTACTTTAAGCCTAAACCTAATAGACAAAAACAGTTAAAGGAATACGGCGCAATTGCCGTCAGGTCCAATATAAAATTTGGTGCACAATACTGCACATGTCAAAAACAACGGTGCTAAGATTTTCTAAAAAGTCAGAAGACTGTGGGGCTAAATCCCACACAAATTGTACACAATGTCTAGAGGACACTCCCAGTACTGCTTAAATGGAAATGCCACCTTTATGCTAATTTGTTAACCAAGGACACCCCCTACCCCACCTAAGATGGATATATAAAATCTCATACTTTATTCTGAGAACAGCAGGTGAGTTACTGTCCTGAATAATATTAAGTATGTGATCAGAATCTCACATTACCATTTGAGGGTGCATAAATTGGATTTGTAATTTCCTACAATGGTTGAGGTGTTACACTTCTAAGTACTTCATAGGCTGTGAAGACATTTTAGAACAGCCTTGGGTTGTACGTGGTACTACACAAATGCAACTCTTGTTGTTACAGCACCATGTTGGTGTTACAGTGGAAGATCCATTGACCAATGTAAACTCAGTGTTCTTGAGGAAAAAGAAGTAAAAACAAGTTTACAAGTTGAAATGTGTAATTTATAACAAGTCAGAACAGAAGGTGGGTGGTGGGAGTGGGGACGGTGGGAGGTGGAAATGCAATATACAAACCAGAACACCCTTTTTAGCAATGAATAAGCAATTACACCACTCAATATGTTAATGCATCATCAACAATTTGCATAAATGCACCTTTTCTTTGGTGTAACACACTGAGAGTTGTGACAAAGGACAGAACATTAAAAGGTTATATATGTTTGCACATTTAAATAAGTTTGAGTGGGAGGCAAGCTTTAATGTAATTGGTATGTTGAGTTCAATGAATGGGATAAAAGTAACCTCTGACTTTAAAGCCACCCATCTAATTCATCCTGCTTCAAAAATCATTATGATTATGAGTGATCCAAAATAAATCTTTGAGATAGCTTGAAATATTATATGTGTAGCACACTCAGAAGAACGGATGACTTTAGACGAAAGCTCTCAACCACTGGGGTTTCCTCTCCTCATTTCTGGCTTTGCTGAAGATTTATCAACAGGGATTTATTACAATGAATATTCATCAACACAATTAACAGTGCATCATGCAAATACAAATTCACAGAATGGTTATAGCGCAGAAGGAGTTCATTGTGCCTGTTGAGTCAGTACTAGCTCCGTGCAAGAGAAATTGAGGCAGCCCCAACCAGTGACCTCTCTCCATGGTTCAGTAATTTAGTTTAGTTTAGAGATACAACATTGAAACAGGTTGTTTGCCCCACCAAGGCTCCATCGACCATGTTCACTCTAGTTCTATGTTATTCCATTTTCCTATTCATGCCTACATACCAAGGGCAATTCACAGAGGCCAATTAACCAATAAACTCACACGTCTTTGGGATGTGGGAGGAAACCGGAGCACCCGGGGGAATCTCCTTAATTTCAGATGTTTATCCAGTTCCCTTCTGTACACATTAAAACCTGCTCACCAAACACCCCTGATAAGGCATCACAGAACCAAATTACTCGACTTATTAAAGCCTTTCTGTCATGTTGCCTTTGGTTCATTTGTCATTCATCTTCATTCCATACCAGCTAGCTCTTAACCCTCACCACCAATGGGACTCTTATCTGCGATGTCTATGTTAAATGCTTCAGTTATTTATATTCTTGCAACCTTGCATATTCCAGCTTCTCTTGTCTATCGAAATAATTAACATCCCTCATCCCTGGAATGTTTAACAAAGCTCTGCTCTGTCCTTTCCAAAGCTTTTATATCACTCTTCAAGTGTAGTGCACAGAACTGGACACAATACTATAGCTGTGGTTAAACCAGTGCTTAAGATTTATCTTTTTTGTTTAACTTTCTCAAACTAGCTTACCATTTTCAACAACCTATACACATATATAGACCCTCCCCATATACAGCAGCATTGTCTTCCCGAGGACAGTTCACATCCCTAATAGTTAGCAAGTTGAAAATTCAACAGCAAACCAAGTTCCCACCTGGCAAAAGATGTCTACAGCCTCCCAGCAGCTGGTGGGAGATCCATGCTGTTGTTCTCCTAAATTCGATTATAGGTGCAGGCTGTATATAAGTCAGGCATTCATACGCTGAGAAGGACCTGTACCCCCAGATTACTCTGATCCTGTGCCCCTTTTAAAATTGTGTCCTGTACTTTATATTACCTCTGCTCATTCTTCCCCCAAAATATAACACTTCACAATTTCCTCAGCAATAACAGTGGTGTGGCAGGTAGTGCTGATGTACAGGAACGAGATAGAGAGTTTAGTTTAGAGGTACAGCGAGGAAACAGACCCTTCGACTCCGAGACTGTACTGACCAGCAATCCCCGCACACCAACACTATCTTACAAACTATGGGCAATTTATATATTTTTTTACCAAAGCCAATTATCCTACAAACCTTTATATCTTTGGAGTGTGGGAGGAAACCAGAGCACCCATAGAAAACCCACACAGGTCACGGGGAAAACATACAAACTCCGTATAGACAGCACCTGCAGTCAGAATCAAACCCAGGTCTCTGGCGCTGTAAGGCAGCAGCTCAACCACTGTGCCACTGTGCCGAGCTTAGTAGCATGGTATATTAAGAAAACAATCTCTTCCTCAATGTCAAGATGTAGGAACTGATTATTGACTTAAGGAAGCATAGCAGGATATATGCTCAACCCAGCATCAATGGTGAGGTGGAAATGGTCAAGAGCTTCAAGCACCAAGAGTAAATATCACCAACCACATTGATGCTAGGGTCAAGAAAGCAGACCAATAGTATTATTGCTTTTCAAGCGTCTCAAAATAATAAGAAGAAGCGAGCTGAACAACATGACCTAGAAAGTCAGATAAAACAGTTAGACATAACAAATGCCATCGCTCCCTCTATTGAAATACATAATAAAATTGCAGCTCTCAAATATAAGTTAAATTATATCCTCTCAGCTCATATTTTAAGGCTTTTTCAATATACTAAACAAAAACATTTTGAATTTGGAGATAAACCACAGAAATTGCTAGCACGTCAACTCCGTAAATTAGAAGATGATTCTACAATTCATAAAATTAGATCAGAAAATGGAGATTTGCTTAAACTACCTAAGGATATTAATCAGAGATTTTTGCAATTTTATCAGTCATTATATTCATCAAAAATAACAGATACTTCTGCGCAGATGCAAAACTTTTTGCAGGAATGTAACCTTCCTGGTTTGAATGTGAGTGATAGAAATTTACTGGGCGCAGAAATAACTATGAAAGACGTTGAAGAGACCATTAAATCCATGAAAAATGGGAAGACTCCTGGCCCTGATGGCTTAAATAATGAATTTTATAAAAAATTCAGTGATTTGATCTCTCCACGTTTGCAAACTGTATATAGTCACGCCTTTAAACAACAGAGATTACCACAAACTCTGACTGAATCAACAATAATCCTCATTCCTAAAAAAAGATAAGGATTCTGAAGATCCTGGTTCGTATAGGGCGATAGCTCTTTTAAATACTGATCAGAAGATATTAGCGAAAATCTTAGCTCATAGATTAAGTCTAGTTATAGATAAATTGATACACCCCGATCAATCAGGCTTTATAGCCAAACGATATTCATTTTTCAACTTGAGACGCTTGTTTAATATAATTTATTCAAATAGACTATTAAATGAAGATTTAGCAATCATCTCGCTAGATGCTGAAAAAGCATTTGATCAAGTAGAATGGCCCTATCTTTTCTCAGTGATGGAAAAATTTCAACTAGGTGAAAATTTTTGTTCATGGGTGAAACTTTTATATACATCCCCAACAGCTAGAATATTAACTAATCAAATGCTGTCATCTAAATTTCATTTAGCTAGGGGTTGTAGACAAGGATGTCCACTATCACCGCTTCTATTTGCCCTTATTATAGAACCACTTGCTGAGAGTATTAGATCAAATTCAGATATTCATGGCTATAACACTAAACATACAACCAATAAAATTTCTTTATATGCGGATGATGTATTAATATATATTACAAAGCCAGAAATTAGCATTCCGAATTTATTAAATCTCATAACTCAATTTGGTTCATTTTCAGGTTATAGAATTAACTGGTATAAAAGTGAAATTATGCCAATAATGGAGCATAATCCGGCCATACTTCAACAATTTCCTTTTAAAATTGCCTATGAAATATCTTGGAATTTACGTGACTAGGAAATATACTTCTTTATTTAAATCAAATTTTCCTCCTTTACTCACTAAATTACACAGAAATATCCAATTTTGGAAAACACTTCCTATATCATTAGTTGGTCGTAGTAATGCTATAAAGATGATCTTTCTTCCACAGCTACTATACTTATTTCAAGCAATCTATCTTCCAAAAAAGTTTTTTTTTTAAATTGATTCAATTGTTACTAATTTTATTTGGGACTACAAGACTCATAGAATAAATAAAAGACATTTATGTAAGTCTAAAATTAATGGAGGAATTGCTTTACCTAATTTTTTATTTTATTATTGGGCGGTTAATATTAAAAATATAACCTGCTGGTTGGATGATTCTGATCAACAACTGGATTGGTTAAAGATGGAGAAAGAGGATTGTTTACCATTCGATATTGGTGCGATCCTCTTAGCTCCAATAAATTTAAATAAAAAAACATATGGAGGTAATCCCATTATACACAGTGTTATCCGTACCTGGAAACAATTAAAGCTTACGTTAAAATTGAGTAAATTATCTGTTTTCCTTCCTATTGCGAATAATCCCTCTTTTAAACCGTCTGTCTTAGATAGAGGCTTTGCTCAATGGAAAAGTTATGGAATTAAAAGGGTGGGAGATCTTTATCATAAGGGAACTTTTCTTTCTTTTCAGGATTTACAGCAGAAGTACGGATTACATGTTAATAATTATTTTAGATATTTACAACTTAGAGATTATGTAAAATCACACATGCAAGAATATAAGTTTAGAGGTCCAGAAACACTTGATGTATGCCTGAATCGACATTATAATTCAAATAAATTAATATCCTTTATTTACAATACTCTCCTTGACACTGACATTCCGTCATCAGAATCTTATAGACGAGCATGGGAGGACGAATTGAATCAATTTATAATGCAAGATATATGGGATGAAAGCTTACAACATATACATCAATGTTCATTGAATACTAGACATTCCTTAATACAATTTAAAATAATACATAGATTACATTATTCGAAGACGAAATTAAATAGGATTTTTCCTAGTATCTCTCCTATTTGTGATAAATGTCAATTTCAAGAAGCTAATTTAACTCATATTTTCGTAACTTGTATAAAAATGCAAAACTTCTGGTTGGAGATTTTTAAAATAGTTTCTAAAGTTATTAATAAAAAATTAGATATGGACCCAAAATTAATTATATTAGGATTATCAGAACATACTACAAATTTTACAGTAAGTCAGGTACATTTTCTTGATTACAGTCTAATAACTGCGAAAAAATTAATACTTAAATTTTGGAAAAAACCAATAACCCCCACAATTAAAATGTGGACTACGGAAATGACAGAGACCCTGCATTTGGAAAAAATAAGGTTTGCCTTAATCGACAAACCTGAGTTGTTTTTAAAAATATGGTCTCCATTTATTGAATTTTTAGAAAAGTAAATGGGTTTGGCACAGGACTAAAATAAAAAATTTAAATTAAAAGTTGAAACTTGAGTTAGGGGTTGGATGTACAACTGTGGTTATTGTCTCCCGGATCTACTCCCTTTAATTTTTATTGTTAGATCCCTTTTTTTTTTAACCCTCTTACTCTCTCTCCCCAAGTTTATAGTTTTTTTGTTTTTTTTTTACTTTCTCTCTTCAAAAATTTAAAATTGAAGCTATGTAAGAACTTTGTAACAAATGTGTTTTTTCTTATTTCTATCTGTACATATGCTTTTCAAAAATAAAAAATATTTTTAAAAAAAGAAAGCAGACCAATGCCTCTACTTCCTGGGGAGACGAAGAAAGGTCTACATATCTCCAATAACTCTCACCAACTTCTACAGATGCATCGTAGAAAGCATACTATTGAGTTGCATAACAGCTTAGTTTGGGCACAGCTATTGCCCAAGACTGGAGGTAATTGTAGAGAGTTGTGGATGTAACCCAGCCCATCACACAGACCATGCACTCCACCATTGACTCAATGCTCAACACCATGCTGCCTTGGGTAAACAACCAACATAATCAAGAACCTTTTTCATCTCGGTCATTACCTCTTCTCCCCTCAGGCAGAAGATATAAAAGCTTGAAGGCATATACCACCAAACTCAGGAACACACTTCTTCCCCTCTGTCATCAGATGACTGAATGGTCCTCCATAAGACAGTGGGAAGTCCTGATCTTCCAACCTACCTTCATTTCACAAGCAACACTTTATTCCCTGCAAATGTAATGCTACAATGGAGTAAAATTACATTCCGACTCTGGTGTTTTTCTCTTTGCACTACCTGTTGTATTTGTTTATGGCTTGATTGTATCAATTTAGAGTATGGTCTGATTGAATTGAATAGCATGCAAACAAAAGCTTTTCAGTGTATCTCCGTGCACGCAACAATAATAAACCAATAATAAACTAATACTAATGGTGCCTCATAGCTTCAGTGACCAGCTTGAACCCTGCCCCCCAGTGTTGTCTGTGTGGAGCCAGCATATTTTCATGTGCTCATAATAATGTTTCATAGGTTTGCACCCAGAGAATACTCTGGGTTTTCACATTCCAGTAATGTCGCAATTGGTAGCTTTATTACTGACCATAAATTACCACACAATGTAAGTAGGTAGTAGGAGAATATATTAGGACCTCATGAGAATCAGGGTGGAGTTAATGAGCATCTGAGTGAGAATTAAATGGAGGAAATTGATTAATGGGGCTGCCCTGAGAGCCAGCACAGGCTTGTTGGGCCGTATGGCTTCCATCTATGTCCAAGGAAAATGTGAACAGATGTTAAATTTCATGATTCCCGATCGACCCATCCCACCAACCTACCTGTACCCACCTGCAATCAATTATTATCCTCGCCATAGTTCATTATACTTCAAGGATTTCCGTTATCTGCCAATTTGGAAAATTGCACCCTCCATATCCAAGTGTAAACCATGGATAGATGTTGAGAAAAGTAGTACTTCTAGTACCAATCCTGGATTGTGCACCACCCAACTGCTGCAAAACCTTCCTCTTGTAGTGCTCCCTGTTACTTGGACAATGTTTTAATCCATGCAGCCTTCAATCTTCTTATGCCTTTAGTTTGATATCTTATCAAATGCTTTTTGGAAATCCATATATAATTTCATTCCCATCATCAACCCTCTCTGTTACTTAATCAAAAATAGAGTTAGATGACAGGATACCATGAGAGCCCCATGGTATCAAAGGGCATATATAAGCATGGATATCAGGTTGGCTAGATGACAGAAGGCAAAGAGTGGCGATAAAGGGGGCTCTCTCTGGTTGGCTGCCAGTGACTAGTGGAGTTCCGCAGGGCCCGGTGACGGTGATTTGGATGACGGGATTGAAGGCTTTGTGGCCAAGTTTGCAGATAATAAGAAAATAGGCGGAGGGGCAGTTAGTGTAGAGAAAGCAGGGACTCTACAGAAGGACTTGGACAGTTTGGGAGAGTGGACAGAGAAGTGGCAGATGGAATACAGTGCTGTAGAAAGTATGGAGTCATACATTTTGGTAGCAGGAATAAAGACATAGATTACTTTCTAAATGGGGAGAGAATCCAGAAATCGGAGGTGCAAAAGGACTTCGAGGTGCTGGAGCAGGATTCCAAAAAAGTTAATCTGCAAGTCGAATCGGTAGTAAAGAAAGCAAACGCATTTATTTAAAGAAGGCTTGTATACAAAAACAGGGATGTAATGCTGAGGCTCTATAAGGCACTGGTCAGGCCGCATTTGGAATATTGTAGGCAATTTTGGGCACCATATCTGAGGAAGGATGTGCTGGCTCTGGTGAGTGTCCAGAGGAAGTTACAAGAATTATTCCAGGAATTAGTAGGTTAACATATGGTGTGCGTTTGACGTCACTGGGCCTGCACTCACTGGAGTTTAGAAGAATGAGAGGGGACCTCATTGAAACGTAGAATAGTGAAAGGCTTGGATAGAGTGGATGTGGAGAGGGTGTTTCAACTAGTGGGAGTGTTTAGGAATAGAGGTTATCGCCTCAGAATTAAAGGACGTTTAGGAAGGACATGAGGAAGAATTTCTTTCGTCAGAGGGTGATGAATCTGTGGAAATTTTTGCCACAGAAGGTTGTGGAGGCCAAGTCAGTGGATATTTTTAAGGCAGAGATAGATAGAAGGCAGGAGAATGGGGTTAGGAGGGAAAGATAGGTCAGCCATGATAGAATGGCAGGTTAGACGATACGCCGAATGGTCCAATTCTGCTCCTCTCACGCGATCTTATGTCCAGGTGACTAGTTATGTCCTTGATTATTGTTTTTGGAACCAGTGTCCAATCTTCCGCTGTAAAGCTTGGGACACTTCACTAAGTTTAAAGTCCTCGAGAAGTGGACATTATTGTTAGAAATGCTGTACCGAATTTGCATGTGGCAAACTCCCACTCACTTCTCCTAATAACATTTCATTTCAAATAAATAACTTTAACTGAAAACAAATAACTGATTTGCAGGATGTTTTTTTTTACAAGTACTGTAAGTATCCTGGATGAAGTAGGGTATGAAAGAAAGGTGGAGTTTGGAAAGAATAGTATTCTTTCCCCTCACACTGGCCTGATTTCGAGGGTAGGAAGGGGGTTGGAGGTAACAGATTCAAGGAGATGAAAAGAATTTTGTGGAAAATACAAAAAGCTCTTTCAGCTCCCTTGGTGGTGATGTTGCTTGGGGCATGCTTCGAGCAATGGTTGATTTGCAGGGTGAACAGGAGAAACCAAGAAAGGCTCTTTTCAGCTGCAAATTTTATTGCTGGCATTTCTCAAACAGAATGGTTGCTTTTAAACAGCCAACTAAAGGCGCACAAGTTAATGTTAATGTCAACAATAGTACATCACCAACAACACAAAGGAAAAGGAATGCAGGTGTTTAGTACAAACTTCTCTCTCATCTAGAATCAATTAGTCTATAGGAAATGGATATAGCTGCTGATTACAAGAAGATAAAGTCAAACATCAAGTATATACAATAGAAATGGCAACAATGAGATAATCCTCCAAATGCTCATTGACATTTGTGGCTTTAACTAAAATCTGAGAGGTTTTTTTATTTCCCCTAAAAGCAGTCAGCAGCAGGTAAGCATGCTGATGACCATCACCCACCTGCGGGTGGATTGCTCCTCAGAGTAGAGTGCACTGCTAACTGTAGGAAAGAACTGCAGATGTTGGTTTAAATCGAAGGTAGACACAAACTGCTGGAGTAACTCAGCGAGACAGGCAGCATCTCTGGAGAGAAGCAATCGGTGACGTTTCGGGTCGAGACCCTTCCAACTATCTGCTAACTATCATGGTTCATCCTCAACAGCTTGATAACTGGAGACTCCTTGATCAAGTATGGTGGAGTTTGTAGATCCCTTAATTCTTGATGTACTTTTTCTGTCCTCCTAGTAATTTTTTGCCAGATGTAATAGCGTACTTCCTTCAGGAGAATGGTGTCAAACATGTGGATGATGAGCCCCACCCAATAGAACTGGCTGACCATGATCAGACCCTCAAATTCCAGAGATGTTGGCCTGGGAGAGGTTCATCTATTATGCCAATGGATTTGGAGGATTTTGTGAAGGCAGCATTCGTGTTTTCTCTCCAGTTCTCTGAGATGTCAACTGGAGATCATCCAGGTCTCTGAGGCACACACGAGGTGCAGCGATCATTTGCCAGTTGCTGGTGGAGGCTCCAAGGACATGGTTTAAAAGATTAGGGATGAGTTTATTCAGCATTATGGTGTTGGAGGCTGAACTGTAGTCAATGAAGAGCATCCTAACATAGAGAAACTTACTGTCAAGGTGATCCAGAGCTGAACATAGTGTGAGAGATTGCACTATGCCTATGCCATCTCTTCTGTGGACCCACCTTTCCTGTACACCTTTCCTGTACACAAATTGCAAAGTGTCAAGACTGTCCAGAAAAAAATGCAAGTGTCTCCCTCTCCCCTGACTCTCAATCTGAAGAAGGGTATCAACCCAAAACATCACCCATTCCTTCCATCCAGAGATGCTGCCTGTCCTGCTGAATTACTTCAGCATTTTGTGCCTATCTTCAGAAAAATGCACATGTGTGTCATTATCAATATTTCAAAGCGCTTCATTATGATCAATGTTGGAGCTACTGGGGGGTAATCACTTTATTTTTCTTGAGTACTGGAGTGGGAACTGGAGTGAGGTTGCAACAGTTTAGCCAGTTGAAGTTAGAAGTTAAGGATGTCGACTCGACGAAGACAGTGGTTAATTGATTCACATACGATTTCAGAACTCGTCCAGGTACTCCATTTAGGCCAGCCACTGTGCAAGAGTTTACCCTTGTGAGAGCAGATCTGGCTTCTGCCATCGAGAAGTACAGGACAGAGACGGTGGGAGATGGGGGAACATGCAGTGGTAGAACTTTAATCTCCTGTTAATGTTGTCGACCTCCCCGAGGTGAGCCCTGTCAACTGACCTCTGTCAGGCGAACGATAACAAACATAGCAAGCAGAAGCAGAAGCAGAAGCAGCTTCATAACTTCTGCTGCCTCAAACGCAAGAAGAAGAATCTCCTGTTCAAAATGATGTAAAAGACAATGAGCTCATCGATAGAGATGTGTCATTGCCAGAGATCGCTCTGAATTTTGGCTTGTTGCACAAGATGGTGTTCAAGCCTTGCCACAGTCGCCTAGCATCTACTTGACTGAAATAAGCTTCCAACTTCACTCAGACGTTTCTCTTGCTATCCCTGATAGTCTTACGGAGATCGTGGCCTTCTTGTACAGTGTGGAAGCATCCTTCTTGAAAGCCTTGGATCTCGACTTTAACAGAGAGTGCATCTCCTTGTTCATTCAAAGTTTCTGGTTCAGATAGACCATAATTATCTTTGTTAGAAACACAATTGTCAATTCATTTCTTAATGAAACCAGTGACAATCACAATCACAATAATACTTAATAGCCAAGTATATTTTGCAACATACAAGGAACTTCATTTGCCATACAGTCATAACAATAAAAAGCAACAGGACACACAAAATACATTTTAACATGAACATCCACTACAGTGACTCCTCCACATTCCTCACTGTGATGGAAGGCGAAAAAAACGTCCAATCTCTCCCTTCTTTGTCCTCCAGCGGTCGGGGGCCTCTAACCTTCCGTTGACGGACGATCTTGACTCCTGTAGCCAGCGGCCGGCCTTCCTCGTCGGGGCGATCCAGCTCCTGCATGGGGGAGGGGGGGCTCAGCTCCCCCGCGCCAGGCGATCTACCCCGGGTCGGGACTAGTCGAACCTTGTGCAGCTTTGGAGCTCCCAACCGGTCTCAACCCGAGACTGCAAGCTCTGCGATGTTAAAGCCCGCAGGCCTCGGTTGAAGCGTCGATCCCAGGCAAGGGATCGCAAGCTCTGATGGTAAGTCCACGCCCCACAGGGGCTCAAAGTCATTCACAGGCATGGCTTTCAGCTCCACGAATATAACTGTGGTATATTCATTCAGGCTGGATGAAGTGATCTTGAACATGTTCCAGTCCACTGACTCTCGGCAGTCCTGAAGTCGATCCTCAGTTTACTCAGATTACTGCTATATTACGCTGCTCATTAGTGCTTCACATTTCAATCTGTAAACCATCGGGAGCAGCATTGACAAATGCTCAGACTGGCCGAATTGAGGGCGAGGGATGGAGCGATAAACATACTTGATGGCGGTGTGGCAGTGTCAAGAGTGTTCACGTTCCGTGTTGGGTAGTAGACATGCTGATGGTTTTTGGGGGAGTTTGTTTAATTGAAGTCAGTGGTGATAATGAACAGGTTATCAGGTTTGCTGTGTCAAGAAAGTTGACAAGCAAGAATAATTCATCCAATGTCATCTTGGCATTGGCTTGGAGTGGTATGCAGACTGCCAAGATGGGGGAGGAGAATTCTCTTGGCAGATAAAAGAAATGGCATTTATCAACAGTTTGGTCTAATAGTTGTGGGTTCAAATCCCACTCCACAGAAGCAATATTACACTGTCAAAAGTGGTCTTCAAAATGAGACATTGAACCTTTGGCACTATTCGACCCATGAGAAGGTGCAAAGGAACCCATGGCATTATTCTGAAGTCAGCAGAGTATCAAGAAAAATAGATACCTTTTAAAATATCAATATGTATCCATACAAATTCCACTAATAAATTAATAAGAATTCCATTTAATAGATGTCAAAATATCATATCCGTAATCAGTGATATATCACAGTCCAAATGCAATAAGCATCTTTTAGACATGATGACCAAAGTGTTCCTTAGGATTTGGGGAAAACCTTTCTAAATTGGCTTTTGGGGGAAAGTTTACAAAATGTAATCACATCAGTCTCTTGTAGTTAACGATGATTAATAAGGTAAAAGAGGAAACATGTTTTTTCTCAAATTTGCAAGGAGCTGGAATGTGCTAATTCAACAGATAGTCGAATGCAATTCCATAGGAACTTTCAATAAATACTTTGAATAGAGACATTTGTATGGCAGAGAAGTGGAACTAACTTCAAAGAGCTAGTACGGCCACGATGGGCCAAAGAGCTTCCTCCTGTGCTGCAAGATTCTGATTCTAATTAGCTCCTCTTGCAAAACATATTGCATACAAGGAACTATTCTCTTTTCCAGACAATGCTGAGTTCTTGTAGAACACACTTGTGTTTCAGATTAAACAAAGGATAAAGCTAAGAGTTGGAGCAGTCAAAATTTAATCGTTACAAGTCTTTGCGCATGATTCTGAAAATGCATTTGAAAGCTAATAACGGAGAGGGCATCACAGACAGTAGACTCCAAATAATTAATCAAGCTTTTAACACCTTGCCATATGCCTAACTGTGCTGGACAACAGTTACCATCACTTCATTAACTGTGTCTGTTTAGCTTGTTTGTCTTAATATCTTCAACCTTGTTGAAATGCAACTCATTTAGAACAGATATAAACTGCTAATTAAAAGCAGATGCCATTTATTACTCAAGCTCAGACATACTGGAAATCTGACTTAATTCTAAACTTTCTGCCAATTTCATACCGCACTGGAATAAATAGTGACCTGCAGCACAAGCCTTATGTAGTCTTTTAAGAATTGCACTGACGAAACCTGCAAGTAACAAGTCGTACCTCTTCTTGCTGGCCACATTCCCTGGGGTCTGCAGGATACAGAAACTGGTTCATGCTCTGCAGCAGTAGTACTGCATCTCCATCTGTTACTTTGAATTGCAGCCCATAACAAAAAACTCAAATACATTTGGATTCCAAACACTACCAAAATTATGTTTGTTTGCAGTAATCTCATTAGAAAAATAGTTGTGCACAAACTCTTCAGTGTTGTACGATTTGGTCATTCGCCCTTAGTTTCTATTGGAAATAAATAATCCAAACTGAAAAATAAGACTTGCATTTCTATAGCACCTTTCGTAGCCAATGCGATTTGCAGCCAATGAAATTCCTTTTTAAGTCTTAACTGTTCTATTGCAATGGAGGTGGCAGCCAATTTCTACACAGCAAGCTCCCAAAGCAATAAAGCGATAATGACCAGTTAATCTGTTTCAATGATGTTAGTCAAGAGATAAATATTGGCACAGGACATCAACAAGAACTCTTTCTCCCGCTTAGAAACAAACTCCTGCATCAACTGTAGCACAGATAATGCGCACACAGATAAAATACAACATGAATTTCTGATTCATTGCTCCAATGCAAGATTTATTTTCTTTCTTACAACTCTTTGTTTTTACTATTTCAACCTGCCCCTTGTAACAATTCCATTGATAGCAGGGAGATTTTACAGCAAGAGAGGTTAAGAATAGAGTGATCAGAGAAATGTCTTACATTTTCTTAACTTTCAACACTGGACCAAACAGAGCTTCAAAAGCATTGGCTGGTTCTCACTTTCATTTCAATTTAAAGCAGAGCTGCTGGTGGCTAAGCGATGCAGTTCCGTTGGTGTCCAAATTAACATGATATATTTTTTGGACAATAGTTCTCATCCCAATCTCAATATGGGCTGCCTCCTGTCTGCAGCCATGATAGAAATTAAACTTTTAACCTATATTGCTGGACAAGAGAAATTATCTTCCCCTTTTTCTCTCATAGTTATGTTTTGGGGTGAGCTTCACTCCAATAATAACCATGGCTCAAATAGGGCATGCACTTGCTTGGATCAGAGGGTTGAGGGTTCTAGTTACATGAAAGATTTATGCTCAAAAAGCAGCATTGACACCTTACTACACTGATGAGAGAGTGCCACATTGTCAGAATTGCCATCATTGATGAGGTGTTAAACTGTGGCCTCACCTGCTTTGTCGAGTGAAAGTAAAACATCTCAGAGACCTGTTATGAAGAACTGCACGGGAGCTCCTACAATTTCCTGGTCAATATTTATGCCTCAAGCAAAGTTACTAAAACATATTATCTTGTCATTATAACATCACTGTTGGTGAGAGCATGCTGTGTGCAAATTGGCTGCCATGTTTCCTACATCACAGCAGTGACTACACTTCAAAACGAATTTCAACAACTCTGAGTTAGTAACAAACTGAAAAGGGTGCAAAAGATACTATATAACTGCAAGTCCTTCTTCCTTTATAGATATCTTCTAAATCCAAACTATGTAGATTTTCAGAAGCTGTAGATGGAAGATTTCAGAAGTACTTGCTTTGCACTTCCATGGTCTTGTCCAGATGGTGTTAAAGAAACTGCTCAGATGTCATCAGCTTTCCTAAAATTAGGCATATGTCCACAATGCTTTCAAGTTTCATTGACAGTAATAGCTGTCCCGATCTGATACATTTCAGGCCCTCAAGAGGAGCTGAGAAAGGATACAGAGATGCAAGAATTACCCAGTTCGGCAGAAGTAGCTCTGAAGTAGGAAAGCGTTGAAACACGGGGCAATCAATGAATAATATTCAGGAAAACCTCAACATTGCCACCATAGAATAGCCTATAGCAATGAAGGATTTGTGTCCAAAGAAGGGAACAGCTTGCACATCTTAAATATCTTTTTTTGCCCTTGTACCTGTGCTTTCACTTTGGAAAAGCTCTCACAATACTCCATTTCCTCTGCCTATTCCTCATAGCCCTGCAACCAATTTATTTGTACGGATTTATCCAATTCCCTTTTCAAACTTTTTATTCAATCTGCGTCATTGTTTTTTCAGGCAACACATTACAGATCACAACTTGGTGCGGAAGTCCCTCGAGTCCCTCTGGTTCTTTTAACAATCACCTTAAATATGTAACTGTCAGTTTATCATTTAATTTGATCAAAACCCTCCCTATAAATGCACTGTCGGCATCATATGGCTTGCAGACCTTCCACTATAGAAACTACCCACAGTATTGTGACATGTCTCTATCAGAGTTTACAATTATTTTACTCTAGTTAATATTTTGCGCCTGACACTTTGGAAAAATGAGTTGTCAACAGCAAAAGTACAGTATAAGTGCATTTTGGGAGTCAGGGTGTTAAACAGTTTGATGCTTATGGTTTTTGTCCTTTGATCTGCACTCGTTAGAGAGCGAGATGGAAACATACTGGTCCAAACAAGATGTGGAAGCTATAAATTTCAAGATGAAAGATTTTTGAGGAAATTAGTCATCAGTCCAACAGGCAGAGAACCTGCCTACTGTCTGCACCACTATCCTGTCCAGTTTCGGGCATTCTAAGGCAAAATCAGAATGGTGCGGGGATGAGGGTGGAAAGAGGGTTCGTGAGGTTGCTGGGGGTAGGGGGAAAAGTCAGTAAAATAAGCCATATTGAAGAGATATTGATCAGCAATTACATTTTTTCTGCAATAAGATTTCCACAGATAACGAGGAGACTTAAAATTGGGAGACAGCTTAAAATTGCTCAGCAAGTGTAGAAAGTGTAAAGTGGACTTTGGAGAGACAATGGCACGTTATTCTGGATGAGGCAGACTTCGTGCTTCAACCTACTATACTTTATAGTCGCAAGAACAAAATGTCAGAAGTCACATCTGGAGAGTTAGCTCTGCAGAAGGGTGTTTAGTTTTAGACAGTCGTTTGGTATTCTTGATGCTTATTGTGGCAGAAGAGAAAATAAAATCTGTTCTTTCAGTTCCTACACGCAATTAGGTCAGAAATTTAGAGATTTCACTTGGAATCCCGAGTCGTGGGCCCACAATGCTCTCCTGCATTGGTGCAGCATCCTGTCCTCCCCCGCTCCCCTCAACCCCCACCCCCCTCCCCTCCTTTTAAACTTTAAAATGTGAATAACTTTAAAAATATAACACCGATTTCAATAAAACTACTTGCATTATCACTAAAGTGACGATGGTGAGTAAGGTGGGCCTAAAATTGTCGCACTATCGTGTACCGTTTTGGCTGAAGTTCAGTCACAAACAAGATAACAAACGAGAGTTTTAGTATATAGATGTGCGGGGGCAAGGTTTTTTTTAAACCCAGAGAGTGGTGGGGGCCTGGAACGCATTGCCAGGGGTGGTGGTGAAGGCACATAGAAGTACAAGGAACAGAGTTTAAACAGTGTTTAAATTATAATGTTTTATTCTTAATTGTTTACTGTATGTCGTGTTGTTACTTGTGAGCAAAGCACCAAGGCAAATTCCTTTTATGTATACAAGGCCAATGAAATTTATTCAATTCAATTTAGAGGAATATGGATCATGTACAGACAGATGAGATCAATTTAACTTGGCATTATGTTCGGCACAAACATTGTGGGCCGAAGGGCCCATTCCTGTGCTGTACTGCTCTATATTCTATGACTAATATTGTCAATGTGTGTCCAACAAACTGTCAAAGGCAAGGTAAGAGAAGCTTGATGGGGCAGGCAGATAGATGGGTGGAGTGGGAGGCAGTGCTCTCCTTCTATCATTTTCACTGGGCTTGCTTGTGGTCTTGAAGAAACTCCAGATTCTCAGCAGTTTGTAACATAAGGAAATAGGAGGTGACAGCCCCACCGACCTCAATCCTTTCAAAAATACATAATTCCTCTGGAAATAACACCGGTAATCAGTTTTCCCCACTCTCTCCTTGACTATCATTCCTTTCTCAGGTTAGAGTCTTTTATGGCTATGGCATAATGTTGTCCCGGTAGAACGTTCTCTCTCTCTCTCTCTCTCTCTCTCACTCTGCTGCAAATGATCAGCCGTGATCACGTTGAATGGCAGTGCTGGCTCGAAGGGCCGAATGGCCTACTTCTGCACCTATTGTCTATTGCCTATAAATGCAAGGGCTTTCTCAAGGTCAGTAAAGAAATCTTGCTTGGCCCTATCCAGAACTTTCAAGTTGGGGATATTTGTGTTGAAAACATATGTGCCAATTTTCTGTTACAAACAAATCAGAGGATCTTGAGATGTTAATTAATCCCAAATGCACCCAAGATGACGACATTCCTCTTCAAGTTTGTACTTCTAGGAGGTGTCCATCTTCTGCCCATCATGCCATACTCAGGGTAGTAATGTCAAAAATGAGCGTACGAGTGCCTGGGCTACAATAGTGGAGCAACAGTCAAGTTTGTTGCTGTTAGGGTGTGCTGCAAAAGTTCTGACGATTCAGGTCCTGAATTTCACATTGATAAGTAGAAGATGTTTGTGTGCTTTCTTTTAAAAGGGTATAGGCAAGCTTCATAGAATGAGGTCATGGCCTAGTGGCAGCAGAACCTGGTCATACGTGATCAGTACCACAGATTCATCCAGCAACAGGAGACTAGTCTCTATTGCATGACATCCACATGTGCATGGTCAGCAACACTGTTAATGCACACAAACATACACTCTCCCTCCCACACGTGGCACGGGCACCTTACCCACTGGTCTTCGATCCTCCTTCCACCCCAGAACTCATAAGGTCATAAGGAATAGTAGAATTGGACCATTCGGCCCATCAAGTCTACTCTACCATTCAACCATGGCTGATCTATCTCTCCCTCCTAACCCCATTCTCCTACTTTCTCCCCATAACCTCTGACACCTGACCTCTGATACCATAGCCATAAAAGACTCCAACCTTAGATAGGAACGATAGACAAGAACTCTCTGACCCTCAATCCTCCAGACTCCAAAATCTCCTCTCTTTCAATGCCCTCAGTAGTTAACTCCCCATTCTCTCAGCACTCCATCCCATCCTTACCTCCCTGACTCTCTCTTGGACACATGGATCCCTCCTTCCTATCATGCTTCAGTCAACTATCCCTCCCTATCGTTCCTCTAGGCTGCCAACTAATCCCATGCACTCCAACTCCTTCTCTCCCGGTCAATCTCAACACCCTCCAGCCCACCACTCATTCTCACTCACCATCCCCGAGGAAAGACGCGGGAAACACTGTTATCTGTTCCAGGCTGTCAGTCGAAAACTCACAAAAGTTAACAGTTGACAGCTTGATGCTGCCCAAGACTCACCAACCAACGGCGCTGCTCCTAATTGTGATGCTACCAGAGACCCATTGCCTAGCAGGTGACCTCTCACAGTTCCATGGACTTCACAATCCAAGGCCTGCTTCCCGCCAGGCATTTAGAACACGGCGGTACGGTGGCGCAGTGGTAGAGTTGCTGGCGCTTGCAGCACCGGAGACCTGGGTTCGATCCCAACTACAGATGCTGTCTGTACGTTCTTCCCGTGACCATGTGGATTTTCTCTGAGATTTTCAGTTTTCGCCTATACTCCAAAGACGTACAGCTTTGTACGTTAATTGGCTTGGGCTTGTATACTTGGTATAAGTGTAAATTGTCTCTAGTGTTTGTAGGCTTGTGTTAATGTGTGAGGATTGCCGGTCAGTGTGGACTCGGTGGGCCGAAGGGTCTGTTTACATGCTGTGTCTCTAAAACTAAAAAACTAAAACATAGAACAGTTCATTATAGGAACAGACCCTTTGGCCCACAATGTTTTTGACGACTATGATGCAAAGTTAATCTCATCTATCTGTATGTAATCTATATCCTTACATTCCCTGCATAATCATGCGCATATCTAAAAGCCTCTTAAATGCTACAATCGTATGAGCTTTCACCACCAACCCTAGCAGCGCATTCCAGGCACCCACCCCTCTCTGTGTAAAAAATTAGCCCAGTTCCTTTTTCCCTTCTGACCATAAAGCTATGCTCTCTATTCACAGTCACGGATCCATGTACATATCCAAGTGTCTTTTAATTGTTGTTATTGTATCTGTCTCAACTGCCTCCTCTGGTAGCTCTTTCCATCTAACCACAAGCCTCTGAGTGAAAAAGTTGCCCTTCAGGTTCGTATTAAATTTTGCCCCTCTCACCTTGAACAGATGTTCTCTTGTTTTTGATTCCCTTTCCTTGGGTAAAAGACTGTGTATTCACCCTATCTTTTCCCCTCCTGATTTTGTACAAATCTATAAAATCATCCCTGTCTCTCTCCTGCACTCCAAGGAATAGTCCTAGCCCAACCTCTCCCTATCACTCAAACCCTCGAGTCCTAGCAACATCCTCGCAAATCTTCTCTGCACTCTTTCCAGCTTAAATATACCTTTCTATAGCAGGATGACTAAAATTGATCATCCAAGTATGGACTCATCCATGTTACGTACAGCTGTTACATAACATCCCAACGTCTATGCTGAATACCCTGACTAATAAGGCCAATGTTCTAAAAACCTTCCTGACCATCCTAAATACTAGTTTAGTTTAGTTTCGTTTAACAGGGAAATGGGCCCTTCGGTCCAAAAAGTCAGTGCCAACCAACAATCACCCATTCACATTAATTCTATCCTACACACTAGGGACAATTTATAGAAGGCAATTAACTTACAACTTATAAACCTGTATGCCTTTGGAATCTGGGAGGAAAGCAGATAATCCAGAGAAAACCGTACAGTCACAAGGAGAACATAAAACTACGTGCAGACAGATCCATAGTCAGGATCAAACATGGGTCTCAGGCAGTGATAAGTAACACTACCGCTGCACCAGTGTGCCACTCTTTGACATTGTCTTTGACAAATGTCTTTCACATTTCCACCCTAAGAAATAGGTTCAGACTATCTAACCTATCTATGCTTCACATAATTTATATGCTTCTCCAGGTTACCCCTCAACATCCGACGCTTGGGACACCATCATACCATCATATATCTTGATTACACCGATAACTGTAATTCAATGGATCTTTGTATTGAACGGCAATAGTTTTAAAAAGAACTTTCAAAGGATCTGTGGGGCAGAGATGATTGATTGTGAGACTAATCAGGTAGTCTTATCAAAGGAAAGCAACTATGATGGGCCAGAAATACCATCCTCTGGGTAAGTGGTTGATGGTGAGGATCAAAGCTATAGACTGCAGGAAGTTATCAATGACCCAAGGAACATATCAGAAAAGTGTCAAATAAAATTCAGTCTGGAGAGGGCAAACCAAGCTGGGGAATACATAATAAATATTTATTTACAGTGAAGCAGGAAATAGTAGAAATACCTTGAGGTGTGACAGGCAGATGGAAAGGTTAAGACACATAAGGAACATTTTTCATTCATAAGTCAGCAGCACATAGAAGAGCATGAGGCGATGCAGGAATCCATAAGATGCTAGTTTGGTAGAGCCAGAGATTGTGCTGTCACCATTTAAAAACATTTCCTCATATTAACTGTGCTTCATTGTCGTGGTTGGCATTTATTGCCATACAAAGAGGATGATGAGTCACCCTGAACACAGTCAGCCATGCACCAAAGGCAATTCCACACTGCTGTTAGGCGAGCAGTTCCAGGATTTTGATCGAACATCAATGAAGAAATGGAGCGTAGGAAAGAACTGCAGATGTTGGTTTAAATTGAAGATAGACACAAAATGCTGGAGTAACTCATTGGCCTCTCAGGAGAGCATCTCTGGAGGGAAGGAATGGGTGACATTTCGGGTCAAGTCCCTTCTTCAGACTGAGAGTCAGGGGAGAGGGAGAGGGAGATGATTGCATTTTGCAAGACAGTCTTGACCCTTTGAAATTTGTGTACAGGAAAGGTAGGTCTACAGAAGAGATGGCAGTAAGTTTCTCTATGTTAGGATGCTCTTCATTGACTATAGTTCAGCCTCCAACACCATAATGCTGAATAAACTCATCCCTAATCTTTTAGACCATGTCCTTGGAGCCTCTACCAGCAACTGGCAAATGATCACTGCACCTCGTGCACGCTTCAGATACCTGGATAATCTTCAGTTGACATCTCAGAGAACTGGAAAGAAGGAACTAATGCTGCCTTCACAAAATCCTCAAAATCCATTGGCATAATGGGTGAACCTCTCCCAGGCCAACATCTCTGGAATTTGAGGGTCAGCCAGTTCTATTGGATGGGGCTCATCATGCACATGTTTGACACCAGACTCCTGAAGGAAGTACGCTATTAATTACTAGACAGAGAAAGTACAGCCCTCAGGAAGCAATAGTGCATTAAAACTATTTCAGAGAGCCAGCCATTTAAGTTTTCATCAGAGCCAGTCAGTTCTGAAGAAGGATTCTGACTCAAAACGTCACCTGCTCCCTTTCTGCAGAGATGCTGCCTAATTTGCTGAGTCACGCCAGCATTTTGTGCCTACCTTCGGTGTAAGCCAGCATCTGCAGTTCCTTCCTGCACACCGAATAAAGTATTATTCTATATTCTCTACAAATGCTGCCTGACCTGCTGAGCATTTCCAGCATTCGGCGTTCTTTCATATTTCCAACAGCTGCAGTGTTTTGTATCTGCTAGTTCAAACACTGATATTTTCTCTCTCTCCTGTGCCCCAATCACCTCCTCCAGAAAGATCACCTGCGATTCACGATCTTGCAACTAGCACTGACTATTATCATTGACACTCAAACTCTTTTAGCCACCATCCTCACATACATTTCCTTTATTCTCTTCACCACATCCCTCTTTGTAACTTAAAACATGCTTGATTCATCCTTTTCCTAACTCCAATGATCAGCAACCTGAAACATTCAGTGTTTCTTTCTCCTCAGATGCTGTCTGAACAGCTGAGTGCTTCAAGAGTATTCTCTTTTTATTTCAGGCTCCCAGTGAACTTGCTGTAAATTGGTAATTATAGAGTCCATCACGATAGTTCGTCTGAAATCCCTAATAACACTAAATGTTCGCTTACTTTAAAACAAAAGTTTAAAAATCCAACATAGGTGAACAAAGCAAAAAAAACTGCATGAACTACAATTACGATACTAAAAATAAAATCATCACGCCATTGTTTGTGGAAGCTCTCTATAATTTTTGTGACTCTTTTTCCTGACCGCACTTTAAAGAGTAATTAGTTGGCCATGAAGTCTTTTGAAATGTTCTGAGATTGAAAGAGGGATTATAGAAATGCAATCCCTTTTTAAAACCACAAATCCTTTAACATAGACGACAACAAATCCTCCTAAAGAGTCACAAGTTAGAAAAACACTAGTACCCCCAGTAACACAACTCTACCTGCAACTTTGCTACGTGTAGCTCAGGCTAAAATCATTCCATGCTTCCAATGCAGGGCGTTATCTGAAATATTGACCATCTCTTTATTCCACAGATGTTGCTGGAACTGCTGAGTTCCTAAATAAGTTTATTTTTGCTATCATTCTGTGGGCAACAGAATTGGTCTTGAACCCTTCATTTGCCATTGGTACAATAAAACAATTAAAACTTATTGATCCCAGCAAAAACGTATTCTAGCCTGTTCTCACTATTCTCTTTCAACACCAACAATTATCATTGACACTCAACCCCTTTTGGCCTTCCACCCTCACAGGCATTTCTGTTGGCCCATTCACCATTTCCTCCTTTGTACTTAAAACATGTTTCTTTTACAGCTTTTCATAATTCCAATGAATAGTCAACAACCTGAAACATTCAGTTTCTTTCTCCACAGATGCTGCCAGATCGGCTGAGTGTTTCCAGCATCTTATAACAAGAAAATAATGTGAAAATATTCAATAAATGTGTTTTACAAAAAAACACTCAATCCACATTCACTCAATCTGCAGATATATTCGGTGCCTCCCCATTAGTATTTCTCCTTGTAATACGAAGCTGGAAATGTTGTGTAACTTGTTAGCAACCTGTGTAACTAACTGCTGTCTAAATTATAATATTCAACTAGACCAAGTGGACCCGTTGGGCCCAAACCTCTCCTGCATTGGTGCAGCACCCTCCCCTCCACCCTCCCCTCCCCTCCCCCCTCCCCTCCCCCTCCCCCCTCCCCTCCCTCCCCTCCCCCTCCCCCTCCCCTCCCTCCCCTCCCCCCCCCCTCCCCTCCCTCCCCTCCCCTTAAGAAGAAATGAAGGAAAATACTGGAAAGACTTGGATTAATCAAATGATGACTCTGTTTCTGTTGAACCCTCAAATGCAGCATATCAAAAAGGAGATGGGTATTTAGATCCTCACCTCGTCTACCCCACCATTCACTTAGAGTATGACCTGAATGTGAATGTAACTGCTATATGTGGTTACCTGCTGTGGTTCCAGAAACTGAAATGGTCATTGACAAACAAAAATCTATTGACCACCTAATGCAGCAGCCCTCGGGAAAGTAGCATTCCAGATCTCCTCTAGCTTTTATGAGAAGTAGTGCTCCGCTGAATGACGTGGCCTGAGTGTTCAGACTTTCTTGTATTAACGGGGAAGCAACAGAACAAACCCATACCTAGGATGGATTTTGTTGTTGTTGAATGTTTGCAACAAAGCAAGAATGGGTGATGGTGGGGAGGGGGTGTAATGAGAAGTTAATAGGATGGCCTACCTGTGGTAACTCCTGTGCTTCTTAACATTTGCATTCCAAACCAATGCGTGCAATGCAAATCAATGATCAACTGGAAACTGCAGATCACTCTGAAAAGCCCGGCAGGCTATTTGTCTTTCAATTCTTCTACTCTACTTGTTCCCAATACCAGTATATTCATCAAGCTTGGAAACAACTCTTGAATAAGAGGCAGCCTTTCAGCAATGAAATGTAAATCACAGACTTGTCCTTAAAACGTTGACTTGCCACTGCTAATGGGTGTGTTGAAAGGAAAATACGTATTGGATGATTTAAATGTTTCTATTTAACCTGACACATTCTATTGTTTCTGCAACCAGCTGATGGCTACGACAAAGAACTGACAGGGTGACATACCAACCATAGTTCTGCCTGGTTTCCAATATTAAAAGATTCCGGTTGCAGGAGCCTTCTAGTGCTTCAATGTTATGACGGCTAAATAAGCAAAACTACAAACTAGAAAGAATACTGGAACAATCAAGTATTACGGTTAGTTTTATAACTCGTGATCAACTGCAAAGGAGCAAGACACTATCAACAGAAGGATTGGGCATTGCCAAATATCAAAACATGCTTATTTACATTGTGTGCGTGTGTGCGTGTGCGTGTGTGTGTGTGTGTGTGTGTGTGTACGTGTGTGTGTGTGTGTGTGTGTGTACGTGTGTGTGTGTGTGTGTGTGTGTGTGTGTGTGTGTGTACACACTGAACTTTTATAAATTAATTAAATTAAGGCCTTGATTGATTCATAGAAAAACATGGAGGGGTACATTTTTATCAGTCGTTATCTGCCCAATACGCATCTGTCCTGAAACCAATCACATTGGGGCTACATCCCACATTGAAGAAAGAACTCCAATACCTCTACTTCCTCAGCAGACTAAGGAAGTTCAACATGTCACCAAAGACTCTTATCAATTTCTACAGATGCACCGTAGAAAGCATCCTATGCTACACAGCTTCATTTAGCAACAGCTCTGACGATGACTGCAAGAATTGTGGATGTAGCCCAGTCCATCACACAAACCAGCCTCCCCCATCAACTCATCTACATTTCACATTGTTTCGGGAAAGCAGATAATATAATCAAGGGCCATTTACATTCTACCGTCGGGCAAAAAATACGAAATACAAAAGCTTCAAGTTCCGTACCACCTGGTACAGGAACAGCTTCTTCCCCACTGTTATCAGACTAATCAATGGTCCTCTGATAAGCTACGGGTCAAGTCCCGATCTCCGAACTACCTCACGGTGGCCCATGCACTTTTATTTTATCTGTAACACTAGATTCTGCACTCTGGTATTTGTTTTTTTGCACTACTTGTACTTGCTTATGTGTTGAGCGAAGCTCATCGACGACTGCATTGGTGCTACCTCTTGTACCCATGCAGAACTCACTGACTTCATACACTGCACTTCCAATTTCCATCCTGCCCTTAAATATACCTGGACTATCTTCGACATCTCCCTCCCGTTTCTGGATCTCATCATCTCCATCACAGGAGACAGACTAGTGACTGACATCTACTACAAACCCACTGACTCGCACAGCTATCTGGACGACACTTCTTCCCACCCGGTCTCCTGCAAAAAGTCTATCCCCCTACTCCCAATTCCTCCGTCTACGCCGCATCTGCGCCCGGGATGAGGTGTTTCACACTAGGACGTCAGAGATGTCCTCGTTCTTCAGGAATTGGGGCTTCCCCTCTTCCATTATAGATGAGGCTCTCACTAGGGTCTCTTCTACATCCCGCAGCTCCGCTCTTGCTCCCCCTCCCCCCACTCGTAACAAGGACAGAATCCCCCTCGTTCTCATCTTCCACCCCACCAGCCAGCGGATCCAACAAATCATCCGCCAACATTTCCGTCACCTACAACGGGACCCCACCACTGGCCATATCTTCCCATCCCCTGCCCTTTCTGCGTTCCGCAGAGACCGTTCCCTCCGTAACTCCCTGGTCCACTCGTCCCTTCCTACCCAAACCACCCCATCCCTGGGCACTTTCCCCTGCAACCGCACGTGATGCAACACCTGTCCCTTTACCTCCCCCCTCAACTCCATCCAAGGACCCAAACAGTCTTTCCAGGTGAGACAGAGGTTCACCTGCACCTCCTCCAACCTCATCTATTGCATCCGCTGCTCCAGATGTCAACTTATTTACATCGGCGAAACCAAACGCAGGCTCGGCGATCACTTCGCTCAACACCTGTGCTCGGTCCGCGTTGGCCAAACTGATCTCCCGGTAGCCGAGCACTTCAACTCCCCCTCCCATTCCCAGTCTGACCTTTCTGTCATGGGCCTCCTCCAGTGCCATAGTGAGGCCCACCGGAAATTGGAGGAATAGCACCTCATATTTCACCTGGGCAGCTTGCAGCCCAATGGTATGAACATTGACTTCTCCAACTTTAGATAGTTCCTCTGTCCCTCTCTTCCCAGATCTCCCTCTATCTTCCTGTCTCCACCTATATCCTTCCTTTGTCCCGCCCCCCTGACATCAATCTGAAGAAGGGTCTCGACCCGAAACGTCACCCATTCCTTCTCTCCCGAGATGCTGCCTGACCCGCTGAGTTACTCCAGCATTTTGTGAATAAATACCTTCGATTTGTACCAGCATCTGCAGTTATTTTCTTATTCTAGTCACGTCAAGTTGTTCAACCAGAGATAAGGCCTATGGGGAGTGCAAAAATACAAACCACAACAGCAAAGATTGATGCAGAAACTGCTAGAGAAAACACCAATGATTCTTGGTCTGAAGAGTATACTAGAGAGTATCAATACAATTGATATTACTTTTAAAAATGCAGAAGATAGGTTTTCACTCTGTAGATTATAATAGCTTCACACCAAGAGCAACATGCCACGGGTGTCATGAAAAATCAATCACACAAGATTCACCCAATTAGTCAAAGCCAGTGGTTATTCTCCACCTGAGATCCTCAACAATGTATTCCCCTACTCCTTTCCCCCCCATGTGCTCACCTAACTATCTCCTTTAATGCATTTCAGTTAGCAGCATTTCACAGAGTTGTTAGAATGTGGAACATGCTTCCACATGAATGATTAAAGAAGCAAAGAAACAAGCTGCTGGAAGAACTCAGCAGGTCAAGCAGCATCTGTGGAGAAATGGTCAGATGATGATTCGGGTTGGGACGTTTCTTCAGACCAAAGAATTCTTAATTAGCATTCTTAGTGAAACTAAGAAATCATTTAGTTAGTGATTATCTTTTATTTATGAGCCCTTGGTTTGAAGAAATAGTCTGAAGAAGGGTCTCGACCCGAAAGATCAGTCTGAAGAAGCGTCTCGACCCGAAAAATCACCCATTCCTTCTCTCCTGAAATACTGCCTGACCCGCTGAGTTACTCCAGCATTTTGTGTCTTCCTTGTTTTGATCAAATCATTTTCTTTGTCTACCCTTTCTCAAAACACCTTGATAAACAAAGACCTGTCTCTATAAAGTTGGTCCTCATCCCTCAGCTTATCGAGAAAAGAGCCCCACCCTATTCAGTCTAGGCTGATAGTTAAAACTTGCAGTTCTGCCAACATTTTTGTAATGTATGTAGAGGCCAGAACTCTGCAGAATACTCCATGGGGTCTAATCAAGGTCTAATCATGCTCCTAATCTAAAAAAAAACTACCCAACCTCATGATTATTGTCCCGAATTACATGAACGTTTCAAAACTAGACCAGTCTAACTTCTCCCAGCAAATGTACTGCTACAATTGTCTTGTATCTTAAGATACAGCTTTCCAAATTAAAATGAGTTTCCATGATGTCTGCATGTCATGAGCAATGATATTTTCCTGGACGTCTTTAAAGCATTTTATTGCTAATGGTGTCCCTTCTTGAAGTACTTCCTTGGCTCAGAAACTCTTTGCAAAAAAACATACTTAAGACAAGCAACGCATCACAAGTATGCAAAGTCTTCCTTATCATTATTGCAAATTGGTCAGTTTTGTGAAACGCATGCATGTGAAAGCACAGCAAATTGGCTTGAGGAAATGACTTCTGAAATGAACAAAGGTAGAATCCTCACCTCACCCCCACCCCCAGGCCATGCTGCTCCAATTCTGGCCATTTGCACACCCTCAATTAACATTGTTTATTTCATACAAAAATAAACTTTATTCATCATTAAAAAGACATATACGGAAGAAAACACTCCATAGAGTTTTACATTGTTAGTGTTGGTGTATCCATTCAGTTTTGCTTGTTCGATATGTAATAGTGTTGGTACATCTGGTTTGTACGGAACACAATTTTTTGATTAGTAAGGGTGTGAAATGTTAGGGGGACAAGGCAGGAGAATGAGGATGAGAGGGAAAGATCAGCCATGATGAATGACGGAATAGACTCAATGGGCCAAATGGCCTAATTCTGCTTCTATGTCTTATGAATTGAAAATGTCACTCATATGTGTGTCCTCTCCCCCCCTTCCAATGTTTGAGGGCTTCCCCACCAAACTCATCCGCAATTTACAAGTCCAAGCTCCAGAGTTCCCTCCCGAAAGCTCCCCGCTTTTCCTTTTTAGCAATTTTCATCCTCAATTCGCTCTGTTAAAATTCCTCAGGATCTCGTATGTTTCAATCTAGTAGCTCCACAAGTCTTCTACGATGTAACAGAGATGTAACATGTAGCCCATGCAAACCTTTTTAGTCAACTATCTGCCCATTGTTTTGGGTCAGGACCGTTCTTCAGACTGGTTGCGGTAAGAGGGGGGAAAGCAGGAAAAGAGAGATGGGGGCAGGACATAACTTGGCAAGTAATAGCTGGATACAGGTGAGGAGGGTGTGTTTGGCAGATGGGTGGAATATGTGATGAAGGCTGGAGATGAAATGGAGACAAAAGATATCAGATAAGTAGAGAAAAGGAGTGAAAGGAAACACTAGAGGGAGGGATATAGCTGGTAGGGGCCAAGGGTGGGGGCAGAAAAGAGAGGCGAAATAGTGGGAGAAATGGGTGTGCCCCAGGGTGGGAGCACAGGAAACAGAAAGGGGGTAGGAGGTAGCATTACTTAATATTGGAGAATTCAATGTTTTTCTAGCCCCAGGGCGCATCTATTTCTCCCACTATTCCATCCCCCCCAACCCATACCCCCATCCCTTCCACACATATCCTTTCTGGCTTTACATTTCATTCCTCTTCTCTCCTTAACTGACACACTTTTGCTTCCTTTTCTTCTCAACCCTTTGTCATTTATTCCACCCATGTGGCAATCAATCCCCCTTCACATGTATCCGCCGATCACTTGGAAGGTTTGGTCTAACTTCCACCTATTTATTTCAAACTTCCCCCCCCCCAGCCTGTACTATAATCAGTCTGAAGAAGAGTCCCTTCTCCAAACGTCATCTGACCATTTGCTCCACAGATGCTGCCTGACCCACTGAGTCACTCCAGAAACGTTGTGTTTTTCTCAAGATTCCAGCATCTGCAATTCCTTTAACCTCCATTCCAGGTGTTGGCCTGCGATACCTTCTCTGAACTGTATCTAGCATAATCAGCACTGTACACTATGCTCCAGTTCTTATCTTCCCACTGACTTATTTAACTAAAACCCAATTTCTTCCTTTTGTATTCAATTTGCTTGGTAATAAACAACATTATTTTGTTGATTATCCAGATTACATGCTGTACTTGTTAATATACTTTGCAATCATATATTAGGACATCTAGATCCCTTTTGGTCACCATTTGGATGACATTGTTCTTTTTAATTTATCCTACTAAAAAGAACAATTTCACAAGTTCCCACATTACCCCCAGATGCCTGAACCTTTCCTACTCACTAATTGGAGCAGTGTAGATAGTGCCATGGTCTGTTGAAGGAGGTTGCAAAGAAAGGGTAGCAGGGGCTTGGATAAAATTATCAATGAATCCCATGTAAAAAGCATGAAAATGATAGGGCATTCAGACCATTTCCTCCATGAATATGCAACCTTAATGGATTAGTACCCATATAATGATGATGCGCAGTTAGCGTCACTTCCTGGTTACAGTCAGTCCAGTCTGGCAAATTGAAAGTGACAATAACAAAGCTCCACTGTATTAATTAGCGACTGATCGTCTCTGCTTGATCGTCAGTGGAAGTGCTGTAATGACGCCTCCTGACCTAGAGGGTCACTATCTGCCGGTAGAGCATGTCCATATTACAATAGATGAACAGCTGCGCTCTTTAGCATTATTTTGTGCATTAAAGAGAGGATAAAATTCCTCATCAATTTCTGCTTTAAAGAAATAAACTAAAAGAAATGCAGTAAACACAGCAGGGAAAAGAAATGGCAATCCCCTGTTGTGCTATTGAGTTATTGTGAAGTTCCACTTATGCTACTGATTGGTCAACTATGTTTTTTCTGTTCAGTTGAACTAAATTTTGTCTTGAATTAAAGCCGTTCTCTTGGTTAAAAATGTTTTTGAAGTACTTCGAAACAAACATTTTACAATCTAAACAGATTATTTTACAAATTCTGCGCTTCCAGGGCAGCAGCAGATAAAAAAAACCCTGCTGTTGTCACCCTAGGCAGAGAAAACAAATGGAGAAAATTAAAAAAATAAACAACACACACCATTCTGAGATTTTATATGCTCAATTCTGGAGCACTAAAAGTTAAAGTGAAGAAGAATTGGTTTGGAGGTGTAATGGGTTAATTTTATGAAAGAGGACTGTAGTATAATTTCTGAAATAGCCCCTATTTTTTGAAATTGCTGATTTTTCAAGAATCATTATGCTATTTAAACATTTTTCAGGCCTGCCTGTGTCAGCGATGCTCATGTAATTTCCCCCCTATGCTTTCAGCTGAATCTCATCAAGCCAGAAATCTCAAGTTATCATAATGCACACTGATGAGGCCAGCTGAGTCATCGGCAGCACCACTGAGAGGGTTTCAGCCTTGCTTTAAATCAGGCCCCTCTCGCTCAACCCACATGTTCGTTACTCACAGGCAAACTGCCATTTCTGTCCTTTCCGCAAGATTAATCAACAGCAAGGGGGGGGGTGAATCAACAACAAAACTTACCAGACGTCTAGCAAATTCTACGTTTTCTGAAAGGAACCCATATCCTGGGTGGACCTAAGACACAAAAAGGCAGAAGGCATGCATAACATAATCTTTTAAACTACTAATTAATCTTAAATCTATCACATTTATCTTATTCAGCACTTGAAACAAGGAAAGAAATTTTCATTGCATTGTTGGCCCCAGCATGCATATTGGCAATCCTAATGCTCATTGATTTCTTGCACAATTAATAGTTCAGAAAACAACCACTACAACAAATATTAAGGGGGAAATGCTAATTCCATGCTCAAGATTAATTAGATTTCTTTTATTAATAATAATGAATAAAAGTAAATTATGAAATGAACTCAAGTTACTCCCTGGTGTGAAAAACTGAATTCTGCAGCCACCTGCAGGATCAGTAACAGGCACTGCCAGATGCTACCGAGCCTTTGATTTCCAGTAGCAATCAAGCTTGCAATTTAGCTCGAGTCATAGGAACTAAACTGGAAGGAGATATTCATCCTTTTACAAGTTCTGCTGTTTCCTGAGGAATATACAAGCAGCCAGCAATGGGGTTTAAGCACATTCAGACTCACAGCTTGGGCACCAGTCTTTTGAATGGCTTCCATGATGGCATCCAGGTTGAGGTAGCTTTTGTTGGAGGGGGCTGGTCCAACACAGGAAGCCTCATCGGCCATCTTAACATGAACCTGCAAGAACAAAGAGAAAATTCAGCTTCAATGGGATATTCGCAAGTGAAAATAATTACATTCATGCATTCTCTTGGAAAGGAGACTTTAAGAAGATTTAGAATATGCCCTTTGTCCACATTGCCTCTCTGTTAGCATCGACAATGAATTTTGGAATACCGACAAAATGATTTTAAAAATCTGCAAGAGCATTTTAAAAATCGCATCTTACACTATAGAATGATTCTACGTAATCTCTTTAATACTATTCAAAATTACTTGTGATTAAAAATACTATAAATAACTCACAAGATAAAGTATCTTTTGAAGTGAATGTTTAAAAATACAACCTATAATTCTGTGTAGCCTAGGCAGTTAATAAAATTGTACTGAATAACAAATACTCATGGCCCATTCTATTCTGACTCCCCAGGATGTTGGAGATAATTAGAGTGAATTCAATACAGAGATGCTCCAAATGTCCCCGCACAGCATCAGGTCAGCGACATACACAAATTAAGGCCAATGTCTAAAGAGTTCAATATCGTTTCACCTGAACCGGAAAATCTAGCGAATTATTTATCCAGACAGCCAATGACTCAAAAGTTTCACCCACACCCGTATTCTTCTTTGCTAGGAGAAAAGAACCAGAGGGTGTACAGAACGTTATCCAATTTAAGCTGGTTAGTTTGTGGCAGAATCATGCTGCCCTAGCTGGAATTCTTGCCACATGTGCAGCTTGAACTATAGAGAATCACAACTGTCGTTTCTTTTAATTCTGAAGCTTTTATTTAGAAAAATAACAAACTTAGTGCCATTTCATTTGGGTATTTTGCTTTAAATATCAAAAGATTTCTGCTATTCATAGCCAATGTTTAAAAAAACCCTGCATATAGTAAAGACATTTATGCTTTTGTCATTGACAATAAACAGTCTAGTATTCCCATAAAGACAGAGTATTGTTCATTAGTATCTCACTTAAAATCTGATCCATTTAATGTTTTATACATTTGCTTGCACAACTCTAAGGCCCAGGATCAAATGCAATAAGAATGAGAAGTGCATTGAGTTTGACTCAGTCCAGTTGGGTAACTGGTGTAATGCATGGAAGGTGCTCCTTACCACAGTACAAACATCATTTGACTTCAAGAGTAAGAGAAATTCAGCAGCCAGATCAGCCGCACTATACTCAATAAGCTTTACACCTAATAAACTGTATTGAAATGTAGACACTGTTGAAAGTACCCAAAATGTGAACAGTTAGGTTTCAAAATGCCAATGAGATAAGTAGCAGTAAACAGTCTGCTTTGCTTTAAAGAAACAGAAGAGTAAAGGTGCGTGTACTTCAATATGGGTTTGGCCTTTTCAGTAAATATAAAGTTTTTCATATTCATCACCACCTGCTTAATCACAACTGAGGATGCACAGGAGATGCTTGCCTTGCCTTGATAGCCACACTCATAATATGTATTCAAATTAGAATAAATTATATGTAGTTTGGTATTATCTGAATGGTGTCAAGTTAGGAAAAGGGGACGTACAACGAGATCTGGGTGTCCGAGTGCATCAGTCACTGAAAGGAAGCATGCAGGTACAGCAGGCAGTGAAGAAAGCCAATGGAATGTTGGCCTTCATAACAAGAGGAGTTGAGTATAGGAGCAAAGAGGTCCTTCTGCAGTTGTATAGGGCCCTAGTGAGACCGTACCTGGAGCACTGTGTGCAGTTTTGGTCTCCAAATTTGAGGAAGGATATTCTTGCTATTGAGGGCGTGCAGCATACGTTTACTAGGTTAATTCCTGGAATGGCGGGACTGTCATATTTTGAAAGACTGGAGCGGCTAGGCTTGTATACACTAGAATTTAGAAGGATGAGAGGGGATGAGAGGCAGGAAACATGTTCCCAATGTTGGGGGAGTCCAGAACCAGGGGCCAGTTTAAGAATAAGGGGTAGGCCATTTAGAACGGAGATGAGGAAACACTTTTTCAGTCAGAGAGTTGTAAATCTGTGGAATTCACTGCCTCAGAAAGCAGTGGAGGCCAATTCTCTGAATGCATTCAAGAGAGAGCTAGATAGAGCTCTTAAGGATAGCGGAGTCAGGGGGTATGGGGAGAAGGTAGGAATGTGGTACTGATTGAGAATGATCAGCCATGATCACATTGAATGGCAGGACTATCATATGTTGAAAGACTGGAGCTGGCTTGAAGGGCCGAATGGCCTACTCCTGCACCTATTGTCTATTGTCAAAGAGAATTTAACAAATGTGTACTAACAAATGGATTTAAATTCTAGGATAACATTTTTCTTTGAATGTAATTTACCAAGTGTACTCTGCACAAATTAGTATTCTTTTTCTGCCTAAACAAAGCGTTGTAGGTTTGCTGATCCCCATTACCTCTTCAATTTGCATGTGTATGTGATACATTTGTTATACCTAGGCACTTTTAAATACTCAAAAAGACTACTTTTAAACTGTTAGCAACTATAAATGTTTCCAATAATGAAGAAGTAATTTGTAAAAAAAATCATTTAATTTCCCCATATTTTTTCCCATTATTCATCTCTTCTATTTATTTTACTGTGGAGCTGCAAGATAGAACCATATGCTGAGCTGTAAAGTAACAACATAATATCTCCCCCATTATTGGGCTCTTCCATATATTTTAAGGTAGAGCTATAAGATAGAGGCATAAACTGAGGATTGCCAGATATGGTTAGGAAGATCCTAAGTTCAAACTAGAATTTGCCAACTTCTCGAACATACCACAAAATATGTTTGATCGAGAAAAATTATATGTTGACATAATGTGAATATTCTAAGTAAATATAACAATGTGCTTGGTATAGTGAAAGCACTTTGTATAACCACATTATGAATGAAGTATACTGTTGGATAAAAATCTCAGGCTTCTTGCTGCAAAATGCTGGATCACTTGAATCTCTCAGAAGTGTTTATGCAGCAGAACCTCTTTGACCATCGGTCAATCTGACAGTGGCCTTTACTCAGTGTCCAAGGCCCTGCAGGAAAGATGGTGCATCCCATCAGATGGTTTACTTGAACAGTCTGACAAGGTCATTGGAAAAATACCCCATCACCAGAACCATCTGACAAGCACAACAATCCTGCGTGGCTTGTGGTGTGAAGGATCCTCTCCATCAGGTCGTTCATGCACAGCTGGAATCTTAATGCCACCACACACTGCCCTTGAGGTGTATGCACCGGGGATGAGACTGTCATCCATTCCCTTTTGAGTTGGATGATTGCCAAGAAGCTCCAGAAAGGAATACAGCAGTCATGGTCAAGGTACGTCCTGCACAGCTGCATAACACAGGACTCTATGGGCTGCTCCCAGGGAAGTACCGAGACAAATATCAGCTGCTGTTGGAATAACTGACTCCAAGGTGCACTTCAGTCTGCCGAAAACTCGCCGGTCTTCCAGTGCAGGGAGCTGGCCACATTGGAATTTTGCAGACTGCCTCATCCACCGTCCAAGACTACATGTTGAGGGACCCGTCAAAATTTCGAGTAGCTGCCACAAAAACTGTGGAGAAAGGCCATCCTGCCATTGCATATGTGGCTGAAATCTGGTGAAAACCTTTCATGGAATGTATGTAAAATAAAAACTGACATCATGTTTATTTAATGGAAATTCTGTAACTTAGTGGAATGAAATGCCCAGACTGAATGGTGACACATGAATGCACTATTCATAAAATTTGCAATTATGTAATAAACTATATTATAGACCCAACTCCTGCACTCAATACCATAACCAATGGAGGCAAGTGTGCCAAACAGCTTCTTTGCCTCCCTGCTCACTTGTGGCGCCACTTTCATGGAACTATGTAGCTGCAGCACTAGGTCTCTACATTCTACAACGATCACCCAGGTTCCTACCATTTACTGTATTCTCCCTCAGAGGCTCATCAACTTCACCTTGTTTTTTCTTATCACCCGCCTCTGAACAATTTACAGCATCTAATTTGTTTACCAACCATTGTTGGGATGTGGGAGGAAACTAGAACTAGGGGCGGCACAGTGGTGCAGCAGTGGAGTTGCTGCCTTACAGCCCCATGGACCCCGGTTCGATCCTGACTATGGGTGCTATCTGTACGGAGTTTGTACATTCTCCTTATGACTGTGTGGGTTTTCTCCAGGTACTCCAGTTTCCTCCCACATTCCAAAGATTTGTAGGTTAATTGTTTTCTGTAAATTGCTTCTGGTGTGTAGGATAGAACTAGTGCATGGGGTGATCATTAGCCGGTGAGGACTCAGAGGCACGAAGGGCCTGTTTCCAGGCTGTATTTCTAAACTAAACTAAATTAAACCAAACTAAACCTGTGGGAATCATATATGGTCTCAGGGAGAACATGCAGACTCCACACTGACAGAGGAAGGGATCAAATCTGGGTCACTGGAGTTTTGAGGCAGAAGCACTACCAAATGCATCACTATTCCCTCCACTTAGCCTGCATCCTTCAGTGCTAGATTCAGGGTAAATACACTAACACAACAGAGGAGAGAATGCAGCCTTATCCAATTCCAGAATTGATTGGGAAGCTTTCCATTTCTCACTCACTGATTAAGACATCACTATCAATGTCATTGAGGAGCAGTTGCATCTAATTGCAGATTCCCCCATAAATGCATACATCATGCACATGTATGAGATACTGTCAAATAGTTTTTCATTATCCAAGTTGACTAAGAACTTATCCATTCCCCATCCTGCATGTAGGTGAGTACATTGATGAATAGCACAAGACTGTCAGAGTTCTCCTTGCTGGATCTGGTGTAGATCTAATCTGGGTGAAAATCCAGCCTAAGGCAGATTCAACTACTCATGATTTTGGATAATCTAGTAATCCATATGTAGCAGTGGGACTGATTGCCAATTTCTGATCCCTTTCTCCATTTTTCACCCATCAGTGACAGTTATGGCGCACTCCTGTATGTATTCCGTCATGCTGCCATCTAGATGCACATTGGCACATTTGGTAGATATCAGGCAAACCAGCCCAACAGAGCCAAATACAACTCAGGAGTTTAACACCACAAAATAACAGACAAATTGTGCCAGCTTTTCCAGAGTTAATGTAGTTAGTAGATCATGTCCATCTGATGCATGTTTGATAATCTGTCAAAAGCCCTTCTCCTGGTACAAGCATAAGGATTTGAGTACAAGAGAGTGCTATTATAGAAGTTCTCGGTGAGACCAAGGCTAAAGTACTGTGTATACTTTGGTCTCCCTATTTATAAAAGGATAAAGCTGCCTTTGAGAGAGTGTAAGAAGATTTACTCCACTAGTTGATAGGGTTGGCAAATTGTATGAAGAGAAACTGAGTTGTGCAGACTATATTTTCTTGCATTTAGAAGAATGAGAGGTGTTCTTATTGAAGCTTATAACATTTTTCACAGGGCTCAATTGGACATATGCAGAGAAGTTGTTTTCCCAGCTGAAGAGTCTAGAACTATGGCCATAACGTCTGAGAAACGTGTATTTGGAATCAGAGGAAAAGTATCCTCACTCAAAGGATGGTGAATCTTTGGAATTCTCTACCCTGGACAGCTGCGGAGGCAAAGTCATTGCGATAATTCAAAATAGAGATTGACAGATTTCTGAATAATAAGGGGATTGGGCAGTAAAATAGGAATTGAGGTAAACGTTCAGCCATGATCGATGAATTGATGAATGGCAGAGCAGGCTCCTATGGCCAAATAGTCTAATCCTGTTCCTAATTATTGACCTCTTCACGTTTCCTTTGATTGTTTCCCATCTGCATGCCAGTAAATTCAAGAGGGGTTTTGTGGTTCTCAGACCTGTGTAATTCCTTTTATGTTTTTTGATGTTTTATGAGCTACACGTTTCATACTCAGCTTCCATATTCCCCTGACAGCCTTTGGCCTTCCTGCAGTTGCACTCAGCGGGGAAGAAACAGTTGTTAAAAGGAATACCAACCTATTGTCCGTGGATCGGACCCTGTGTGAATAGGATACCACAGGAAGTTTATCCAGAACTGGGCATGGGACTGTCCCCATGTACACACTCCAAGACAAACACAACTGCTGCTGTAAGATTGTCAACACAGTGAAAGATGCCCCAGACCTAATATTATTATTATAGATATAAAATGCTGGAGTAACTCAGCGGCACAGGTAGCACCTCTGAAGAGAAGGAATGGGTGATGTTTCGGGTGGAGACCCACCCTTCTTCAGACCGAGAGTTAGCGGAGAGGGAGACTAGAGATATGGAAGGGTGAGGTGTGAAAATGACAGATCAAAGCAGACGTTGATCAAAGAAATGTAGAATGACTCATTGTTACCCGAGGGGAAAGGTGACAACGAGGCACACAATCAGTAAAATCTAATCAGGAGAACAATGAAACTAGTCGGAGAACTAAGGTGGGGTAGGGACGGAGAGAGAGGGAAAGCAAGGGCTACTTAAAGTTGGAGAAGGCAATATTCATAATGTTGGGTTACAGGCTGCCCAAGCGAAATATAAGGTGCTGTTCATCCAACTTGCATTGGGCCTCACTCTGATAGTGGAGGAGGCCCAGGACAGAAAGGTCAGTACGGAAATGGGAGAGGATGTTAAAGTGTTTAGCAACCGGGAGCTCACGTAGGCCTAGGCGGATTGAGCGGAGATGTTCAGCGAAACGATCGCTGAGCCTACGCCTGGTCTCACCGATATATAGGGGTCCCCACCTAGAACAGTGGATACAGTGGACCTATTGGACTTTCAGTGCAAGATGTCCATGACTGGCACATTCCACAGTCCAGGACTGGACATTAAAGGATGCACTGAAATCAGTTGCAGCTGCCACAAAGACTCCCTGGGGATGAGCCACAGTTTAAAGCCCTTCTCCCACTGCACAAAGAGGAACTGCAACACGAGTTTGAGAAATATCTCAGACTACTTGTATAAGGATTGAATGTAGAGAAAAAACCTACGTCAAGCAAATGTGACTTCTACTAAGAATGGCAACAGAATAGTACTATATTGTATATTAGCAAATGTTGTGAATAAATAATATCTTTGGAAAAAAACTTATTAGATCCTTGCTCAAAAACTGGTAGCTGCGAATAAATTACTGAATGAGAGAAAGGAAGTTGGTTTGCAATTTTTGCTGTTGTTTTGTTAATGGATGGACGTCGGGTGCAACAGAACCAGATGACTGTGTTTCCTATGATTGATCATGCAATAGAACCTTTGGGTTAACCCTGTACCTTTAAGATGACTACACAGACACAGACTGATTTCAGTCTAAGGTTTCGTAAAATTGATTAAGAAGTATAGTAAGCACAAAAGACATGCATCTAGGTGGTGGCTATAATGACCGCAAGCTGTCCGAATGTGCTTCGCAGCCAATGAAGTGCTTGGAAAATGTATTGGAGAAAGAATATTGCTCTTTATCACAGGAGTAATTGTAATCTGGACTGAAAATCCTCAGGTAGAAATTGCCTTTAGTCACATGTGATAAATGTACAATATAGCAGTAAGTGCACAATTGCAGTGGATCAGGAATCCATTGAATCTAATCAGCATACATTTTGGAAAAGGAATACAATGTGCCGCTGCTGTTATATTAGCTCTGATTTTTTTTGTACAGGTGATAGGGTGGTACGGAGAAGAGATTAAGTGACAAAAGGAATGGTATTCTAAAGCTGATAGTGCAGAAAAAGAAAATAGATGGATCTAGACAAAGTGCACATGAGAATAGGAAAATCAATACCAGTATCAGCCGTCCAAATAAACGTGTGTTACAATAGAAAATAGAAGTAGGAATATGCCATTAAGTCTTTCAAACAGTAAATTTCATCCCACAAATTCACCGAGAGGATCTCTTCTGGACTGCCTTCAGGTGTGGCCTCGTCAACACACTGAACAATTGTAAAAATATTTTTCTGTGTTCAAACTCTAATCCTCTCAGAATAAGGGCCAACATGAGGCCTGCATTCTTAATTACTTGCTGTGCCTTCCTAATCTTTTCTGCTTCATGCACAAGGACACCTAGATTACCCTGTATTCAATCCATTTGCAGCCTCTGTCAATTTAGATAATAGTCTGTCCACAATTCTTCTGACTGAAGTGGCTGGCCTCACAGTTCCCCATTGCATAACCCGTTGCATACTTCAAATACCCTCAGTTCACTATGCCTTCACACTTATTTTCATGTTATCAGCAAACTTTACACTCATCTCCCTCCTCCATGTCATTAACATAGACAGTAAATAGCTGAGGCCAAAGAACTGATCCTTGGGGCACTCCACTGGTTACATCTTTCCAGTCAGAAAAATACTTGTTTATTCCATCTGTCTGTCATCTATGTGGCAACCAGTTGATCCAGGTTAACACACTTTCCGCAATACCTTGAGTTTTTATTTTGTGCACCAGTCTTTTATACCATTGTCAATCCACCACCAATCCCAGAAATGACATTTCCCAATCTATGGAGAGTACCTGGAGGAATTCAGTGGGGTAGTCGCATCTGTGCAAGAAAATGGACCATTAATGTTTGTTATTGAAACCTTCATCTAGACTGAAAGTGTAGAGGGAAAACAGAACCACATGACATAATCACAGAAAGTAGCCAGTATAACGTGGGGAGGAGATTGGTGGGACAGGAGCGAGCAAGTGAAAGGTGGATAAAGGTAAGGAAGGTTGGTTGGCAGATAAGTCAGATGGTGAAGGGAAGGGTGGAAATATTAACAAAGGGTGGGAGATGACATGGAAAACAAAGAGGAGCAGATTCCAGAATTTGATAGACAATAGACAATAAACAATAGGTGCAGGAGTAGGCCATTCAGCCCTTCGAGCCAGCACCGCCATTCAATGCGATCATGGCTGATCACTCTCAATCAGTACCCCGTTTCTGCCTTCTCCCCATACCCACTCACTCCGCTATCTTTAAGAGCTCTATCCAGCTCTCTCTTGAAAGCATCCAACGAATTGGCCTCCACTGCCTTCTGAGGCAGAGAATTCCACACCTTCACCACTCTCTGACTGAAAAAGTTCTTCCTCATCTCCGTTCTAAATGGCCTACCCCTTATTCTTAAACTGTGGCCCCTTGTTCTGGACTCCCCCAACATTGGGAACATGTTTCCTGCCTTTAATGTGTCCAATCCCCTAATTATCTTATATGTTTCAATAAGATCCCCCCTCATCCTTCTAAATTCCAGTGTATACAAGCCTAATTGCTCCAGCCTTTCAACATACGACAGTCCCGCCATTCCGGGAATTAACCTAGTGAACCTACGCTGCACGCCCTCAATAGCAAGAATATCCTCCCTCAAATTTGGAGACCAAAACTGCACACAGTACTCCAGGTGCGGTCTCACCAGGGCCCGGTACAACTGTAGAAGGACCTCTTTGCTCCTATACTCAACTCCTCTTGTTATGAAGGCCAACATTCCATTGGCTTTAGACAATAGACAATAGACAATAGGTGCAGGAGTAGGCCATTCAGCCCTTCGAGCCAGCACCGCCATTCAATGCGATCATGGCTGATCACTCTCAATCAGTACCCCGTTCCTGCCTTTTCCCCATACCCCCTCACTCCGCTATCCTTAAGAGCTCTATCCAGCTCTCTCTTGAAAGCATCCAACGAACTGGCCTCCACTGCCTTCTGAGGCAGAGAATTCCACACCTTCACCACTCTCTGACTGAAAAAGTTCTTCCTCATCTCCGTTCTAAATGGCCTACCCCTTATTCTTAAACTGTGGCCCCTTGTTCTGGACTCCCCCAACATTGGGAACATGTTTCCTGCCTTTAATGTGTCCAATCCCCTAATTATCTTATATGTTTCAATAAGATCCCCCCTCATCCTTCTAAATTCCAGTGTATACAAGCCTAATTGCTCCAGCCTTTCAACATACGACAGTCCCGCCATTCCGGGAATTAACCTAGTGAACCTACGCTGCACGCCCTCAATAGCAAGAATATCCTCCCTCAAATTTGGAGACCAAAACTGCACACAGTACTCCAGGTGCGGTCTCACCAGGGCCCGGTACAACTGTAGAAGGACCTCTTTGCTCCTATACTCAACTCCTCTTGTTATGAAGGCCAACATTCCATTGGCTTTAGACAATAGACAATAGACAATAGGTGCAGGAGTAGGCCATTCAGCCCTTCGAGCCAGCACCGCCATTCAATGCGATCATGGCTGATCACTCTCAATCAGTACCCCGTTCCTGCCTTTTCCCCATACCCCCTCACTCCGCTATCCTTAAGAGCTCTATCCAGCTCTCTCTTGAAAGCATCCAACGAACTGGCCTCCACTGCCTTCTGAGGCAGAGAATTCCACACCTTCACCACTCTCTGACTGAAAAAGTTCTTCCTCATCTCCGTTCTAAATGGCCTACCCCTTATTCTTAAACTGTGGCCCCTTGTTCTGGACTCCCCCAACATTGGGAACATGTTTCGTGCCTCTAATGTGCCCAATCCCCTAATTATCTTATATGTTTCAATAAGATCCCCACTCATCCTTCTAAATTCCAGTGTATACAAGCCTAATTGCTCCAGCCTTTCAACATACGACAGTCCCGCCATTCCGGGAATTAACCTAGTGAACCTATGCTGCACGCCCTCAATAGCAAGAATATCCTTCCTCAAATTTGGAGACCAAAACTGCACACAGTACTCTAGGTGCGGTCTCACCAGGGCCCGGTACAACTGTAGAAGGACCTCTTTGTTCCTATACTCAACTCCTCTTGTTATGAAGGCCAACATTCCATTGGCTTTCCACACTGCCTGCTGTACCTGCATGCTTCCTTTCAGTGACTGATGCACTAGGACACCCAGATCTCGTTGAACATCCCCTCTTCCTAACTTGACACCATTCAGATAATAATCTGCCTTTCTATTCTTACTTCCAAAGTGAATCACCTCACACTTATCTACATTAAACTGCATCTGCCATGTATCCGCCTACTCACACAACCTGTCCAAGTCACCCTGCAGCCTTATTGCATCTTCCTCACAATTCACACTACCCCCCAGCTTAGTATCATCTGCAAATTTGCTAATGGTACTTTTAATCCCTTCATCTAAGTCATTAATGTATATCGTAAATAGCTGGGGCCCCAGCACCGAACCTTGAGGTACCCCACTGGTCACTGCCTGCCATTCCGAAAGGGACCCATTTATCCCCACTCTTTGCTTTCTGTCTGTCAACCAATTTTCTATCCATGTCAGTACCCTACCCCCAATACCATGTGCTCTAATTTTGCCCACTAATCTCCTATGTGGGACCTTGTCGAAGGCTTTCTGAAAGTCGAGATACACCACATCCACTGACTCTCCCCTGTCAATTTTCCTAGTTACATCCTCAAAATATGCCAGTAGATTTGTCAAGCATGATTTCCCCTTCGTAAATCCATGCTGACTCGGAATGATCCTGTTACTGCTATCCAAATGCTCAGCAATTTCGTCTTTTATAATTGACTCCAGCATCTTCCCCACCACTGATGTCAGACTAACTGGTCTATAATTACCCGTTTTCTCTCTCCCTCCTTTCTTAAAAAGTGGGATAACATTTGCTATCCTCCAATCCACAGGAACTGATCCTGAATCTATAGAACATAGAACAGCAGGCTTTCTTCACTGCCTGCTGTACCTGCATGCTTCCTTTCAGTGACTGATGCACTAGGACACCCAGATTTCGGTGAACATCCCCTCTTCCTAACTTGACACCATTCAGATAATAATCTGCCTTTCTATTCTTACTTCCAAAGTGAATAACCTCACACTTATCTACATTAAACTGCATCTGCCATGGATCCGCCCACTCACACAACCTGTCCAAGTCACCCTGCAGCCTTATTGCATCTTCCTCACAATTCACACTACCCCCCAGCTTAGTATCATCTGCAAATTTGCTAATGGTACTTTTAATCCCTTCATCTAAGTCATTAATGTATATCGTAAATAGCTGGGGTCCCAGCACCGAACCTTGCGGTACCCCACTGGTCACTGCCTGCCATTCCGAAAGGGACCCATTTATCCCCACTCTTTGCTTTCTGTCTGTCAACCAATTTTCTATCCATGTCAGATAGGAAAGAGTGAAGGTTGAAACTGAGTGAAGGATGGGGAGAGAACATCCAGAAGTGTGTGTGTGTGAGGGGGGTGGGGGAGGGTGATAGTAGGGGAGGAAGGGGAAGAGTGGTTAGTCCGTTAGGCAACTTCGTTGGCATGAAATTTACTCAACTGACCTGTTTCCGTACTGGCTAGCTCTATGACTAGATTGTTCTTGCCACTCACAATGCTGCTTCCCCTACATATGTAGTCATAAATGTAAATTGATGACCACTTTACTGTAGGGTGTGTGGGGAAGGATGGTAGTTTGGGGTCAGGTACTGAAGGGCCAGATCCTATGGAACTGCCTCTCAAACTTTTTGTGGGAGCATTGTATAAGGCAGAAGAGAATGCATAGATAGAGGTAGAATGAATGTACAGAAGGACATTCACAAATTGCATTTTCCATATCGAGTATGAATATTGAATATTTTGAAAAGAAAAAATTGATGACCATTTTGCTGAATATTTGTTTTTCAGCTTCTGTTCCACTGTTCAGTTTGAATGTATTACCTAGTGACTGATGATTGTTGCAAGAACCAGAAATGGTTGTTGTAAGATATTTTCATCAGACAAACAATAAAAAATATAAAGAGAACAAGATATCATATTTCTACTTCCAGCAACTTTTGGTTTTATTTCAAGGTTCATCTGCAGTTTTTTAAAAAAAAAATTTTTTTACTGCTTCTGTAAGCTCCATGGAATGGCGGGATATGGACTTCTCCCATAATTTCCTGCAGTGCGACAAGTCTCTGGGTTTAATCCAAGGTCTGCACTGATTTAACCTATTTTAGCTGATGCCAGTAAAATGTATTTTCTTCCCCCCCCCCCCCCCTCCTCCCAAAGAAAGCAAGTGATCAATATTCCTACTTGTACCAAGAAGTGATCATCTATTTTTTTAAACTGGGAAACCTGGACAGTTCTAGTTCGATATCCTGCTGATACGTACTGAAAAGCCTTAGAAGGATTACAGGATTCAAAAGAGTCAGAAATAAAAGAAAAGATTTTCAGATATAGCACCTTTCATGACCTCAGGCCCTCATCAAGAGTTTCAATCCCACAAAGTGCTTTTGAAGAGTATCACTATTAAGGGTTGGGAAACACCAATTGGCCTGAAGCAAAGTTCCCACAAACAACATAAGGTTATATGTTGAGATTATCTGCTTTTGTGATGGTGGTTTTTGTGTTTAGTACTGGCCAAGTCACTGTGAAGAAATCCTCTGTCCTTCCTTGAAATATGCACAGAATCCATTACATTCACCTTCAGAGGCAACATACTGCGGACAGGCATGGGGAGGAGCACAAGTCGAACATGCTGAAGTGGGGATATACTGAAGATGCGGCAGACTGCGAGTGCGAATGGGGCCTCCAGACTATGGAACATCTCCTGAGCTGTGACATGCTGCATGACATATGCACTGTAAAGGATCATGCAGAGGCCAACGACGTGGCACTAAAATTTGCTCGCTATTGGCAAACAGTTGTGTGATGACACAAAATAATAATAAAACCTTCAGAGGCAGATGTAGCCTTGGTTTAATGTTTCATCTGAAAGGCAGCATCTTGGATGCTGCAGTACTTCATCTGGCTGTGTTTTGTACTCAATCAGTCGGAGAATTACTTGAACTAATACATTTCTGATCCAGAGACAAAGAACTCCAATTGATGACTGACAACATTAAAAAAATAATAAAGCTACAAGGAAATCATAATTATTTCACTTAAAAATGCTTTTAACACCACTTTAATTATGTAAAACAGAGCAAACACTGGGAATTAGTTTACTAGCTGAACCACATGGGAATAGCATGATGAGGCAGCACAGTGATAGCACCAAGGTGTAATGGGTCAAGGGACACAGAACCTCTCTTCATGCTGCTGAGTTCCCAGCACTGGGTGCATTGGTGTGGGAAAACCCAAACACAGGTCAGCTTGAAATTAATTGAAATGTGCATGGGGGATAAGGGTCTGGAAGCAGATCACCCCAAGGACAAATGTTGTTAATCAAAAGCAAAGGCAACGTCATGTCTAAGTAACTGTAGCCTGTAATTCCCAAATTACTGCATACAATATAGTAACTGTTGTGGTTACAACGACAGCAAGTTCCCGCAAACCTGGATTTGAAGATGACAGAATAATCTGTTGGGTGAGGGCTAATATTAGTCAGGATATAAAGGAGACTGACTGCTTTTCTTGGGTGTAGCACATGTTATCCTTTATACTCAGTTCGAATTGCAGACAATGCATCTAAAAGAGGACATCTTTAACAGTTCTATGCCCAATCAGTGATGCACTGGGTATGTCACTTCCATTTTTGTGCTTAAGTCGCAGGAACATGTTATGTTAAAAAAGGACATGAATATAGGTGTGTGCACGTGAAAGCTTTCCCAGTAGTTTCAACGCATTTATTGTGAAAGCAGCTGACCCAGAGAAATCAACAAGATTAAGGTCTGCTGACCAACGTTGTGTTAATACCTGGAATTTTGAACTTGAATTTTTTTGCATGAACAGGATTTCAAGCTCACTAATGAATGGTGCCAACTAGAGCACCTGAGACTAACAAAGATATATCTATTATGAGTTATGTATTTTGGAGAAGAAAGGGAAGGGAGAAAAATGACCAAAAATAACCAAAAGAAAACTATAGTCAGATGATATTAGTTAGATATAGCTCTTAGGGCTAACGGAATCAAGGGATATGAGAAAGCAGGAATAGGGTACTAATTTTGGATGATCAGCCATGATCATATTGAATGGCGGTGCTGGCTCAAAGGGCCGAATGGCCTACTCCTGCACCTATTTTCTATGTTTCTATGATATCCACATTTGGCACTGAGAATTGTCTCACCAAATTCTTTTACAAAAACATACTATATTCACATAATATACAACACCATCAGAATATGTCATTATCTTCATTGTATCAACCAATTCAAAACATTCACTTGCAATAAATGCTATTAGTGTTTCAATATTGCATCAGTTTGCAAGGCTGTTGCACAAGGCCCAGTCAACAGGATCCAGCATTGGCAAGACCCTGGACTGTATACTTTACCCATGGAACCTTGGCAACGGTTGCCCCAAGCTTCAGTGTGACTCTTAGAACGTCGGCAGCATTTGCTTGCAGAAATCTTCTTGTAAAGAAAAAACTACAAGTCTCGGGCAGACCAATGTGTCTTTCAATATATTTTAAAAAGGCACAAAGTGCTGGAGTAACTCAGCGGGTCAGGCAGCATCTCTGGAGACCATGGAAAGGTGGCGTTTCAGGTCCCGACCCAAAATGCCACCTATCCATGTTGTCCCAGAGATACTGCCTGACCCGCTGAGTTACTCCAGCACTTTGTGACTTTTTCTTTTGCAAACCAGCATCTGAAGTTCCTTGTTTCTACTCTTTTACTATATTGATGGTTTGCTAAGAAAAGTCGATGATTGCCTCAGTATGTGCCTTTGGGAACAGCTCAAATACCACAAAGTCTATGTCACTTTGCTGCTTGTAATGAACTTCAACGAAGACCTTTACAGACCTTCTTGGCAAACACACAGTGTCACCCTGTATTGAATTAGGTCAAAGCAAATATCATGAAGGATAAATGTCTTCCAACACAATTATCTTATCTGGAAAAACTTTTCACTTTAATGTGAAGACAACAAACTAATGTTCATCAAGTGATGGGCTAGCTTTTCACTCGCATGATAATTCAGTAGTTTTATAGGCCAACAACAGACAAAGTTTGATTTTTGCGAACTATCGTTTCAATAATATGGCATAAATACAAAGAAAGGAGATTTGCTGGAATTATGTAGAGGAAAAGCCTGATTGGGCTAAGCGTTTTGGTAAGTTATTTTCGAGTTTCTTACTTGTGTGTTAACAAGAGTAAGAGACAAAACCGCAGAGGAATACAATAAGAACATGAGAGCGTAGGTAATCTCCCTGGCCTCATCTCCTCCCCTTTGCACTACATGACATTTGAAGAAAAATGAAAGGTATAAAAGAAAATATATTATATTATAAAATCACATGAATTAAGCCATTCAATCCACAATGTCATTGAAAGAGTAGTCCACTTAGTGATGCACCCTCTATTTTTTAATCTTGTGTTCACCTTTCCAATTATTTTTTCAATTTCATTTTGAAAGTTCCTTTAAAAATCTTTCCACCAGCTTTTCAGGTAACACATTTTCGATCACAAACAACTCACAAAAAAGAAATTCTCATCATATCTCAGAAACTCGACGATCATCTTGAACAGCACATTTTTCACATTCGAAAATTATGACATCCTCACTACAAAAAGAAGAGTCTAAATCACCAATCAAGTCACGTCATAATTGAACTAAATTAGTCAAGTCAAATCAAGTCAAGTTTATTGCCATTGCACGGTGATGTACAGGTACAATAAAAATCTTGCTTGCAGCAACATCACAGGCACATAGACTCAGAAGACACAGAAAAACATAATTTATAAATAAAACATATATGTGTTACAAGTCAATAGTAGTGCAAGAAACGGTTCGTCGTTTTCTGTTGCCAATAGACAATAGACAATAGACAATAGACAATAGGTGCAGGAGTAGGCCATTCAGCCCTTCGAGCCAGCACCGCCATTCAATGCGATCATGGCTGATCACTCTCAATCAGTACCCCGTTCCTGCCTTCTCCCCATACCCCCTCACTCCGCTATCCTTAAGAGCTCTATCCAGCTCTCTCTTGAAAGCATCCAACGAACTGGCCTCCACTGCCTTCTGAGGCAGAGAATTCCACACCTTCACCACTCTCTGACTGAATAAGATTAGTGTAGATTGACACAAAAAGCTGGAGTAACTCAGCGGGACAGGCAGCATCACTGCAGAGAAGGAATGGGTGATGTTTCAGGTCGAGACCCTTCTTCAGACTGGTTAGGGATAAGCAAAACGAGAGATATAGACGGTGATGTGGAGAGATAAAGAACAATAAATGAAAGATATGCAAAAACGTAACGATGATAAAGGAAACAGGCCAATGTAAGTTGTTTGTAGGGTGAAAATGAGAAGCTAGTGTGATTTGTGTGGGAGAGGGAATGCCGGGGCTACCTGAAGTAAGAGAAATCAATATGCACACAACTGGGCACACAAGCGAAATATGAGATGCTGTTCCTCCAATTTGCGTTTAGCCTCACTCTGACAATGGAGGAGACCAAGAACAGAAAGGTTTGTGTAGGAATGAGAAGGAGAATTAAAGTGTCCTGCAACCGGGAGATCAGGTTGGTTCAGGCGGGCTGAGCGAAGGTGTTCCACGAAACGATCACCCAGTCTGCGTTTGGTCTCGCCGATGTATTAGAGTCCACATCTTGAACAATGGATACAGTAGATGAATTGGAGAAGGTGCAAGTGAACCTCTGCCTAACCTGAAAGGACTGTCGGGGTCCCTGGCAGGGAAAATGTGGCTAGTGGTGGGATCCTGTTGGAGGTGGCGGAAATTTCGGAGGGTTATGTGTTGTATGTGACAGCTGATGGGTAAGGACTAGGGGGATTCTGTTGCGACTAGGGGGAGGGGGAGCAAGGGCGGACCTGCGGGGTACCGAGGAGACATGAGTGAGGGCTTCATCTATTATGGGAGAAGGGAACCCCCGTTCCCTAAAGATTAGTGTAGTGCAGGTTGTTTCAAAATCCTGATAGTTGTAGGAAAGCAGTTGTTCCTGAACCTCGTGATGTGGCATTTCAGGCTTCTGTACCTCCTGCTCAAATGGCACCAGCGATAAAAGGGCATGGCACAGATGGGGCGGCTCCTTGAGGATAAATGCTGCCTACTTGAAACAGATGCTTTCAATGGAGTGGAAGGTTGTGTCAATGATGGACCAGGCTGAGTCCAACACTCTCTATGGCCTCTTATGTTCCTGTGCACTGGAATTCACATACACAAGCATTGATTGAAGCAGGTCACAATACTAGTACAATTAAATCTATTTTGAAGTAAGTGGAAATTTCAGAGCGAGAGGTTGAAGATGTCGTTGAATATTCCAGCCAGTGGTCTGCACAGGACGTTTGCACTTGGTCAGGTACAATGCCTGGGCTGGATGCTTTGCATGGATTCACCCTCTTGAAGAATGCTCTGATGCTGGTCTCAGAGACTGAGATCACAGGGTCATCATGGGCTGATGGCCCATGTAGGATAATCATCATTTTCCCTATCGAAGAATGCATAAAAAGTATGTTCATCCGGAAGTATTGTGTCGTTGCCACTTATATTGCCCGGTTTTGCCATGAGAGAAGTGCCACAGCTATCGAGCTTCTGTCAGTGACTCCAACTTAGTCTTTACTTGTCTCTTTGTGCTTGCAATGATAGCTAGACTTCCTGTCTGACTTGATCAACCAGACCCAAACGTCACAGATGTCTTTAGATTTTAGAGAAACAGTGCGGAAACAGACCCTTCGGCCTGATTCCGCGCCGACCAGCAATCATCCCATACACTACACACTAGGGACAATTTACAGTTTTTGTCAACCGAAGCCAATTAATCTATAAATCTGTACGTCTTTGGAGTGTGGGAGGAAACTAATGTACCCGGAGAAAATCCACATTGCCACAGGGAGATGTACAAACTCCGTATAGACAACACCCATAGTCAGGATCGAATCTGGGTCTCTGGCACTGTAAGGCAGCAACTCTACCTCTGTGCCACACTGTGCCGCATCAGAGATCTGGTTTTAATCTCCACAATATACATGTAGCAGAATAGAATCCTTGGGAGTTCATTCGTGGTCATCAGCTACAGCTGGTGCCACTTTATAAGTGCTTTCAAGTGGATCCTGCTACATTGATACTAATTGGAAAAACTTTTTTTCTGCTTCCAATTTATCCCTTTTCTTTGGACCAATATTTAAAGACAACTCAGGGGGGTTTAAATATATGGACGCCAGTGAAAGGAAAAGACTTGCGTTTATAAGGCATCTTTCATCACCTCAGGGCATTACAACATGCTTTATAGCCAATTAAGTACTTCTGAAGTTTATTCTGTGCTATCATTTATGAAATATAATGACAAATTTGTGCACAGCATGCTCTCACAAAACGCAATACAATAAAGGCGTTCACATTTTGGAGAAATTGGAGAATATTGGAGACATATTACATAGAAACATAGAAAATAGGTGCAGAAAGAGGCCATTCAGCCCTTCGAGCCAGCACCGCCATTCAGTGTGATCATAGAAACATAGAAAATAGGTGCAAGAGTAGGCCATTCGGCCCTTCGAGCCTGCACCGCCATTCAATATGATCATGGCTGATCATCCAACTCAGTATCCCGTACCTGCCTTCTCTCCATACCCCCTGATCCCTTTTGCCACAAGGGCCACATCTAACTCCCTCTTAAATATAGCCAATGAACTGGCCTCAACTACCTTCTGTGGCAGAGAATTCCACAGATTCACCACTCTCTGTGTGAAAAAAAACGTTCTCATCTCGGTCCTAAAAGACTTCCCCCTTATCCTTAAACTGTGACCCCTTGTTCTGGACTTCCCCAACATCGGGAACAATCTTCCTGCATCTAGCCTGTCCAACCCCTTAAGAATTTTGTAAGTTTCTATAAGATCCCCCCTCAATCTTCTAAATTCCAGCGAGTACAAGCCGAGTCTATCCAGTCTTTCTTCATATGAAAGTCCTGCCATCCCAGGAATCAATCTGGTGATCATCCCCAATCAATACCCCGTGCCTGCCTTCTCCCCATATCTCTTGATTCCACTGGCCCCTAGAACTCTATCTAACTCTTAAATATTCATTGGAACACTCCCTGTTTTTCTTTGAAATACTGCAAAGAGATCTTTCAGATTCCTTACTAGACCTGGCATGACCTCAACACCTTGTCGAAAAGATATCACCTCTGTCAGTACAACAGTTCCTCAGCAGTGTTATAATGAGTCATCTTAGATGATGTGCTCATCTCCGAGGTCTGAAACCAGAACATGAGTGTGTTTCCCCAAACCATCGATGCCAGGTGGCAAAAAAGATAGTTACAGAGAAGAGCCACCATACGGAAATAGCATTCATATGGACACAATGACACCAAAGAAAGAAGCTCATTCAAGACAATTATTGTTATTATGAAGAATTCATACACAAAAGTTTAAATAGATTAAAATAATTACATTTCCTACCTACATTCCAAAAGCGGAAAAAGTGAATAGTCTAATAGTCTTACCCTAATACCATCTGTCATAGAATCTGGATTTCCCATGAACAATTTGACCATCAGCAACTTGTGCCTGAACAGGTGAACTAATTCAAAAAGGCAAATTAACCCTCATGGAACAATAGAATACTATTAATTTATTCTAGAAAGGGTTACATCCCAAGTGAGCTACAAAGATGTTCAAGGCAAAACAACTTAACAAAATCCTACGCAAAGTACAGGTGTACACTTTAAAAAGATGGGAATTCTGTATAAAATTTAGTTCATGAAGATTGCCAATCGAAGGAAATCCTAATAGGCATTGGTGCATTAAAGTTTGGACGTATTGATTCAATGCTAACCAACAAGACATCCACCTGAGACCAGAGACAAAGTTCAGAAAATTAACCTACAATTTTGTACTTCACCATCTGGAATAGAACTTGAACAATTAACCTTCTGATGCTGAAGCAAGAGCCATTGCTGACAGTCTTAAAGAACATTTCACAAGTACAGGGAGTAGGGAGAGATTGTTCAACCAAAGTAAGAAAAACTATACATTGATGTGTTGTTGGGAACAATTGAACAAAAGGATTGGATTCTCACTGAGAGGTCAAAAGGATATTGTTACAATCATTTAAGTATCAACTGACTGTTTAGATTGGGTGGGCGTTTGTGCATGGATCAAATAAGTTCCTCATCTGTTGCGACTGTACTCTAAATAAATGTGTTCAATAGCAAACTAAATTAGGAATAATATTGATCTTACGGTAATATTGATCTTTGGCAATACCAATTTTTCTGCATCAGTGCTACACCAATTTGCTACTAACTTTATTTTAATGGCAACGCATTCTCACACAAGGAGTTTTACAAACACAAAGCAAGGTGCGTGACCAATTGTAAAAAGTTTATTTCTTTGCTCAAAAACAAATGATTAATAGAAAACTATTGCAATCTTATCATATCCCCTTCCGTATTTGCAGGCAATGCCTACTGAAGAGGCTTCAACATTATGTCATTATGTATTACATTCTGCAGCTTTGGCCATTGATCTTCACATTTGACAGCTATTGTTAGAAGATTCAAGTCCATCTTATGTACTGAATCACACTTGGGTTTAATCTATTGCATGCTTTGTCTCCCCGAGAGAACCTTATACACCCCAAATAAACTGATTGTCTTCCAAATAACAGGAAGCAACAATTATTAGAGCTTGAAAGCTCAAACATCTGAGTTTAAGAACAGCTTCTGCCCTACTATCAAACTGTAGGAAGGAACTGCAGATGCTGGTTTATATCGAAGATAGACACAAAATGCTGGAGTGGCTCAGCAGGACAGGCAGCATCTCTGGAGAGACGGATTGGGTGACGTTTCGGGTCTGAAGAAGGGTCTCAACCCGAAATGTCACCCATTCCTTCTCTCCAGAGATGCTGCCTGTCCCGCTGAGTTACTCCAGCATTTTGTGTCTATCCTGAATCAAGAACCTCTTTCATATCACATGAAAGGATCCCCTCCCCTTCCTAGTTCTCCCACTAGTCTTACCATCTCCAACTACATTCTATCTTTGTCCCGCCCCCTCCCCTGACATCAGTCTGAAGAAGGGACACATTTTGTGTCTACCATGAGAGGATGTGTTGCCACACTCTTATTCTCAACTCTACCTCATTCAGTTATTCCGTTATTGCATCCTAATATTCTTCTGTGCTACTCAGATTTAGCATTATAATCATGCACCATTCTGCTGTTTTAAACTTGCCATTGTATTTATAGTTGTAATTAACATTATTATAAGTTACTGTTTATTCTGCAAGCTTTATGTGAACAAGAAATTTCTCATTGCACCCTGGTGTATATGACAATAAAATAATTTAATTTAATACAATGAGGTAGCAATCTGATTATTATTGGTACTGCCAGAGACAGTGATTCAGCTAATTTGCAGCGCCTTCTACACCGATTTCTGGGCAACGAACAAACTGCTCCAGGAACTCAGAAAACGGATAGCCAACATCACCTGTCCATTTCCCTCCATAGATGCTGCCTGACCTTCTGCGTTCCTCCAGCAGTTGTATCTTTTGCTGAAGATTTCAGCATCTGCAATTTCGTCTGGATTTTGCGTGTGTGCGTGTGCGTGTGTGTGCGTGTGCGTGTGCGTGCGCGTGCAGATATATATATATAGTACCCTCCATAATGGATATCCCATTCGGGATAAAGACCCATCATTTATTTATTTGCTTCTGTACTCAACAATTTGAAATTTGTCATAGAAATGATTACATGTGGTTAAAGTGCACATTGTCACATTTTAATAAAGGCCAATTTTACACATTTTGGGTTCACCATATAGAAATTACAGCAGTCTTTATACATAGTCCCCCCCCCATTTCAGGGCACCATAATGTTTGGGACACAGCAATGTCGTGTAAATTAAAGTAGTCATGTTTAGTATTTTGTTGCATATCCTTTGAATGCAATGACTGCTTGAAGTCTGCGATTCCTGAAGAGTCTTTCTGATCTGTCGGACAGGTGTTTGGGGATTTTTCTTTATTATAGAGAGAATTCTTCTGTCATCAGCTGTGGAGGCCTTCCTTGGCCTGCCAGTCTCTTTGCGATTAGTAAGCTCACCAGTGCTCTTTTTCTTCTTAATGATGTTCCAAACAGTTGATTTTGGTAAGCCTAAGGTTTGGCTGATATCTCTAACAGTTTTATTCTTGTTTCTCAGTCTCATAATGGCTTCTTTGACTTTCATTGGCACAACTTTGGTCCTCATGTTGATAAACAGCAATAAAAGTTTCCAATGGTGTTGGAAGTTACCCCAATAATATCTCCCACACCGCAGAAACCAATGAACATGGTGACATAGGTTGACAAGGTGAAGAAGACAGCATTTGGCCTGCTTGCCTTCATTAGTCAGGGTGTTGAGTACAGGAGTTGGAACATCATGTTACAGCTCTGCAAGATGTTGATACAGCCACATTTGAAGTATTGTGTACAGTTTTTGTTACCGTACTGTAGGAAAGATGCGATTAAACTTTTAATCACATAAAGATGTGATAAAAAAGGGTGCAAAAATGAATCATGAGGATGTTACCGGGAATGGAAAGTTTGAGTGATAAGGGGTTATGTGGGCTGCTGGATAGGGTGCATCTTTGTGACCAGGAGCATAGGTTGAAGGGTAGAGGTTTAAAAAATCATGAAGGGCATAGAAAATATAAATTGCCACAACCTTTCGCCCAGGGTAGGGATGTCTAAAACTAGATGGTATAGCTTTAAGGTGAGGGGGAAATGTAGAAAAGGACCCGAGGGGCAAATATTTTTCACACAAAATGTGATATATCTATGGAACAAGCTGCCAGTGGAAGTAGTGGAGGTGGGTACAATTGCATAATTTAAAGTACACTTGGGTATAATTTAAAGGACACATGGAGAAGAAAGGTTTGGGCCAGGTACAGCAAGTGGGACTAGTTCCCAACATGGTTGGCATAAATAAGTTGGGTCAAAGGACTTGCTTCTGTGCTTTTTGGTCAACCAAACAACCTCAACCTGCTGGAAAAGACAAGGTTTTAGACACATTTCAGGATTTATGTAAATAGGTGGTTGATGGTCACCACAGACTCAACGGGCCAAAGGGCCTGTTCCTGTACTGTATTTCTCTCTCTCTCTATCCAAGTCTATTGCTAGAGAGCACAGTTTCAGGACTTAAGAGAATAAGTATATTAATGCCATGAGTTGCGAGTTTTTTTCTACCTCAGATGACTGTACACGCTTATACATTCAGCATATACAGAAGTATTGTCAATATTTTGGATGCTGTGTGGGATGCATTTTTGGATGCTGTCCAGTGGGTTAGGTACAAGAGGTATAGATTATTTTCCTATATTTTATGTTGTTATATAAATGACTGAGGTACTGATGATGACCATGGGACTTGGAAGAGGAGAAATGTTTGGAAACAGGACTGGAATATATCTGGTACCATGGCACACTACTCCAACAAAACTTGCTGCTAGGCAGAGAGAGAGAAAATTGGGGAATAAAGGAGTTTTAGAAAAAATGTGCTTTTAAGTACTATAATGTATTGCAATGAATTACAGCAAAGAACAAAGCTTATAGAAGTTATCTGCAAATGATGACAAGTTCATGATGCTAATCTACTGAAAGAAAAGCTAGACCCAATATATCTCTAGTTTTAAATCTATGTGTTTTACTGCTAACAAACAATTCGACTATCAGTTTCCTAAATCATTATAATGCAGTCACTATAAACTACTTACCCACAAACATACGACACAATGATCTTGCAGGATCAAGACAAGAAATTGTATGGGACATCCTCCAGTTCAATGAAACACTGTTGATATAATCTGTACATGATGCACCCTCCAAAAATCATATTGCCTTGATGCAGTGACCTGGGTCCTGCTACTTAGGTCAGAAAGAAATGTTTCTGTGTGGTCTTCACTACTAACCCCACTATCTCACTAGATTCCCATGCAGCCCACATTTAGCTGGAGCCACACATCCTACGCCCATCCATAATCAGTTTACAGCACAGAAAAGCTGAAATGCTCAGCATCTAGATGGCTTTCAACGATCACAACCTGTCCGCTGCCATGAACAATTTAATCTGCCACAGCAACGATCATCACCAGACAGACAGAGTGCAAAGATATGAAGATCATCCAAAGAGCAGAGACAATTCACAGCGCATTATATTGTTCATAAACCTATGCAAGAATATCAGGCTGCTCCAAAAGAGCAAAAGACTCAAAACTCACTTGCACTAATCTGCAGACAGCAAACTCAGTCTCTTCAGTTCTCATTTACAAAGATACTGATTGAAGGGGTTGTAATGGCTTAACAGCAAAGTGAAAAGGAAAGGGGGAGAAATACAGAGAACTTCTCTCACTACCCAGACATTAGTGGCACATGTTGGTATAAGCTTGAGAAGGATGTTACAACTTGCTGAGAGCAAGTTACAACAGATTACAGACTCTATATGCAAAGTGCACCAGGGTAGGTTTGCGAGACTATTTTCATTGCTAGAGGAAAATGCAAGAAAGGAAGACACCCATGGTGCAGGTTCCATTCATACTATAGAGATTTAAAGAGAGTCAGACCTTGGATTTCTATTTCATGCCTTTTCAGGAAATCCAGAGCCAATTAAATATGATTGAAGTGTATTTGGTGTTGCAATCTATAAAACACACTCACCAAATTGCTCACAGAAAGCTCTCACAAATACCAATATGATGACCAGTAATCTGGTTTACAGATGTAGATTAAGGACACAAAGATAACTCCCTGGTTCATATACCAAAATAGCGATGTGGAATCTTATGCATAGGAAGGAACTGCAAGTTGCTGGTTTGCACCATAGATACAAAATGCTGGAGTAACTCAGCGTGACCCGCCAGCATTTTGTGTCTATCTTTGACATCAAGTTACATCTACTTGAGGGAACAGAAATGGACTCATTTAACATCTCATCCATAACATGTCCCCATTGTTCTGGCATATCTCCCCATGTATTACATGAGGTGTTCACCTCGAACTTATGACTTAAACGGAACGTCTACTCTGATTCAGAGATGGGGATCCTCTGCTGAACACATCTAACAGATTGATTGTCTGCTCGACTTAAAAATGCAGTATGTTACATTTTAAGGAAAATGGTGGAAATACTCAACAGGTGATGCAGCTTCTGAGGAGAAAGAAAGTCTCATTATTTCAGATTGATGACCATCCCGAGAACTGATGATTTTCTCAATTAAAGTTCATTCGACCTCAAATGTTTACACAGTTTAATCCTTCCACAGATGTTGCTTGACCTCCTGAGAATCTCCAACATTTGTTTTTAATTCAGATTCCCAGTTTCTTCTGTTTTTGTTTGCATTCTGAACTATGAAGTAGTTCTGAGCTGACAGAAAGGCAATAAATAATGATTAAATAGTGGGATCTATAATCACAAAGGATTTAAATACTTGAAGAAAATTCAATTCTACTGTGTTCAGTGCCATAAATGATCTCACGTCCTTGAACTCAACAGAGGCCATTTCAATAATTAATAAAATAATCAAACCTTTACCATGTGCATCATTAAGGTGATATGGCCCAATGATTACCACCATGATAATGGCTTCTGCTGCTCATAATAGACCTACATTTTATATCCGGAATATAGACGGTACTGTAACTGATTCATAAAATTTCACATATTCTTGATAACTCACACAGTTAATCAACATTGACAGCACATACTTATGGTGCCTTGGGAACTCTGTCCCCATGGTTTTGGTTCCTATTCTCTACATTTTCCCCTCTAAAATTAAACTGGGAATTACAAAATATTGCTGAATCAGAGCTTCTGGCACATGCTTAAGGTTATGGGAAATATGAGAATGCCTATCAATGTTTCAATACATTTTTTTTCAAAAGGAAAGAAAACTAGATTTTGCCTTTCACAAACTCATGACATCCCAAAATGCCCCACACCAATGTGTATGTACTTTTGAAGTATAATCATGGCTTTCAAGCATAAAACAGTCACCAAATTGAATACATATCCATAAAGAGTAACCTGATAATGAACTTGCTTTCTTTTGCTCCAATTTCACTCATTAACACCCATTCCTTTTCACCAAGTTTCACTTAAATCAGATCTCTTTGTGACTTGTTGCCAAATTTTGTTCATTCATGCCTCTGGAAAACACTCGGGTAAATTCTAATATGTTAAAAGTGTTATTTAAAATGAAGATACCGCTCATGATCCCTTTCTTTTAAGTGCTGTTGATTTAGACACAACTATTGGCCAAAGCACTGCTCTCTAAATTACGCCTTGGAGTTTTAAACGTGACATTTGAGGTAAAAAGCACATCTAATGGCATAATACTCCCTCAGTACTGCTTGAATCCCCAGAATGAAACTTGAAGCTGTAATCCTCTGACTCAGACTCAAAGCAGCCACCTTTTGGCTCCCAACTTGTTACCCGCACTGTATCTTGATGTAAGTAATAACAAAACAATATTTCACAGGTCAATAATATATTTCTATTGGATGGATCTAATCCTCCGGGTTTCCATTTCAGAATGGGTTATCTTAGGGTGGAAATTATTTAGTCATGAATCAGATGGGCAATTCAGAACATGAAAAGGTGATGTTTTGGGTCAGAACCCATTCTTCAGGCTAGGTGGCAGCGGCAGTGAAATGACACATTTACAAATTAAGTAGAGGGACCTTGGAACACAACTCATAAAAACAATGCAAATAAATAGTCAACAGAATTTATAATTTTATACCCATACTATAAAAGTGAGAGCTACATGATCTGAAGATACATTTGGAATATTGTACATTCTGGAAACACCTCACTACAACATTTTTAAAAATTGAAAAGGAAGAAGTATTTTTCAAACCATCTTTAATATAGGAAAGTGTTCGCTGTTCTTCCTAGCAGGCTTATCAAACACAATTTTGACACACAAAAGATACTAAGGCAACTACCTAAACGCTTGGACAAATAAATTGACCTTTCCTTAAAGATAAGTGAAGCAGAAAGTATGATGAATCAAATTCAAAACCCTCGAGAGATGAAGGCATAGTTGTCAACATCATGGCGGAATGAAAATTAGACATACTCAAAGGCCATAATTAGATTAATCCAAAGAAGTGAAGATTGGAGCAAGCTGGGGGGTGGGGAGGGGAGGGGGAGGGGAAGGGGAAGGAAGGGGGAGGGGAGGGGGAGGGGATTCGGGAGGAGGGTGCTGGACCAATGCAGGAGAGGTTTGGGCCCAACGGGTCCACTTGGTCTAGTTATAAATAAAAATCCCCAAACACCTGTCCAACAGATCAGAAACACTCTTCAGGAGTCAGGTGTAGCTTTCTTAATGACCACTGTCCACAGAAGACTTCATGAACAAAAATACAGAGGCTTCACTGCAAAATGCAAACCATTGGTTACCTGCAAAAATAAGATGGCCAGGTTACAGTTTGCCAAGAAGTACATAAAAGAGCAACCACAGTTCTGGAAAAAGGTCTTGTGGACAGATGAGACGAAGATTAACTTATATCAGAGTGATGGCAAAGGCAAAGTACGGAGGAGAGAAGGAACTGCCCAAGATGCAAAGCATACCACCTCACCTGTGAAACTCGGTGGTGAGGGTGTTATGGCCTGGGCATGTATGGCTGCTGAAGGTACTGGCTCACTTATCTTCATTGATGACACTGCTGATGGTAGTAGCATAATGAATTCTGAAGTGTATGGACACATCCTGTCTGCTCAAGTTCAAACAAATGACTCAAAACTCATTGGCCGGCGGTTCATTCTACTGCAAGACAATGATCCCAAACATATTTCTAAAGCAACAAAGGAGTTTTTCAAAGCTTAAAAATGGTCAATTCTTGAGTGGCCAAGTCAATCATCCGATCTGAACCCAATTGAGCATGCCTTTTACATGCTAAGGAGAAAACTGAAGGGGACTAGCCCCCAAAACAAGCATAAGCTAAAGATGGCTGCAATGCAGGTTTGGCAGAGCATCACCAGAGAAGACACCCAGCAACTGGTGATGTCCATGAATCGCACACTTCAAGCAATCATTGCATGCGAAGGATATGCAACAAAATACTAAACATGACAACTTTCATTTACATGACATTGCTGTGTCCCAAACATTAGGGTACCCTGAAATGGGGGGACTATGTATAAACACTGCTGTAATTTCTACACGGTGAAACCAAAAAGTATAAAAATGGCCTTTATTAAAATCTGACAATGTGAACTTTAACCACATGTGATTTTTTAAATTTCAAATCTCAAATTGTGGAGTACAGAGGCAAATATATAAATGATGGGTCTTTGTCCCAAACATTATGGAGGGCACTCACTGTATGTGCAATTTCTGATCCATCTAAATTAATTCATTCCCTGTCCAATCATCATAGTCATGTAATAACATGTCATACTCGTCATAATTCAAATCAGCCCCATAACTCACTCACTTAACACCACAGGTTTTTTGATTAGTGTTGAAATCCCAGATGAGCCACACTAATGCTAAGTAATTCTTATCAATCTCCTATTATATCAGACTGCGCAATTGAATACAGGGTCTCTGATGAGTCACATCAATGCTGACAAGCGCCTGCTAAAATCACGGGATTCAGAATGCAGCCAGTGAAAGACCATTGTTTGGAGATGGTTTTGTTTACTATAAAAGAAGATGAAGCAGCAAAGACCAAGCCTGACTTCTCCAAAGTTGCTTTAAAGGAGTACTGATGTCAGGCAAATGGTGACTTGAGATAAAGTAATCGCATATCTCCTCTGGCTTTGTCTTTAACTTTGCATTGGAGGCAATTAAAAAGAGATTTATGAGGCAAATTTCTGGGATGAGAGGGTTATCCCAGAGATAGATAGATTCTTGATTAATACAGGGGTTAGAGGTTATGGGGAGAAGGCAGGAGAATGGGGTTAGAAGGGAGAGATAAATGATTGAATGGCCACGTAGACTTGATGGGCCGAATGGCCTAGTTCTACTCTTATTCCTTATGACCTTATCCTATCACGAGTGGCTCAAGAAATTGGATGCATTCTTTGCACGTTCCTTAAAAATTTGAGGAGGTTCGGTATGTCGCCAAATACTCTCTTGAACCTCTACAAATGTATAGTTCAGAGCATATTAATTTGTTGCATCACAGCCAAACCAGGCAACTCGAATGCCCAGGAACAAAAAAGATTGCAAAAAGTGGTGAACACTGCCCAGTCCATCACGGGTATCCCTAGTGTAGGAAAATAACTGGTACAAATCGAAGGTATTTATTCTCAAAATGCTGGAGTAACTCAGCAGGTCAGGTAGCATCTCAGGAGAGAAGGAATGGATGACGTTTTGGGTCAAGACCCTTCTTCAGACTGATGTCTCTACTGTGTGTAGGATAGTGGTAGTGTGCGGGGATCGCTGTTCGGCGTGGACTCGGTGGGCCATAGGACCTGTGTCTACGCTGTAACTCTAAACTAAATTAAACTAAACAAGTAGAAAAAAGTTATGTTGGCTGTCTTATCTGCACTGTAAGATGTTAAAATGAAGCTTCAGCAACTCTTTCAAATGAACATAAAAATTTCCAAGGCAGTATTTTGAAGACAAGAACACAAAATGTAGAAACAAATGTAGGCTATACAGCCTTGTTAAGGTCATGATCAATCTTATCTTTAAGCTCAACTGCATTTTCTTTTCTTTTCCCATAACTTTCAGTTCCTATGTCGTCCAAACATTTATAATCTCTGACTTGAGTACACTTAATGACCCAGAATCCAAAGATTCCCCACTCTCTACCACTCTCCACGAGAATACATTTCTCTTTAACTCGTGATCAAGTCTTCCCCTTTCCCCCTACCTCCCCAACACTGAGGCTATGCCCCCCAACTTCTTGATTTCCCCTTCCAGCAAAATAACTCTCCCAAGATCTACCCGAGAAAACCACCTCAAATTGTATGTGTCATTGTTCTAAACTCCAGAAACTGCATGACTATTCTGCTCAATGTTTCTTTGTAAAACAACCCACTCAACCCAGGAATCACTCGAGTAACTCACCTGCAAGTATTTTACCCTTAAGTAATGAGATTCAAAACAATCCTCAGTGCCCTGGTCACCCTCAGCCAGGTCACTAAAATAGATTATTCGGTCTGTATAATTTAGCTGTTTACGAACAGCTGCTTTTCTGAACTTCCTACAATACAACAGTTCATTGCTAAGTTATTTCATTGGCTGTAAAATGCTTTGCAAGATCCTGAACGATGTTTAAAATTCAAATCTTCCATCTGCTTTATCTGAAATTTCACTGAAATAAGTTCCTTTGGTTTCCATTTAACAGCTCTATTTGTAACCCCTCTGCCCCTTCACTGTCAAATTTGTGCACCCTTCTAATAGTGGATTAAAATATATACATTCTCTGAATGAGGGTTAGGTTACCATTCTCATGACCATTTCTTTGCTCCAATGAATCCCGATGTTAGATTTAGCTCTTAGGGCTAAAGGAATCAAGGGATATGGGGAAAAGCAGGAACGGGGTACTGATGTTAGATGATCAGCCATGATCATATTGAATGGCGGTGCTGGCTCGAAGGGCCGAATGGCCTACTCCTGCTCCTATTTTCTATGTTTCTGTTTCTAACAAAGCACAAAGAACAGCCTTTTAAGAATTAATACTCTTCCAAATTTTCGATGAAAATGATGCTATTCCTGTGTATATGCCACAAGACCTTTTTTTCTGTTTATTTGTCCCATTTATTGCTCTCTTTTGCCTTTTCATTTAATTTTTCTTGCATTCCACACAGCATTTTCTCCTCTGCTTCCCCTTCTTTTTCCATATTAAGTCTCAACTCTGATCTTTTCCAATTCAGAACCTGATTCAGTGACTTGAATCATAGACTATGTCTGTCTCAGGAGCATTTTCAGCATTTTTGTGTGTTTTTTAAATATGAGCTTCCCGCCCTTGTAATCCGCAATTTTGAATTTTCAATTCCGTGATTTCGCTAATCAAATAAACCTTTTACCCTAGCAGAAATGAACTCTGGCATTCCACTTCCAAATCTTTCTGGTTTTGAGCTCTTTTGCTCCTTTAAAGGCCTCCCGTGACTTTGGTGTCCACGATTCGTCCTGGCTGATATTCCTCAGAGAGATGTGCTTTGCTAAAGACACAGATCTTACATTAAACCTGTTTCATTCAGCAAAGAATATACTCAAATTGAAACCTTTGTACGAAGCAATTGCCAGAAAGCTGTGGTGTTTTACTTGTTAACATCTGAAGCAAAAAAAATCAACCATACTCCATGTAACTGAACAGGTATGTACAATGAGATTGTTTAGATATAAGTAAGATTGGATATTACTTATTAAAGTTGAGCACCAGAATTCAAAGCAATTTGTTGAAAATATTCTAAATGATTTGTTGGAATTGAAGATTCAAACCCCAGCGTAAAAACAGCACAGCATTTCCAAATCTCTAAAATTCAGATGTTTGACAAATTCTTCAATGTGCAAAAGAGTCACGGAGGGTGTATATTTAATTTTTTAAGTCATTCTAGGTTTTTTTCCAAGACACTAATCTGTACTTACACATACTGTGCTGCATAAATATATAGTTAAATGCTAAAGAAAGGCTTGCATTTCTATTGCACCTTTCACAGCTTTAGGGTAAAGCATTTCACAGTAAATTTAGTGCTTTCTTGAGGCACAAGGGGCAGCAAGTATTGGAATCTGTAGCAGTAAAAGGACAGCTGCCAGAAGAACTCAGAGGGTCAGGCAGCATCTGTAAAGGGAAAAGACAGTCCATGAGGAAGTAGCCAGTATAAAGAAGTGGGGTGAGGGATGGGGTAAGAACTAGTATGTGATAGGTAGATATAGGTGAGGAGGGGTTGATTGGCTGCTTCCCTTCTACTCTTTCAGTGTAGCTGAAGGGTCTGGACCAAACATGTCGACTCTTCATTTCCCTCCACAGATGCTGCCTGACCCGCCGAGTTCCTCCTGCTGCTCTACTTTTTTTTGCTGGCACTTTCCTAAAGTGTAGTCACTTTCATAATGTAGAAATTGGGCAACCAATTTGAACACTGAAAACTTTGACAAGCAGAAATCTGATAAGAATTAGATGATTCATTTCAGCAACGTTTGTCGAAAGATAAACGTTGTGCGGGATATCTCATCCAGCTTCCCCATCCATGCGGCACTCTCTCAGTACTGCACTGGTGCATCAGACTATACATTTTTGTGCTGCTCTTTGAAGTGAAACTTGACCCCACAATCTTCTGCCTTAGCAGCGAGAGGGCTAGCAACTGAGCCACTGTTGGCGAAGTACCAAGATAAATCACTGAAATCAATGGACAAGGGGATAGAAATTCAACTCCAATTACTTACACTGAATGTAATTTAATGACAGCTGTGCATTGTACTCAGTTTCCAAAAGTTTCACCAGTGCAGAACATTCCTGACGGTACTATACAGTACATTTAGCACAAGCAGCAAAGGCTTTTTCAAACAAATGTTTCAACAAATATTATCAATCACAATTTAACCAACTTTAAGCTTATAAATTAATTTATCAGAGTTAAAAGGGTACGATAAATGTAATCAGTATTTAGGGGGAGCAAGAGATACAATATTTGATAGCTGACTAAGTACGTGATCCAAACGCCAATGCCAAATGTTGATAAGATTTTCCCCAAGGTCCTCCACCTCAACCTTGCCTAATGCCTTCTATTTTCATTTACCTGATCATTAGCTTCAAATTTGTTCAGCTGGAATCCAACAAACACTAATTATTTTGACATCACCAAGTTATATTTGTTCCTTCCTCCCTTGACAACGGGAAGGGTATTATCAAGGGCAAGGATGGTAATATCATTGTAAATGCCAGCTTATATCACCTCACTGTCAATCATTCAAAAACACTTGAAGAAGATTCAAGTAAATCTTATTACTGAAACCTGGCATTTGGAGGATAACACACCCAAGGAGTTAGATATTTTGAACAGCGGGCTCCCAAATAGGATTTTGCTCTCAGCAAATATTTTGCAAATTTCACTGGCTTTTTGCCTCAACTTGAAGAATAAAATAAATGTCAAACTGTAACTTTGAAACCTTATTTGTACATGACTTTGAAAGAAATAATGATTGCATAACAGTATAAGAATGAGGTTAGATTGTATAATCAAAGATTAGTAATCTAGACACAAGCATTTTAAAAAGCAAACCATAAAGACAAATCTTAAATGATTGGACAGGCTAGATGCAGGAAAAATGTTCCCGATGTTGGGGGAGTCCAGAACCAGGGGTCACAGTTTAAGAATAAGGGATAAGCCATTTAGGACTGTTAAATGAGGAAAAACCTCTTCACCCAAAGAGTTGTGAATCTGTGAAATTCTCTGCCACGGAAGGGAGTGGAAGCCAAATCACTGGATGTTTTCAAGAGAGTTAGATTTAGCTCTTAGGGCTAAAGGAATCAAGGGATATGGGGAAAGAGCAGGAACGGGGTCCTGATTTTAAATGATCAGCCATGATCATATTGAATGGCGGTGCTGGCTCCAAGGGCTGAATGGCCTACTCCTGCACCTATTTTTCTATGTTTTTATTCCAGAATCTGTCATAAAATTTCAAGATTAAACTCTCTAAAACCACAATAGAGAGAAGTTCAAGAATTTCAATATGCTAGGAGTTAGTAGCATGGCCTTGCACCTCAGGGAATCACCCAATATTCACATTTAGGAATAGTTGTGAATATATAGTTATCTGTGAATTTTTATGTAGCAGCAATGATGAAAATAACTAAATTCAAAAATCAAAATGCACACGCCATAACTGCTCTAAGAAATCACATGTTACTATTTTGCAGAGCAGAGAAGGTCCCCTCAACAATCTAAGAAATATTATGTGGTCATTATCGCAGGGCTGTTTATGGGAGCTTGCTATGCACTACTGGGTCATCACCTGCCCTTCCTACATTACTATAGTAGCCACATTTCAAAAGTACTCCAATGGCTGTAAAATACTGGAAATGCAATTAATATTCTTTCTTACCTCCACACGAGCAAAAACATCGCTCCATGCAAGATCTTAGGAAATGGCAGCAGGCAGTATTATTAAATGCAGGCAGTGATTTTCTTATTGTGTCTTTTTTTTTAAAAATCTCTCTCCTTTTTGCTCACTCAAATTTATTTCCTGTACCTGATCTGACTTTGAATTCATCTCCTTCAACTCACACTCCATTATTTTTTTGCTGGTTATTTCCCAATTGGCTGATGTCATTCTTCTCAGAGATAACCTGATAATCCTTTTTTTTTTACAAAACAAGACACAGTGCTATAATAACTCCAAGCACTTTGTGTCTTTTTTTTAATAAACCAGCATCTGTAATTTCTTGTTTCTACAATTTACTCTTTTCGATTATAATCTTATCAGTAATTCTGTGGAGAGCATGATTCTCTATCTAAAGAGTGTAGAAATAACTAATATCCTGCAACACCAATGCCTGATCAACTATATTTTTGTTAAGAATCATACTTAATAAAGCAGCTTGTAAACTGTAAATGAAAATTTAAAATAAATTTGATGGAAATCCACAGCAGGTCATTCAACATCTGTGCAGAAGAGACAAGTTTTGATGTTTTGTGTAATCTTAATTATATCTCTGATGAAGGGTATGCAGAGTGTATAATGTAATGGTTAGAAGCCTGCTGTGCATTCCCAGTATTTTCAATTGTTATTTCAGAGTTCCAGAATGTGTAGCACTGCCTTTCATTTTATGCTGGCAAGTAAAATGCTAAACTGCAATATTACATTGCTTCATAAATATCACTTGTCATTGAGATGGATAATGGCTTTGAGAATCATTCCTATGGCATTTACTATTTAGATAGTGGACAGAGTTAACATACATTAATGTTGGAAAATAAGCTTGCAGTGAGAAATTGAGAAGATAAAATCCTCAAACTGGGCAAGATTCCAGGATAAGAAACAATACTCCAGCTGTAAAAATAAGGTTTCTATCTGACGGAGGCTAAAATATTCTGTCCAATTCCAGTGATGGCTGAACAAATATATCTAATTGATAGCTACATTGATTTGTTTCAATTCCCAGGCATTGTTGACCTCACCTAGGACAAACGAAAGTACTTACAAGGTATTAAAGAACCCTGTAAATGTGGAGCCTGAGGATGAAGTGAGGAGGAAAAGAAAAGCTTTGGGGTTTGTTCCTTAGCACCATCCTCCAAGATGCATTGCAAAAGGACAAATGAAGTTTGGCTGTAAAGTTGTGTCTTTGGATGCAGTCCATGTAGTCTCCCTGCTAGGGGCAACTAGGCCTGTGAATTAACTCAGCGGAATCCTCCAGACTCACTGAAAGGACAAGCTAACCAACGTAACTATCCTCAGGCCTATTTCTCCAATATTGAGGCTCTCCCTACACTCCCATCGGCTACTTTGGGAAGACCATATCACCTCCCTGACATCAGACTCCTAAAATAACAACTCTGAGTTCTTCATGGGAAGAGACTACCAGGCGGACAGTGAAAAGATTCAAAAATGTGCTCAAAACCTCCTTGAGGAAATGTAACATCCCCACAAATCCTGGTAGTCTCTGGTCCATCTTCTCCCAAAGTGGAGGAGCATTTGAGATGATATTAAGCATCTTGAAGCCATGCATCTGGAGCATGAAGCATTAAAAGAAGCAGTCCACCTCACACACTGCCCACCAGACCCATTTGTATGAGAGTCTCATGACAGCCGAGGAAGTTTTCAGTCATGAATGACTATGTCAGACATGCAAACTTCACACAAGATGGTAATGGACAAACAAGGTACTTATTCACAAAATGCTGGAGTAACTCAGCGGGTCAGGCAGCATCTCAGGAGAGAAGGAATGGGTGACGTTTCAGGTCGACCCGAAACGTCACCCAATACTTATTGATGATTTTTAAAATAAAGAAAAAGCGTGCATTTCTAAAATCCTATATCAAATAATTCCATGAGGGGCCACAATAAAAATCACAAAGTGTTTTTGTAAGGATTAAAATTACACATTAGGTTGGCCACAAAAAACACAGCTAATTGCCAGGATCTTTTTTTTAATCCAAACAACTCCCTTCAGGAATGTCACCAGCCACTCTGCTCCGTTGTTTTTGCTCCAATTTCTTTCACATGTAAAGGAAACTGAGCAAACCTGGTACATATATATTTCTAGAATGTGTTTCATAAACTATCTCACAGGAGACTGACTACAAGAAGTTCAGACCAAAAACAATAGAGCTCCAATTACTAGTAGTTATACAGATCATCCATTAATCTTAATCCTTTGTTTCCTGTCCAACAACCAAATTTTGTCTTGCCCCCTCCCCTGACATCAGTCTGAAGAAGGGTCTCGACCCGAAACGTCACCACCCATTCCTTCTCTCCAGAGATGCTGCCGCTGAGTTACTCCAGCATTTTTTGTCTACCAAATTTCCATTGATGTAATTAACTCTTTCATCCTATGCAGAACAGGAAAGTGTTGGATTTGAGAAAGATATTGCTGAAGATGCCACGTTATCAAGTTTGACAGCATGGAGGGTGTGCTAAAACTTGAGAAGGACTTGGAAAGACCTTTAATTAGCAAGGACCTGTGATGACCCTTTATGTGATGAGGTGTTTTCTAATTTAATTCCCGGCTCTCACTTTAAGATTGTGTCCTCTTACAGTTATTCAACCTGAGAAAAGACAAATTTAACCAAGTTAAAAATAGCATACACAAGCCGGGGAGCATCTGCATCTGTGCAGTAGACATCATCAATTGCCTCTCTATGCTCAGCAGTTCACCAGGATGCACCAAACGCAGCCACATTAATCTTGGCAATATCTAACCTACTGCTGCAATCAGTAAAATTACTGGAACACGTGTCCATCTGAACACCCTGGCTGTCCCTGCAGACAAACATCACTCCTCCAATCATACACTGTGATTTCACAATCCTCCAGAAAATAGGGAGAAATGAGGCAAGTGAACAACTACTCATTAACTGGGTTTGAAGTTACTCAAGCCCTTCTGGATTGTTATCCTCAATCTCCAGCAAGGCAATTTCAACCCAAAAAAGACAAATGGTAACAAATTAACATTGTATAAAAGACCGTGTGGCACAGTGGCGCAGCAGTAGAGTTGCTGCTTTACAACGCGAGAGACCCAGGTTTGATCCTGACTATGGGTACTGTCTGTACGGAGTTTGTACGTTCTCCCCGTGACTGTGTGGGTTTGCTCTGGTTTCCTCCCACACTCCAAAGATGTACAAGTTTGTAGGTTGATTGGCTTTGGTAAAAATGTAAATTGTTCCTAATGTGTAGGATAGTATACGGGGATCGCTGGTCAGCGGGGACTCGGTGGGCCAAACAGCCTGTTTCCGAGCAGCATTTCGGAAGCAAATTCAACTAAACTAAACGGAAAGTGAAGATTCTCTGGCTTTTATCTCCACTATCCAGACTCTGCTTCCACTGCCCTTTGAGGAAGAGGGTTCTAAAGACTCATGACCAAAAATAAATCTATGAACTTTGTCTTAGGTGGGACAGTAACCAGTTAAACAGTACACCATAGTTGTACATTTTCCCATAAGAGCAAATGTTATATTTGTATGCAATTCCCCTAGCAACAATCAGTATGTTAGCGCTCCCAATTACCAACTGGACTGCAGAATCATGCACAAGGTTACTAAGATTCCTTTGCATCTCAGATTTTTGCAATCTCTCATCTTTTGAATATTTTTTTTAAATTCATCTTGCCAAATCGGACAATTTGACATTTTGCCATATTCTGCTTAATTTGCCAGATTGCTGCCTATTCACTTAACCTATCTGTGTCCCTTTGTAGCCTACTTAAGTCCTCATCACAACCTACATTCCTACAGATCTGATTGTCATCAGCAAACTGAACAACCACTCCATAATGTTTCTTCATCCTGGTCATAATTTGTGAAATGTCAAGACTCTAGCACAGATCCTGTGGCATTTTATTTATTTCATCTAGCCAGCCACAAAAAGTCTCGCTTAGATCTCTCCCTGTTTCTGGTTTGCCCACCAATTTACTGTCGATGCCAAAATGTTACCTACTACACCATGACCTTTTATCTTTTCCGCTCAGCATTACCAGAATGTTTCTGTTTGTGGCAGCTTGCTATGTACAAACTGTCTGTCCCGTTTTCCATATTAGAAAGATGGTCATTTTCGTCTTCAGTAGTACCTCATTGACAATAAAAATATTGGAACTTCCTAAAAGGGAAGTCAAAGGTACTATATAAATTCCCTCTTTCTCACTTAATTTCATTACTAGTAGGTAATAGTTAAAAAGAAGGTAGGTTTACTATTGTCGTATGTACTGAGGTAGAGTGAAAAGCTTTGCTTTGCATGCTGTCCAATCGAATCAGATAATACTATACATGAATACAAGCAGATGCTGGTACAAATCGATTTATTCACAAAATGCTGGAGTAACTCAGCAGGTCAGGCAGCATCTCGGGAGAGAAGGAATGGGTGACGTTTCGGGTCGAGACCCTTCTTCAGACTGATGTCAGGGGGCGGGACAAAGGAAGGATATAGGTGGAGACAGGAAGATAGAGGGAGATCTGGGAAGGAGGAGGGGAAGGGAGGGACAGAGGAGCTATCTAAAGTTGGAGAAGTCGACGTTCATACCACCGGGCTGCAAACTGCCCAGGCGAAATATGAGGTGCTGCTCCTCCAATTTCCGGCGGGCCTCACTATGGCACTGGAGGAGGCCCATGACAGAAAGGTCAGACTGGGAATGGGAGGGGGAGTTAAAGTGCTCGGCCACCGGGAGATCAGTTTTGTTAATGCGGACCGAGCGCAGGTGTTCAGCGAAGCGATCGCCGAGCCTGCACTTGGTTTCGCCGATGTAAATAAGTTGACATCTAGAGCAGCGGATGCAATAGATGAGGTTGGAGGAGGTGCAGGTGAACCTTTGTCTCACCTGGAAAGACTGTTTGGGTCCTTGGATGGAGTTGAGGGGGGAGGTAAAGGGACAGGTGTTGCATCTCGTGCGGTTGCAGGGGAAAGTGCCCGGGGTTGGGGTGGTTTGGGTAGGAAGGGACGAGTGGACCAGGGAGTTACGGCGGGAACGGTCTCTGCGGAACGCAGAGAGGGGAGGGGATGGGAAGATATGGCCAGTGGTGGGGTCCCGTTGTAGGTGACGGAAATGTTGGTGGATGATATGTTGGATCCGCTGGCTGGTGGGGTGGAAGGTGAGTACGAGGGGGATTCTGTCCTTGTTGTGAGTGGGGGGAGGGGGAGCAAGAGCGGAGCTGCGGGATGTAGAAGAGACCCTAGTGAGAGCCAAATATATAAGATTGAGCAATGAGGAAGATACAGAATGCAGAATACAAGTCTCAGCATTGTAGCGTACTGGTTCAACCGACAAAGTCTGTAGTGGGGTAGAGATGAGTACCCAGATTATGGAAGGACCATTCAGAAGCCTAAATACAGTGGGCAAGTAGCTGTTCAGGAGACTGCTGGTACACACTTTCAAGCTTCTGCCTGACGAGAGTAGGGAAACAGAGGACTGGGGTGGGACACAAAATGCTGGAGTAACTCAGCAGGACAGGCAGCATCTCTGGAGAGAAGGAATGGGTGACGTTTCAGGTCGAGACGTTTCTTCAGACTGAGAGTCAGGGAGAGGGAAAGCTATGGAAGGGAGCGGTGTGAAAGGTGTGAAAACAACAGATCGAAGCAAATGACTTATTTAATTATCTTGACACAGGAACTGCAGACACTGCTTTACAAAAAAAATCAATCTGCAGGAATAACTCAGCAGGTCAGGCAGCTTTTCAGGAGAACATGGACAGGCAATGTTTCAGATCGGAACCCTTTTTCAGACTGATTGTGGTGGGGGGAAGAAAGCAGGAAGAGATGTGGGGGCAGGACAAAGCCTGGCGTGATAGGGTGGATACAGGTGAGAGAGTGGGGCTTGATTGGCAGATGGGTGAACAAAGGCCGGAGATGGGTGGAAGGTAAAAGGCTGTGAAATAAGCCTGTCAGGAGAGAAGAGGCGTGAAATGTGAAACCAGAAGAAAGGTTATAGGTAGAAGTAGATGAGGCTAAGGGAAAGGGTTGTATTTCATTAGTAACTCAAAATTTGAGCATTCAATGTGCATACAATTGATTCAAAGCTATCCAATTGGAATAAGAAGTGCTGTCCTGACCCGAAACATTACCTATCCTATTTCTCCAGAGACGCTGAGTTACTCCAGCACTTTCTGTCGGTCTTTGGTATAAAGCAGCATTATACCAAATGCAGTTCTTTTGTAAGGGAAAAGTTGTTGTCCTGACACCATGTTGGGATCTCGACCCGAAATGTCACCCAATCCTTCTTCTGAGAGATGCTGCCTGTCCTGCTGAGTTACTCCAGCATTTTGTATCTATCTACTAAGTTCTCCAGCTCCTTCCTGTACTCCACCTCGTCATTGTTCGTGATCCAACCACCACAGTAGTACCATCTGCAATGGTGTCATTCAAGTAACAACAATAAAATCCCAAAATGCTTTAAATCAAATCTCCTTTTGCTCGACTTAATATATCAGTGATCATAATATCAGCTATCATCTCTCCTGTTTTCAACAAGTTTGCCATCCCTGGCATCATTACAGAGAATCTACTGAAACTCTTGATGATTTTGATGCATTTTCTGAGATGATTTAAAAAAAAACTACATTCAATAACCACACCAGCATTTTGTACAACTGCACTCTTTCAATTTTTTTATGGTCCCATTTTTAGGCGGATATCTGAACCTCCAGATTTTTCTTGCTTTTGCTTGAGGTGTTATTAGTCGACTCTTGCTCCCACTTCTGATGGGAATCATTTAGCTTTTTTGTATTGAGAGTATCCTCCCTCCCATTCATTGTTTCCTTGTAAAAATGCCATAGATTGCAAATTTAAAGTAGTGTGTACTGTTCCGTAGCATATATTTGATTCTGATTCCGGGCTTAATATATTGCAATCTTATGAGCTAAATTAGTTGTGCTTTACTTGTGGAAAGCTTTGAAATTACATTTATAGTATTTCACTGAGTGCATTATTTTTAAAATACAGTTCAATCACTGACATGAAAGTATAATAATTAGGGCTCATTATCAGGCAAAAGAAAAACAAAACTTTTGAGTTAGATTTTTGGTAGCAGTGACTCCAAAAGTAAATATTTCCTCTGGAAGCAAAGTTAGGCAGAGTAACTGAGAATACTAAAGTAAAAAGCTGCGCAATATTTTTCTCTCTTTACTTAGGTTCTGTTGTATCTTTTGATTTTTTTTTTAGTTGTGTTGAAATTGGGGAAAAAATCACAATATGCATGTCAGATGCATTGATAGGGTCTGGGAACTCTCAGATGGAGCCTTGTGCCATTTCTGAGGTAGGCACCTAGTTCCATCTATCGCTTGTCAACTCTTGCCCCACACCTCCCCATCACCTCTTTATGTCTATCTCCATTTTATTCTTGCAGTCCAGAGGAAGAGCCCCAACCCAAAACATCGACTGTCCATTTCTATCCACTGATGCTGTGTGACCCACAAAATTCCACCAGCAGATTGTTTGTTGCATAAAGGCAGAAGTATAAGCAGAAATTGTGAATAAATCGATGAAAATTTGTCAACTAGAAATTTACAGACTTGCTGTCCTTGGAAGTAGTTAACTGAATTCAATGCTAACAGAATTCCAGATGTAGCCAGGAAAAGTTAAAACAAAAGCAATTTTATTTCCCCCAAGGGAGGAATATCTAAGTTTTCCAACCAGAGTCTATCGTCTGCACAAAAATAATAATCCTTCAGCTCGTCAAAAAAAAAGCTTTTTTATTTGAATTTACATGATAATGGTTTTTAAGCTCTCTGGCAGCTGGATTTCTGACATTGCTTGAATCAATTTGAACACCTTCTGTCAAATGTACAGATGATATTCAAGCCTGCTGAAATACAACGAGCCAGCAGATTCATTTAACTCAGACTAAATTTCCCTTCCATACTCAGATCTCCTGTAATGCAGTACCTAACCACCATCCCTGACAACATCCACACAAGAATAATCTATATGGCATTAATTACTAATATTTTTTTATAAGAGCACTTAAAACATGAACACCAAACTTTAAAAGAACAGGCAGTCCCAGGTTATGGAGAGGTTATATTCCTGAGAACGATCTGTAGGACTATTTTTCATTAAATCAGAAACATCAATTTTCTATAGCTATCCATATCATATTGCTCTGCGTATACTCCCTATAATTCTTGTATTTCATTAAACATTTGCGCTAACACTGCCCACAATTAAACAAATGGAAAATATATTGTATCCAGTTAGTAATGATCACCACAAAATATTTTATTATTCTTTTTCTATCTTTAAAAATTCAGGAAAGAATTTCTGAAAAGTCAGACTTCCGTTAAGTCAGATCTTCCATAACCCAGGGAGCCCTTGCATTCTATTTCAAAGAGAAACAGCTGCATTTTTAAAGTAAATCACTACTTTCCATGCAGTGTTCTTCAATTTACCCTTTTGCTGAATCCACCTAGATTTTTTTAAGACACATCAGTAAAAAGTCACATTTTAAGTGTAGAGCAATAACATAAATGTGTCTTCAAGAATATAATTTTAAGATATTACATCATTCCTGACATTTGAACAGATGTCAGTTATCAAGGACTGGTTCAGAAATGCCACCCTGTTAAAAACAAAGAGCAGGAGAAACTCAGCAGTCAAATGCTCAGATGATATTCAGACTTCCTGCAACACGACGAGCCAGCAGATTCACTTAACTCAGACTAAATTTGATGCATTTGATACAGCATGTGTGGAGGGAATGGACAGATGGCGCTGTGGCTCTGGACCCTCTTCAGAGTGATGGCCTGTCCATTTCCCCCACAGACGCTACCTAACCTGACGAGTTCTACCGAGTGATTTTTGCTCACGATTCCAGCATCTGCTTGTTTTTTGTGCCTTCATGTCATCTTGTAAATTGGGCAATTATTTCACTCAATCAAATTGATAACAAAACCATTGTTGGCACAGATGATGCTGGATAAAACTAAGTAGGTGCTGTAAATCGTAAATACAAACATCATTAAAATTGCAAAAAGTGATTTTTTGATATATTTTACAATTCTCTGCAGTATTTTAAATGTGTAATATTTCAATTGACTGTTCTCCCTTCTGCCACTTATCTATCGCCTTCTCAAAGTGTTTCTCAGGAGCATGGCTCTTAGTGCACAGAGTCCCTTGATACTTCACTCAAAATGAATATATTTTATATCTGAACCTTGCCAGGAATTGTCAGAAAGCCAGTGAAGGGTGTAAGGATCAGAGCCAGCCATGATCCTGAGTAGCTCACCTACTGAGTCGGTAGGATATGGGCTCATGCCCAACTTCAGATACTTGAGCATATGGGCTTGGAATCTGTGTTGCAATGATTATGAAACTGTCATCTTTCGTTTCTGCCGCTCAATAAAATTGATAGTGACTTCTGTCATCGACACATGCACAGTCAAACAAGGAAACCCAGTACTAGTTATCAAATGATATCCTATTCGTCAGGGTGCATTTTTACTGCCTATACCCAGACACCATTCAAAGAATCAATAATCAGAAGTTTTTAATACATTGCCTTCATTGATACAAACTAGAAAAATTGTATCTTGTTGAATGAGGTACGACTGAGACGAGAGATGGAGTTGTTAATTATTATTGAACAACCTCAACCCCCTTGGTACAATTATTTCAATGTTCTATGATTATAAAACAATAAACATTTGATTCTTAAAGTTTAATATTTTAGCTTTCTTTATTTCATGTGCATGTCCTAATCCTTTTTTAAACACTCCATAAATGGTTGAAAAAGTCATTGCATTAGTGGCATCACTACTGCCAGCAAGAATGTATAAGAATGGGTAATTTTCCTACCATTACAGTACTGTCAATCAGTATATAAGTTCTTTTATTTCTCAGTTGCTGTTCATCAGATTTTTTTCAATCAGACTGAGCACTGAGCCATCTGAATGTTCCATATTTTCATAATGCCAGAGATCCACAACTGTATAGCCAGGAGAAATTCACTTGCGGAATGGAAAAATCTATGTCACAGAACACACAGGACATATGGCAGCAGGTGTCTTTAAGGTCAGTGCAGTTGCGCCATAGGGTTGCCATGGACCTGAATATCCTATTCACCATCTCAACTGAGAGATATGTGCTTTGCAGAAATGTCGTCTCGCAAGTGAAGCATCAAATCTATTCTCTCCCAGCCCTAAAGTTTGAATGGCATCATCCGAAGTTTGTAAACACATAGCTCCAGATTCAGGGACAATTTCTTCCCAGCTGTTATAGGGCAACTGAACAGTCTTCTCACCAACTAGAGACCGGTCCTGATCTCCCATCTACCTCTTAGGAGACCTTCCAACTATCTTTAATCGGACTTTACTGGGCTTTATCTTATACTAAACATTATATCTTTTATCCTGTATCTGTACACGGTGAACGGCTTGATTGTAAGCATAATGGTATTTTCGCTGAATAGATAGCATGCAACAAAAAGGCTTTTCACTGCACCTCGGTACAGGTGTCAGAGGTTATGGGGAGAAGGCCGGCGAATGGGGTTAGGAGGGAGAGATAGATCAGCCATGATTGAATGGCGGAGTAGACTTGATGGGCTGAATGGCCTAATTCTACTCCTATCATTTACGATCTTGTGACGTGACACTAATAAACTAAACTAAACGAAAGAATAAAAATGTTCTCAACAAACATCGCACAATCAGGTTAATTTCTCATTTATCTCACTGTTGTAAGCAAGGCCTGGTGTAAATAAGTTGACTGCCACAGATCACCCTTCTAGTAGTCCCACTGTAAAAAGTAATTAATTAGTTATGAAACTCTTTGGAATGTCCATGTTAATGAAAAACACATCTTTCTTGTGTTGGTTGCAAGAACTAAATGCCAATTATAAAGCTAAAATAATTAACGAGTACCTGATTAACAACTAGAAATACTGTTGTGGCACTCTAATAACATGCAATTCATTCTCTCAATTCAATTAGCCTTACAAGTTGTAAAGTTGAACTTACTGGCCTGAAGCCAAGATAAAGTTTCATCAAATCATCCATAAAATTGAAAGGAAAACAATTTTTCAAAGAATTGTTATCTTTAAAACTAAATGAAGTATGGAAGTTAATTGAAAACATTTACTTTTGAGGCAATGAAGAAAATACTGATATTAGCTGATTAGAAGTTTATAAGAATAATGTATAAGTTTGGAAACTCAACTTGAGAAAGGGATGGAATAGCTCCAGGCGCGCTTGCTTTGAGGGAGAAGGGAAAGATGACTCATAAAAGTGAGACTGGCATTTAACAACTAGCATTTCATGAAAGTTGAACAGATTATGTTTAGTGAAAAATGGACTGAGAATTAAGAATGTGTGAAAGAGAGAACTGGCAGACTGGAGCCTTGTCAGGCTCAGAGTTCTGCATTAGAATCGTAGAACTATACCGCAAGGAAGCAGGTGCTTCAGCCTACCGTATCTATACAGATACATACAGAGCTAATCCCATTTGCCTGCATTCACCTGCATTCAGCTCATATGCTTCCTATCCATATATGTCCAAATTTATTTTAAAATTTCGTAATTGTCTCCGATTCTATTGCTTTTTCTAGCAGCTTATTCCAGATACAGATTACTCTCTGAATGAAAATGTCGCTCCTGAGGTCCTTCTTAATTCCCTTCCCTCTATGCCTTCAAGTTTTAGAATTCTCTACCTTAGGAAAAAGGCGTTGAGCATTCACTTTCTCTACGTCTCCAGAGATCAAGGCCCACTCTCAATACAAGTCAGAGCTTTCAAGCAGAGGAGTTCACTCAGTTTTTCAGCAACAGACCGTCCTTTACACTGTTGAGAAAATGCAGTGTAGGCAAGAAACAACTGCAAAACTGGTTTAAAAGAAAAGAACCAAATCTGAAGACGGGTTCCAACCCGAAATTTTATCTATCGATCTATTCATGTTCTCCAGAGATGTTGCCACTGACCCAATGCGTTATTCTAGCAGTTTGTGTCCCTTTTTTACAGTGTACAGAAACTCTTCAGAATTTTCCAATTCAATGAAAATTTAAGAAATTCACTGAAGAACACGGATCAAATAGCTCAGACAACATAACCTGATGCAACACCTGTCCCTTTACCTCCCCCTCAACTCCATCCAAGGACCCAAACAGTCTTTCCAGGTGATAAGAGAGGTTTACCTGCACCTCCTCCAACCTCATCTATTGCATCCGCTGCTCTAGATGTTAACTTATTTACATCGGCGAAACCAAGCGCAGGCTCGGCGATCGCTTCGCTCAACACCTGCGCTCGGTCCGCGTTGGCCAGGCTGATCTCCCAGTGGCCGAGCACTTCAACTCCCCCTCCCATTCCCAGTCTGACCTTTCTGTCATGGGCCTCCTCCAGTGCCATAGTGAGGCCCATCGGAAATTGGAGGAACAGCACCTCATATTTCGCCTGGGCAGCTTGCAGCCCAGTGGTATGAACATCGACTTCTCCAACTTTAGATAGTTCCTCTGTCATTCTCTTCCCCTCCTCCTTCCCAGATCTCCCTCTATCTTCCTGTCTCCACCTATATCCTTCCTTTGTCCCGCCCCCCTGACATCAGTCTGAAGAAGGGTCTCGACCCGAAACGCAACCCATTCCTTCTCTCCTGAGATGCTGCCTGACCTGCTGAGTTACTCCAACATTTTGTGAATAAATACCCCAATTTGCACCAGCATCTGCAGTTATTTTCTTATATTATATAACCTGCGTAAAAGTCTGACAAAGGGTCTCGACCCGAAACGTCACCCATTCCTTCTATCCAAAGATGCTACCTGTCCCGCTGAATTACTCCAGCATTTTGTGTCTATCTTCGGTTTAAACCAGCATCTGCAGTTCCTTCCTACACATAAAATGTTATTGACACCTATGCAGAATTCCTCTTCCTTTCAGCTCCACTAGCATAACCACATATTCCACTTTATGGAAATTCTAAGCCTTTCAATGCTTGTTCTCATCACGATCTCCCCAAATTTCAGACACCCTATTCACAGAGTCACAGAATAATCCAACAATACAACACATAAACAAGGCCATTTTCTCAACTCATCCACCTGTACATTAGTTTAGTTTAAAGATGCAGCGCAGAAACAGGCCCTTAGGCCCACTGAGTCTACCCCGACCAGCGATCCCCACACACTAGCACTAACACACACGAGGGACAATTTTACATTTCTACCAAGGCAATTAACTTACAAACCTGTACGTCTTTGAAGTTTGGGAGGAAACCAAAGATCTTGATGGAAACCAACGCAGGTCATGGGGAAAATGTACAAAATCCGTACAGACAGGATCGAACCCGGGGCTCTGGTACTGTAAGGCAGTAGCTCTAACACTCTGCCACCGTGCCACCTAACCAAGCTATTCTCATTTGCCCAAATCTAGCCCATATCCTTCTAAACTTTTCCCATCCAAGTGTTTTTAAATGTTGTTATTGTAACTTCCTCTACCTCCTTGTCTAGCTCGATATACCCACCACCATTTGATATACGCACCACTCTTTTAAATCATTCTCACAAACCTATGCCCTATAGTTTTAGACTCCTTTACCCTAGGGAAAAAGCCGTGGCTATTTACCTTATCTATGCCTATATATGATGAGCGTTTGATGTCACTGGGCTTGTGCTCACTGGAGTTTAGAAGGATGAAGGGGGGCCTCATTGAAACTTACCGAATATTGAAAGGCTTGGATAAGGTGCATGTGGAAAGGATGTTTCCACTAGTGGGAGAGTCTAAGACCAGAGGTCATAGCCTCAGAATTAAAGGACATTCCTTTAGGAAGCAATGAGGAGGAATTTCTTTTGTCAGAGGGTGGTGAATCTGTGGAATTCTTTGCCACAGAAGGCTGTGGAGGCAAAGTCAATTCATATTTTTTAGGCAGAGATAGATTCTTGATTAGTAAGGGTGTCAACGGTTATGGGGAGAAGCCAGGAGAATGGGGTGAGGAGGGAGATAGGTCAGCCATGATTGAATCGTGGAGTAGACTTGATGGGCTGAATGGCCTAATCAGGCTCCTATCACTTATGACCTTGTGTCTCTGGGTTTATGAATCGTAAACCTAGTTTCAAGTTTACACTTCATTATTAACACAGGAATCAGAGTAACATGTCGTTATTATTAACACGGGGACCAGAGCTGCATGACTTTAAAGTTTGTGAATTTTCATTTTTTGCATTTCAAATTATAAAAGCAAATTGAACTCTATTCTTTTTCTTCATATATCCTCTATAACAGAACTAATTTTTCTGTCATATCCTCACCCAAGCAAAAGATTCACTAAGGACTAATTTGGTTCTGGTGTTTAGCCCAATTAGTGTTTCTAAATAATGATCCCACTGGGAAAGTGGGTTGAAACAATGCAGAGGGCATGTTAACGAGCACATTAATTTGGTGCAATTACAACATCACATTGGATCTTCACACAGATGTTGATGAGGAAGGATATCCATAGAGATTCAGCTATTCCAAAATTACCTGCAATTTGGTCATTGACAAACCAAACTAGAAATTGTACACTGGTCCAATTTTATATTTTTTCTTCATGGCAGTCAAAGTTTTTGTGCAATACTGTATGTAACAGCGGAGCAGCCTATAGTGCACACTGCTTCACACTCCAGATGCTCAATTCTGACCCTGAGTGTTGCCTGTGTGGAATTTGCACGTTCCCTCATTCCTTTCATCCATTCCTGATGAAAATTGAACCAGAACATACACTACAATACCCCTTTAGCTGCAGTAGAAAGCAAAAAGCCAATGACAGTGGTCAGATTTCACTCTCAACAGCAAACTGTTGCATCCAGCCATCTGTTACATTTGCTGACAAACTAATGTAATGAACTTATTCCCAGCCAACTTCCCAAAAGTCCTTTACTTTTTGCAATTGCTTAGGACTTCCACGACAGGACACGTAAATTGATAATTAATCAGAAAAAAAACCTTAAATGAGACACACACAGAGTTGCGATTATAAATTAAATTCCAAATCAGGTACAAAAATTGAAATAAACAGTAGGAAGGAAAGATTGGGAAGAGGAAGAGAAAGGATTGGAAGGAAATATATAAAATTAAATTTAAATATGTTTTAAGTATCATAGGCAATTAAAAAAAGACTCCATGTTACAAAGATAAACATTGCCTACAAGGGTGATTTGGAGTAATTAAGATTAAAGAACAATTAAAAGAGAGCCACAAGAGACTGGGATAAAAGACAAACTGCTGTGGGTACTCAAAATATCACGCAGCATCTGTGGAAAGAAATAAACAGACAACATTTCAGGCTGGGACCCTTTTTCATAGTCAATTAAAAATAATTCTTGCAATTGCATGTACAATTTTTGCCGACAGCACAAGTACAATAATCTCATGTCATCCGAAGGTAGACACTGTAGATGCTGGTTTAAATCGAAGGTAGACACAAAATGCTGGAGTAACTCAGCGGGACAAACAGCATCTCGGGAGAGAAGCAATGGGTGATGTTTCGGGTCGAGACCAGACCTCCCAACATTTGATTTTACAAATTCATAATTTTGATGTCCAGAATTCAGAATTTTACATCAAAATTCATAATATGTGTAATGCAACTTTTCAGTAAAACAAAAAGTATGCACACCAAATGCGCATACACATTGCGCAACATTCATGTGTGAAAAACAACTATTATTTCCAACAGTCAGTAGTTCTTGGACTACATGTACAATCATGAGTATATTCTGCTATTTATAGAAAGGTTATTGAAAAGAAATACTTTTTACAACACGAAGAATAAATTGTTTTGTTTTGTTTTTTCTATTTTGCTTTTTCCGTACACATCCCAATTCTCTTGGTATTGAATAAAAGAACAATGGTCATAAAATGTATGACTAAGTTATGAAGAGTTTGATTTAAAACTGCACATACCTGATTTCATTGAAGACATACTTGCTCCAGTGGTCTTCAACAGCAAATCACAACGGTCCATGTCCCCCCCAACCCCCCCTACTCCCCCCACTACCCTCCCCCCACCCCCCCACCCCCCCCCACTATTCCCCTCCCCCCTTTCCCCCCACCTCCACTTCCCCTCCCCCCACCCCCTAATCCTCCCACTACCCTCCCCCCACCCCCACTCCCCTCCCCCCCACCCCCACTCCCCTCCCCCATCCACCCCCACTCCCACTCTACCCCCACCCCTCCCCTACTCCCCTCCTCCCCTCCCCCTACTCCCCTCCCCCTTTCCCCCCGCCTCCACTTCCCCTCCCCCCACCCCCTAATCCCCCCACTACCCTCCCCCCATCCCCCCCCACCCCCCACTCTACCCCCACCCCTCCCCCTACTCCCCTCTCCCTCCCACCTTTCTCCCTTCCTCCTTACCCCCCACCTCCACTTCCCCTCCCCCCACCCCCCTCCCCCATTCCCCACCCCCCTTCCCACCCCCACACTCCCCCTCCCTTCCTCCGCCCCCCAAACCCCACTCCCTCTCCCTTCCTCCGCCCCCCACACCCACCCGACCCCCACTCCCCCCTCCCCTTCCCCCCGCATCACAACCCCCCCAACCCATCCCCTCTCAACATCAACGGGCCTCACGCTACGCAGCGAGCGGCAAGGCCAGGCCAGCGGCGAGTCCGGGTTAGCGGTGAGGTGAGGCCAGCGGCGAGGCGAGGCCAGCAGCGAGGCGAGGGGCGGGGCGAGCAGCAAGGCATGTGTTTTGCGGAAAAATGTGAAGCGAAATCGGAATGGCGGAAATTAAATAAGAAAGCGGAAACTTTCCGCCAAATTCGGAAGGGTTGGGAGGTCTGTGAGACCCTTCTTCAGTTTGAAGAAGGGTCTCGACCAGAAACGTCACCCATTACTTCTCTCCCGAGATGCTGCCTGACCCGCTGAGTTACTCCAGCATTTTGTATCTACCTTCGATTTAAACCAGCATTTGCAGTGTTTTGTCCTACAAATCTCATGTCATCCCATGTATTTCAATGCTGAAACTCTTGACAAAATACCAGTGAGGCACCATCTATAGATAATTCTGAAAACATCTTCTGATTGCTACCGTTACATGTACCAGTGGAATCAACAGAAATTGTAGTCTGCATTATGAAAACTTCCACTTTAATTTGAGGAGAACCAAAAGTGAGCCAAAAAATTAACTGGTTTCTTATTCAACCGAAGCTGCTCAATCCAGCTTTATTTTTTTTGTTTCAATACCCTTACTCATGCTAACATGCTGAATGCAAAATTCCGCTTATTACACAAAGACCCCAAAACAGAACTGTACAAGGGGAAAGTGAGCAGCCAGAGGTCATTGTACACATTATACAGCAGGCAGCAAAAATGGCATGTTGGCCTTCATAGCGAGAGGGTTTGAGTATGAGAACAAGGAGGTCCTACTGCAGTTGTACAGGGCCCTGGTCAGACCGCACCTGGAGTGTTGTGTGCAGTTTTGGTCTCCTAATTTGAAGAAGGATATTCTTGCTATTGAGGGAGTGCAGCGTAGGTTCACCAGGTTAATTCCCAGGATGGCACGACAAACATACGATGACAGAATGGATTGACTGCACTTATATTCACTGGAATTTAGAAGGATGAGAAGGGATCTTATAGAAACATATAAAATTATTAAGGATTGGACAGGCAAGATACAGAAAAATGTTCCCGATGTTGGGGGAGTCCAGAACCAGGGTCACAATTTAAGAATAAGGGGTAGGCCATTTAGGACTGAGATGAGGATTTTTTTTTCACCCAGAGAGTTGTGAATCTGTGGAATTCTCAGCCACAGAAGGCAGTGGAGGCAATTCACTGGATGTATTCAAGGGAGAGTTGGATATAGCTCTTAAGGTTAACGGAATCAAGCGATATGGGGAGAAAGCAGGAAAGGGGTACTGATTCTGGATGATCAGTCATGATCATATTGTCTGGCTCTAAGGGCCAAATGGCCTACTCCTGCACCTATTTTCACTGTTTCTATGTACATATTGGTATTTGCATATAAAAAAGGGATGGGGTCCTGCATTGGAATATAGGGACTTTACGGAGGCAGAACATTAAAGAGCAGGACTTCAACTGGTTATCATTCAGACTCTTGAAGCATGTATTTCAAGATTTGGTGGGAAGAGATTATCAGGTGAACAGAGAAAAACGCCAATGATTTGGTCAAAGGCTTCCCAAGAAATGTAACAACTCCACTGACTAGAATAATTCATTGGCCCATGATCACTCAAACTAGAGAAGGAGCAGTTAGGGTGGTACTGACGAACATTGTGGCTCTGCATCAATAGCACACAGAAGTCCTGTGTAAGCAGCAGGAGGAACAAACCTTATCCCAATTACCTATTCACCAAGCCCAGCAGTCACAGCTATGGAAGAGATTGCAGTTCTGACACTGACCTCATTGGCCATTTCAAGACCCACAAAACAATGCATCTCCCTGTTTTTAGACTTTAGATTTTAGAGATAAAGTACAGAAGCAGGCACATCAGCCCACTGAGTCCATGCCGACCTGCGATCACCCCCATACCCTCATACACTAGCACTAGCCTATACACTCTGGACAATTTACAATTTTACTGAATCTAATTAAACTTTGGAGTGTTTGGAGTGTGGGAGGGAGCTGGAGCATCCGGAGAAAACCCACACTGAAGAACCAAAGTCATTTATTAAGCTGCATCTGTAATGCATTTGCCCCACTGAGCTAGCATATCTAAATCATATTGGACTCTCTGTGCATCCTCCTCGTAGCTAACATTCTGTATCTTCACCCCCCTCCTACCCCAGCTTTCAGTTGCCTGCACAGGAAAGAGATGTTACATTTAGGTACCCTCCTGAGGGACTGACAAAGAAGGGTCAAGCATGAGCTAATTTACACAGAAAAATGTGATAATGAACAAATCATTGTTTATTTTTGGTGCCATTGCCTGGAGCATAAATACTGGCCCCAAGAGTGATAATTCCCCTGCTCGTTTTTATAATACCCTTGGGATCTATTACCAGAAGGATTACAACAATGCTTTAACGTATTATTTGATAGGTGGCATCTTAAAAGTAACAAACTCCATTTGTCCTACGTTGGAAGTGTTATCTCAGATTTTGGGCTTAATTTTGGGTTAGGTAGGGACCATCTAACTCAAACATTAGAATGCTTCAAAGTGAACCATGGTTGAAACTACAAAATACTTAATAAAATGGCCCCATCCTTCTTACTTAAAAATAGGCAGATCCAGCTTTTCAAATGAACAACTGTGGATTTTGGAGCAACAAATGAACATGTTAATTTATTTTCCATTTGATTTAATTTAAAATACATACTTGCATTGAATTGTTTTTGATAGTGTAAGAGCCATTTATGTTTAGGCTAGCTACTGTTGGCATATTATATTATTTTGTCTTGATATATTTTGTTGTATTATTTTGGACACTTGGGGGTGGTCGTTAGATGCACAGGGTGGTGTATATATATGGGCATAGGGGACTGGGAGTGGCCAGATACAGGGTGGGAGAGCATACAGTTCTTACCAGACCTGGGCAGACCATTGACTGGAAAGACCTGAGACCTGGGACCAGACCAGGGACAGAGCAGCCAGCTACGACTTGTAGGCAAAATAAGTATAGCCTGGTATGTTCATCTCCTTGTTTGTACAACTACTTCAATAAACAACTAATTAAACTGGTTAAAACCGACTGGAAGATCTGTTCTGTCGGGACTGCATAAGATCACTCCGACTCCCTGTGTAGTAATGCCAATTGGAAAAAAGTCACTGGAAAAGTCGGAAAGTTGCCATTACATTTAAAGTAAGAACTAGCTCTATGAGTGAGACTGGAGCTTGTGAATCAACTGGACGGAACAAGGATTGTTTTATTTCACAAGCCGGAAACTGAATCGCACAGACTGGACAAGGTCGCCACCTGCGCTAATCTGGATAACAGAGATAGAAAACCTTGAAAGCCAACGGGCAGGGAAAGTGAGTACGTACAGCATTAAGCTTTATTGGAGAAGCTATATGTGATAAGTTGCAATGGAAAACTGCTACTGTAATGGGTAATTGAGAACAAAGAGGTGACCTTGAGAATCGCACGATATCAGTTGTTTTTAATATTTGTGCTGCTACGACTTTTTACGGCAACGCGTCTTAAAGGGATAGAGTACAAGTATGTCTGTGGTCAGATCTGATGCTGAGTCACAAGATGGCGATGTGGGAAAGGATTCTGAAAAGGAAAAAAGGGTTATTAAACACACTGCCAAAGGCTTGGAATCGCTCATTGAAAAGCACCAGAAGAGAAAAAACTTGAGATGTAAACAAGCTATTAAGTTAATGGAAATGGTGAAAGAGCTCATGGAATCAAAGGAAAATGTAAATGAAGTACAATCAAACCTAATTCAATTAATCAAGCTTTGTGATGAAGTCAAAGAAAATTCCGAGTCATTGGTGAAAAGTACAAGTCATGTGGGATTCGGCGTCAGGCTTGTGAAATAAAACAATCCTTGTTCCGTCCAGTTGATTCACAAGTTCCAGTCTCACTCATAGAGCTAGTCAATGCCTGAAGATGAACTCGAAAACAAAATCACTGGGTTCAACAAACAATGGAAGCTTTTATCGGTTTTATACAAGATGTAAAGGTGTGGTTATCTGAGGTTGGTCAGCAAACTACACATTCCATTGCCGGAAGTGCCATACAACAGAGTGTTGTAAACTCAGATGACATTGGACCTGATAACAGTGTTTCAAATATCATAAAACCTAAATTAAGCCATAAATCTAGTTCTTCATCATGTGCACCTTCAACTTTCTCTGCTCGCATTAAAGCTCAGGCAGATACGGCTGCTCTCATAAAACGGGCTGCCGCTCTGAAAGGCAAGCATGAGATTGAGGCACAAGAAGAACAATTGGAAGAACAATTACAAATAAAATAAAACAATTGAAATGAAAGAATGATCAGAAGAGAGAACAATTGGAAATAAAAGAACAACTGAGAAGAGAGGAAGAACAGAAGAGAAGACAATTGAAAATAAAAGAACAACTGAGAAGAAAGAAAGAACAACTGGAACTAGATGCTGAACTGGCAGCAACCAATGCAAGAATCAATGTACTTGAGGCCATGAGATCAAGAAGCAGCTCTAGAGTATATGATGGGATGACCACTTAGAGTATATGATGGGATGAGAAAAAAAACTGCTCAAAAGGAAGCATCAACTAAATTAGATCCACATGCAGCTGAATACTTGCCTGATCAAGTGCAACAAAGACAGAATGTGTTGATGGGAACTGAATCTTCCTCCCAGCAACAGGTTGTTAGACCAAAACAAACAACTCAGGGACCATTTGCTGGAGCTCATGATAGGACCCATCTAACTCAACACTCTCTTCAAAGTCAAAATGTACAGACTCATATGCAGGGACATGTTCGTGTGCAGGGGCATGTTCGCACTATCCCCCCTGTACCGAATGATGGAAACCAAGTTGATATCTGTAACCTAATTCAGAAGCAAAATGACATCACTGTTTTTCTGGCTCAACAAAATCTCTCTTCTACTTTATCACCAAGAGACATTCCTGTTTATGATGGTGATCCTTTGAAGTTTTCATCACGTCATTTGAGAGAGAAGTGGAAAGAAAGACTAATGATAACAGTGACCATTTACATTTTCTAGAGCAATACACAAGAGGCCATCCAAAAGACTTAATCCGCAGCTGCCAACACTTACCTCCATCCCAGGGCTATCAAAGAGCAAAAGATCTGCTTAAAGAGCATTTTGGTAATGAACATAAGATTGCCACTGCATATATGGTCAAGGCATTTGCCTGGTCAGTGATCAGTTAAGAAGATGTGAAAACATTGCAAGTGTTCTTACTGTTCCTTTGAGGTTGTTGCAATGCTATGGAACATCTCACCTATATGGAGGAAATGAATGTCACTTCCAATATGAAGACTATCCTTCTAAAACTGCTGTACAAGCTCAAAAACAAGTGGAGGGATAAGGCATGTAAGCTACAGGGACAGCGTGGACATCGAGCTAGATTTTCTAAATTGGTAGACTTCTTGGAGAAACAAGTGAAGATATTATCAGATCCACTTTTTGGAAACATCCAGGATACAAAGCTAGTTGCAACTGTCAAAAGCTCTACTTTTGCTAAGGCAAAAGAAAGGCAGCAACTAAGAGGAAACAGTTTTGTAACAACTGCAATACTTGAAGAAGCACAGGTGCAAGAAAATCTGACAACAAATGGAATGAAAAGAGATGTATCTACCACCAAGCCACAAGGTTCTTGTTTGTTCTGTAACAAAAGTGGTCGCACATTGGGGCAGTGTCCACAGATCAAGAAGAAGGGGCACAGAGAAAAGATAGATGTTTGAAAATAGGTCACATGTGTAAAGACTGCAAGAGTCGTTTGACTTGTGATGTGTGCAACCGAAATCATCCTGAAATACTTCACATTGAACAAAGGGACAAAGAAAAGAATCCAGAACATACAGAACAGAATGTTAAACTAATTGTGAGTAATGCTGTTCTGTCACCTCAAATGTATGGGCATATTGGGGCCGGTGATGAAACCTGTATTTTCTCCATTGTACCACAAGGGGAGCACAGTGTTACAAACATATGCATTTTTGGATCATGGAAGTTCATCTACCTTTTGCACAGAAAGCTTAATGCGAAGGCTGAACATTACAGGACCAAAGACTAAAATTCTCTTGCATACCATGAACCAAGTGAAGCCTGTGATCAGTCATCATATCTCAGGTTTGGAAATATCTAGTCTGGACAAAGACGATTTTATTCAACTATCTGATGTGTTCACACATAAGACCATGCCTGTTTCTCAGCTAAACATTCCCAGACAGGAAGACCTGACACAATGGCCTTACTTGAAGGATATCAGGATTCCTAAAATTGACCTACTCATCAGAACAAATGCTTCAAAGGTATTGGAACCTTGGGAGCTGGTCAACAGCCAAGGGGATGGACCATACGCTGTGAGAACCCTACTCGGGATCCCTAAAAAGAGACAACGACAGCAGGGATGTAAATGACTGCCCTGCTGCTGCTGTCAATCGAATATCCATTGCAAACCTAGAGGAGCTACTGGTCAAACAGTACAATCACGACTTCAGTGAAAGAACCAGCAAGGAAATAGAGGAAATGTCCAGAGAAGATGTAAAGTTCTTGGATATTGTGAATCGCTCAGCAAGGATGACACATGGACACTATTGTCTAGACTTACCTTTGAAACAAGAAAATGCCAGCATGCCACATAACTGTTGCATTGCAGAGCAGCGCATCCAGAGCCTGAAATGCAAATTTGACAAGAATTAGAAATTTTATGATGAATATACATCTTTTCTCACAGAAATGATTGACAATGGTTGTGCTGAAATGGTACCAGTGGACCAGCTGAATCGAGGTGATGGAGAACTCTGGTACATCCCTCACCACGGGGTGTATCATTCAAAGAAAGGAGCTTTAAGGATGGTCTTTGACTGTGGTGCAGTCTTCAAAGGAGCACGCCAACTGCTGCAAGGTCCAGACCAAACCAACTCACTTATTGGAATTCTCATCAGATTCAGACAAGAACCGGTTGTTTTCAGCATCAAAGCAATGTTTCATCAGGTCAAGGTATCAGAAAAGCATATTGACTATCTGCAATTTCTGTGGTGGCCCGTAGCAAGATCTTGTTGAATACCGGATGAAGGTACATCTTTTTGGAGCCATGTCATCACCAAGTTGTGCAAACTTTGCATTAAGGAAAACTGCTGAGGACAACAAAGCTCACTTTCCAGCAGAGGTGACAAACACAGTAAAGAACAACTTCTACGTAGATGATTGTTTAAAATCCATGCCTTCGGAACAGGAAGCAGTTCAAATGGTAAGAGACCTGACTGCTCTCTGCCAAATGGGAGGATTCATGCTGTCAAAATGGACCAGCGACACCCGTGCTGTATTGGCATCCATTCCACAAGAAAACAGAACCAAAGAGATCAAGGAGTTGGACTTGGGCAAAGACAATCTGCCAATGGAAAGAGCACTGGGATTGCGTTGGTGCGTTGAAACAGATGTGTTCAAGTTCAGAATTGCTGCACAGGAACGACCATACACTAGACGTGGCATCTTGTCTGTGGTCAGCTCTATATACGACCCTTTAGGATTTCTAGCACCATTTACTCTGCCAGCCAAACTGATTATGCAGGAGCTCTGCAAGGAGAAACTTGGATGGGCTGAAAACATACCCTAAACTTTCTCTCAGTGATGGACAGGATGGCTAACAGATCTCAACAAGATTGCAGAGTTTAAAGTGGACCGGTGCATGAAGCCCACAAGTTTTGGTCAAATCAGATATGCACAGCTGCACCACTTTTCAGACGCCAGCGAAAGTGGCCACGGTACTGTTTCATATCTAAGACTGGAAAACGATTGCAAAGAAGTGCATGTTGCAGCAAAATGAGGTGCTGCATTTTGGTAGGACAAATCAAAATAGGACGTACAGGGTAAATGGTAGGGAATTGAGGAATGCAGTGGAGCAGAGGGATCTGGGAATAACTGTGCATTGTTCCCTGAAGGTGGAATCTCATGTGGATAGGGTGGTGAAGAAGGCGTTTGGAATGCTTGCCTTTATAAATCAGAGCATCGAGTATAGAAGTTGGGATGTAATGTTAAAATTGTACAGGGCATTGGTGAGGCCGAATCTGGAGTATGGTGTGCAGTTCTGGTCGCCAAATTATAGGAAGGATGTCGACAAAATGGAGAGGGTACAGAGGAGATTTACTAGAATGTTGCCTGGGTTTCAGCACTTAGGCTACAGAGAGAGGTTGAACAGGTTGGGTCTTTATTCTTTGGAGCGTAGAAGGTTGAGGGGGGACTTGATAGAGGTTTTTTAAATTTTGAGAGGGACGGACAGAGTTGACGTGGGTAGGCTTTTCCCTTTGAGAGTGGGGAAGATTCCAACAAGGGGACATATCTTCAGAATTGAGGGACAAAGGTTTAGGGGTAACATGAGGGGGAACTTCTTTACTCAGAGGGTGGTGGCTGTATGGAATGAGCTTCCGGTGGAAGTGGTGGAGGCTGGCTCGATTTTATTATTTAAGAGTAAATTGGATAGGTATATGGATAGGAGGGGATTAGAGGGTTATGGTCTGAGTGCAGGTAGATGAGACTAGGTCAGGGAGAATGGTCGGCGTGGACTGGTAGGGCCGGACAGGCCTGTTTCCATGCTGTAGTTGTTATATGGTTATATGGTTATAATGGGAAGATCCAGAGCGGCACCATTAAAACAAATGACGATTCCCAGAATGGAGCTTATAGCTGCAGACCTAGCTGTCAGGCTTGACACAATGCTGCAAAAAGAATTACAGCTTCAACTGGACAAATCCATCTTCTAGACCGATAGCACAACAGTGCTAAAGTACATCAACAACAAAACCAAATGCTTCCAAACATTTGTAGCAAATAAGATCTTTTTTGTAAGGGATGTGACTGATGTATCACAATGGAGACATGTTAGCACAAAGGAAAATCCTGAAGATGAAGCCTCGAGAGGAAAAACAGTAGACCGCTTCTTAAGATGTAAAAGATGGATCAAAGGACAAGAGTTTCTCTGTAAGCCAGACAGAGAATGGCCAAAACCTCACTTGGAATCTGCAATCTCTGCTAATGATCCAGAAATCAAGCAAGACATCACAATGAACATCATTGTCAAAAATCCATTGAACCCCACAAACTCTCTGACCACCTATTTCTCATCATGGAGGAATCTTAAGACTGGGGTGGGGAGAGGGGGAATGGGGGTGGGGAGAGGGGGAGTGGGGGTTGGGGGTGGTGAGGGGGGAGTAGGAGTGGAGTCCGGCGCGTCCTTATTGACTACCTCCGTGTTTGACGTCACAATGGGAACCCAACGGGTCCGTGCGTACGCAGTTGGGGCCCGTTGATCTAATACTTACGTAAGATGGCCGCCGCATGTGCACTGTTGGAGGAGGGTTGCCGCTCGGAGGCAGGGCCGTCTTAATGCATGGGCCTGATGGGCACTTGCCCGGGGGCCCACGAGCATAGGGGCCCCATGCTGATCTGTGTATGTTAAGTGACTTGCAATAAATAAATACTACTTTAAAAATGTAGGTTCAATAAGTGCTTTTTTCGCAACATTTTCGGTCACTAAGTGCTGCTCACAGCGATCTGTAAGTGCTTTTCGCAACAATGTAGCACCCTAAGTCCATCGATAAGTGCTTTTCGGTAAGTGCTTTTCGCCGGCACGACAGGGGGGGGGGGCTGGTAGGGAAAGGGGGGTGGGGGAGAGTAACGGTAAGGGCCCCAGTACACTGCTTTGCCCGGGGGCCCATAATGCTGTAAAAACGGCCCTGCTCGGAGGGGGTTGGGAGTGTGACGGGAGTGGCGGCCAATGGGGGAGGGGGGGTGAGGGAGCTCTCCAGCTGCTGTTCGCTGCAATGGTCGCACCGGGGCCGCAGTAAGTGGCTCCCTCTCCCCTTTCCTCTCCCTTCTTGCCCACCCCAGGACCCGGGGGAGTTTTAAGGGGGTTGAGGGGGGATAGAGTGGGTGAGTGTCGTCAGTTGGGGTCAGGTTGCCGGGCCCGCAGGAGAGGTTTGCACAAAATGGGGGCTGCCCTGCCCGCAGGAGAGATTTGGATCCATTGGTTCCATGCCCATCTAGTATATATATTACTAGAATTCTCATGTTGTATGTGCTCCGATCAGCCAAAACATTATGACCTGATGAGCCAAAACATTATGCCACCTGCCCAATATGCTGTTGGTCGTCCGTGTGGCAGCCCCATACGCAGCAGGGCGCGATGCACTGTGTATTGTGACACATTCCTCCCGTGACCATCATGAAATTTTTCTGTGACTTGTGCCGCAGTAGACCTTGTCGGTTCGGACCGGACAGGATAGCCTTCGTTGCCCTCGCGTATCGATGAGCCTTGGGCACCGAACACCCTGTCGTCGGTTTGTGGTTTGTTCCTCTTCGGACCACTGTCGGTAGGTACTCACCACTGCTGACCGGGAGCACCCCACAAGCCTTGCCGTTTCAGAGATGCTCTGGCCCAGTCATCTGGCCACAACAATTTGGCCCTTGTCAAAGTCGCTCAGGTCTTTAAACCAGCCCATTTCTCCTGCATCCAACACATCAACTTCAGGAAATGACTGTTCACTTGCTGCCTAATATATCCCACCCCTTGACAGGTGCCATTGTAACAAGATAATCAATGTTCTTCACTTAACCTCTCAGTGGTCATCATGTTTTGGCTGATCGGTGTATATGCGTATATATTGCATTTTGGTACAATCCCGAAATACAGCCAAAAAGGTACAGGATAGCGCAATAATTTTAGCACCACCTTAATCATCATTGTCCACCGGTTCAAATGATTGTATTATTTTAAAAGGTTTTCACTTTTTAAACTTGAAAAATCACTTTTTAAACTTTAATAAATCCCCTTTCTACCTTCCCTGCCCATCAGCCGTGTCACAATGGGAACCTAACAGCCGCCCGGCCAATGAGGGTCATGGTGGGGACGAGATCTGACCAATGGGAGCTCGGTGGGAGGCGGGACCCGCCCGAGTTCCCCTCCATCTCCTCCAGCGCCCGCTTCAACCGACGGCATCATCGAGTCCCCGCTCCCGCCCGGCCCCAGCACCCTGGACCATCACCGGACTACAACCCCCAACGCCCGCTTCAGCAGACTGAGTCGTCGATGACTCCAACAACAATAGCGGACGCTCTCCTTCTTCTCCTCCTCCTCCTCCTCCTCCTCCCGCTCCACAATCTTGTGCGCGCATCCCGCCGCCGCGCTGCCTGCCAGGAGGTGTATTCCACACTCCCGCCCGGCCCCAGCGCCCCAGACCATCACCGGACTACAACCCCCAGCGGGCAGCAAGGCGCACACACACACACACACACACACACACACACACACATACCTCCAGGGTAATAATAAAAATAATAATGATATAATATACCGCGTCTCCTCCAGCGCCTGCTTCAACTGACGGCGTCGTCAACAACTCCAACAACAATGGCGGCCGCTCTCCTTCTTCTCCTCCTCCTCCCGCTACGCCATAATAATAATAACTTAAGTTATTATTATTATGACTGAGTACAATACACAGACTGAGTACATTATTAAGGGGTTGGACATGTTAGAGGCAGGAAACATGTTCCCAATGTTGGGGGAGTCCAGAACCAGGGGCCACAGTTTAAGAATAAGGGGTAGGCCATTTAGAACAGAGATGAGGAAAAACTTTTTTAGTCAGAGAGTTGTGAATCTGTGGAATTCTCTGCCTCAGAGGGCAGTGGAGGCAAATTCTCTGAATACATTCAAGAGAGAGCTAGATAGAGCTCTTAAGGATAGCGGAGTCAGGGGGTATGGGGAGAAAGCAGGAACGGGGTACTGATTGAGAATGATCAGCCATGATCACATTGAATGGCGGTGCTGGCTCGAAGGGCCGAATGGCCTACTCCTGCACCTATTGTCTATTGTCTATTGTTAATCGCACCCTGCTGCGTATGGGGCTGCATAGCCGCAGACCGGTCAGAATGCCCATGATGACCCCTGTCCACCGTCGAAATTGCCTACATCGGGCACGCGAGCGTCAGAACTGGATCTTGGAGCAGTGGAAGAAGGTCGCCTGGTCCAATGATGAAGTGTTTACGGTGTTGCCCTAACCTCCAAATTCTCCAGATCTAAATCCGATTGAGCATCGGTGGGATGTGCTGGAGCGACAAGTCCAATCCACTGCGGCTCCACCTCACAACTTCCAGGACTTGAAGGGTCTGCTGCTAATGTTTTGGTGCCAGATACCATAGGACACCTTCAGGGGTCTTGAAGAGTCCATGCCTCGGCGGGTCGGCGCTGTTTTGGCAGCATACGGAGGACAAACAGCATATTAGGCAGGTGGTCATAATGTTTTGGGTCATCAGTGTATGTTTCTGTCCAGATCCTTCTTCAGTCTGATGAACTAGGAGGGAGAATGCTGGGGGGGGGAAAGAGGTGGGGGCACAGTAAAGCCTGGCAGTGAAAGGTGAAAGCAGGTGATGGGGGATGATTGGAGTAAGTGACAATGGCTGGAGGTGAAAAGGACACAAAGAGTGTCTGATGCGGAAAGTAGAGGAGCAATGACGTGTAAAGTCGGAAAAAGAGATATGGTTGTGAGGTGAGATAAAAAGGAAATGGGAGACTTGGGGATGGAGAGGTGGAAAATGTGGAAATGGAGGGGGGGGAGGAGCAGTATGACAAGGATGAGGGGGAGATAGTGGGTAGGGGTATATTATTATACCTGTGGCTTTCTTCTTCACAATTTGCAGTTGATTATCTTACAAATCAATTATTTCAGCAAGTTTTTTTAATTTTCCAGACAGTGGGTGGTGAAACTAAACAAGCTAATTATTTTCCATCTCACACGTGGATCACACTGAAAATTACCTTCCTTTTTTCCCTTTCTTTTCAGTCATAGAACAAAGATCACTGCATAACATTACAATGAACTATTCAATATCAAATTTTCATTTTTTTATTAATTCACTGGTAGGACCATCAAATCCCATACATGACTGTAAAAGAAATTAGAATCAATCTCACACGTGACATTCTGACCAAGTCATCACAGGCATAAATGTTCTTTAAACTGCAATTAAAAATTAACTTTAAATGTATTTTGATTTACTTAGTTTTCTAAATTATTACTGTAATAAGTAGCACAGTTGGTACTCCATATATTTTATCACTGTTTTGGATTAGCACCCTGAAGCTCAACTGAAAACATCTGTATAGTAGATTAGAAGCTACTATTACATTATTTCTTCACAGTATGTCAGCCACTTCATTACATATGGTAGCCAGTATACAAGTGAAACACGATGCATAATTTTTTCAGCAAAGATTATCCTTTCTTATCCCATAAATAACAGCAAACATTTTGCAAATGCACAAAGCTATACTGATAGCTTAAAAAAAAGAAACTGGGATTAAGAGACATCAAAAGGGTCAACTGTGTTTTAGTTTGTACCACTCTTATCTCAAGAATGTTGTGGTTTCCTGACTCAATCTAGAGGTTCAAGCGTAAAAAAACTGGACATGCCAATACTGAGGGAGTGCACCATTGTTGAAAATAATGTGCTTTGAATGAGACCAGAACCTCAGATCTAATATTTTTTAAATGCTCTGGGACTATTTTGTGAAGATCAGTTCAGCTATGTTCAGTGACATACCAAATATCTATCCTTCATCAATGTTACCAAAGAGATCGAAGATAGACACAAAATGCTGGAGAAACTCAGCAGCACAGGCAGCTTCTCTGGATAGAAGGAATGGGTGACGTTTAAAAAAGAACCCTGTTCAGAGAAGGGTCTCAACCCGAAACATTACCCATTCCTTCTAGGTTTCAAAGATCGTTTATTGTCACATGTACCAATTAAGATACAGTGATATACGAATTACCATACAGCCAAACGGAAAAAAAAGCAAGACACACAACTACATAAAAGTTAACATAAACATCCACCACAGCAGATTCCCCACATTCCTCACTGTGATGGAAGGCAAAAAAAGTCCAATCTTCCTCTTTATTCTCCCGCAGTCGGGGCAGTCGAACCATCCATTGGGGCGATCGAAGTTCCCGCATCCGGCGGTCGAAGTCCCCGCGTCGAGGCGGTCGAACCCCCCGCGTCAGGGTGACCGAAAACCCCGCGTCGGGGCAATCGAAACCCCCGTGTCGAGGCGATCGAAACTCCCGCATCGGGGCAGTCGAAAATCCTGCGGCTTGGAGTTCCCGAAATCAGTCTCTGACCAGAGACTGCAAGCTCCGTGATGTTAAAGTACGCAAGCACCCACGGTTGGAGCTCCGAGTTCAATCCCTGGCAAAGGGAGCACGAGCTCCGCGATGTTAAAGTCCCACAGATGACTGCGGTGGAGCTCTCAACATCGGTCTCCAGCAAAGGCCGCCAACTCCTCGATGTTAGGCTGCAGTGCGGAAGGAGATACGATACAGAAAATAAATCGCATCTCTGTCGAGGCAAGAGATTAGAAAAAGTTTCCCCCAACCCCCCTCCCCATCCCTACATAAAACAAGCTAAAGAACATTAAAAACATACATTTAACACATATAATTAAAACACAAAGAAGGAAAGGACACACAGACTGTTGGCGAGATGCTGCCTGTTCTGCCTAGTTACTCCAGCATTTTGTGTCTATCTTCGGTTTAAACCAGCATCTACAGTTCCTTCTTACTCCTTGCCAAACAGATCACCTGGTCGTTATCCCACTATCATTTATGGGAGTTTACGATATACAGCTGGCTGCCATGTTTCATTATTTCAGAAATAGCTTTGTTTCATAAAGTATTGGTGTTAATTAATAATCGTCACATGTACAGAGAGAGTGAAAAACTTTGGATGCAATGCATTCAAATCATTCTATACGAGTATAATCAAGCCTTTGCACAAGTGCAACAGATAGTGCAAAGAGAAAATATGTCTGAGACGCAGACTATAGTGTTATGCCATTATTGTTATTAGATAGTGTTATGCCATCATTGCAGTTAGAGAGGAAGTGCAGATAAAATAAGTGCATTCCTTCTCTCCCGAGATGCTGCCTGACCTGCTGAGTTACTCCAGCATTTTGTGAATAAAATAAAAGTGTAATGGGTGCAATGAGGATGGTAGGGTTATTAGGAATACACCCTTAGTTTATGAGAGATCCCTTCAGCAGTCTGTGAATGGGATGACGCTCTTCCTGAGTCTGATGGTACGTGCATTCATCATCTACTCGACGTGGGAAGGGAAAGACAATAGACAATAGACAATAGGTGCAGGAGTAGGCCATTCAGCCCTTCGAGCCAGTCAAGAGGGAATGACTGGAGTGTAAATGGTCCTTGCTTATATTGTCTCTCTCCCGAGCCAGTTGTAACGTAGAAGTCAATGGGAGGAAGAGGAAGAGAGGTGGCTGGATTGTGCGATGGCTAGGCTACGTCCACAATTATCTGCAATTTTTCATGTTTTGTGCAAAACCTTTTGCCAAACCAAACTCTGATGAATCTCAGTGGGATGCAGGCTACAGAGGAAGGTACAAGAGGCAGTGGAGTTATATTACTAATTAGGGAGGTCTGGGTATTGGAGGAAAGTACTAAATTGGGGGAGGAAAATTGCAATACTATGAGGCAAACACGAGGGAGAGTATATTTGGCGAAACTGATTATTGGGTAAGGCAATATCTGAAATGTGGGGATCTTTTCAAGCCCAGCTTTCAAGATAGGCATTTCAAGACAATAATGAGGAACAAGGATGACAAGGTAAAGAAACTTTGGATGACAAGAGAATTTGTAAATTGGGTCCAAAAAAAGGAAGCATACATAAATGTAGAAGGGTTGTTAGTAAGTTTACTTTAGAGATACAGTGCGGAAACAGGCCATTCGGCGCACCGAATCCGCACCAACCAGCGATCCCCGCACATTAACACTATCCTACACACAATGGACAATTTTATATTTATACCAAGCCATTTAACCTACAAACCTGTACATCTTTGGAGTGTGGGAGGAAACCGAAGATCTCAGAGAAAATCCACGCGGTCATGGGGAGAACGTACAAACTCCGTACAGACAGCACCCGTAGTCGGGATTGAACCCGGGTCTCTGGCACTGTAATCACTGTAAGGCAGCAACTCTACCACTGCACCACCGTGCCGCCCTAATATAAGTTTGCAGATAACACCAGCAGTATAGCTGCAGACAGTGAGGAAAGCTGTCAAAGGATACAGTGATATTTATATCAGTTATCGATATAGGCGGAGAAATAGCACGGAATTAAATCTGAGCAATTGAGATGTTGTACTTTGGAAGGTTGAATGTAAGGGGAAAGCTTACAGTTAATGGCAAGACCCTAACAACATTAATGTCCAGAGGGATCACAGAGGTTGACGGGAAACCTGATAAAAGCTCATAAAATTACGAGGCATAGATAATGTTGACAGTCAAAATAGTTTTCCCAGGGTGGAAATGTCAAATACTAGAGGGCTTTAAGGAGAGAGCAGAAAAGTTTTAAGGAATCTGTGCAGCAAGTTTTGTTTTTACAGTGGTAGGTGCCAGGAATGTGCTGCCAATGATGGTGATGGAAGCTGATACAACAGTACCATTCAAGAGGCTTTTAGAAAGGCACATGAATATGCAGGGAATGGCAGAGAATAGATCATATGCACGCAGAAGAGATTCATTTAATTTGGAATCATGTTTGGTGCAGAAATAGTGAGCCAAATTGCCTGTTTCTATACTGTTGCAAGTGTGTGTCCCCCGTCGTGCCTCTCCCGGCTACAGAATTTGCTTTTTTATTTATAATGCAATCAAATTTTGATATTCTCAAAATTTATCTACTTGGAATGCTTGAAATATACATGAAGACAGCAAGTGAAATAACATAGTATGAAACTAGTATGAATCTATGATCAATGGTTGGCGTGGACACGGTGGGCCAAAGGGCCTGTTTCCATGCTGTATCTTTCAATCAATCAAAGAGACAAGTGTTAAAATTCATTCACTTGCATGGCATCCAGAATTTCTTTAGCTTGATAGGTTTTGCTAATTCTTGAGTGAAGACTCTTTCCTTTACTATTTTATTACCCAAATGGCTGCACCTTGAACCTCTTCTATGGCATTGTTGATAGTGATGTGGTTGATCACAGCCTTGTTTGGTAACTCTGACGCCAAGAATGACGGAGGCTGCAGAAAGTGGTGGACATTGCCTCATCCATCATGGTACTGACCTCTCCACCTTGGAAGGGATCTACAGGATCTACTGCCTCAAGAAGGCAGCTAATGTCACCAAAGACCCACATCACTCTGGCCACGCACTTATATCATGGCCACCATCGGGAAGGTGGGACAGAAGCCTGAGAACTGTTACCTCCAGTTTCAAGAACAGCTTCATCCATCAACTATCAGCTCTTGAACTACCGCGCACAACCCATCCTCAGCAACAAACTACTATGGACTTTGCAAAATGTTGCACTATGTACCTCAGCACTGTTACGGTGTGATTACCTAGTATTATTGATCATTTATTGTATTATTATTTATTGTATAGATATTTATTATATTGTAGTGTTAATGTTCCTGCAAAGCTGCAACTAGTAAGAATGCCATTGTTCTGGTCCCAGTGCACATGACAATTAAACACTCTTGATTCTTGCTTGTCTTCTATTTTATTTTCAGATTCAATCATTAGGATACAAAAAATAACAAGAAAAATTGTCCAGTCATGGCTATCTGAAATGTGGCATTAGTTCCAACAAAAGGCCAATGATATAGTCAAGAAAACTGTAAGCTTAAGAATTAGGAAAACTTCATAAATCAGCAAAGGAGGTCCAAGGCATTGATAATGAAGAAAGTAAGAGTAGGCTAGCAAAAACCATAAAAAAACTAACGGTAAGAGCTTCTGGAGTTACGTGATAAAGAAAATAGATTGACAAGAGATAATATGGGTCCTTTACAGGCTGTGAAAGGATAAACTATTTGGGGGGGAAAGGGAAATCACAGTAAAAAACTATTTTGTTTATTTTCCCCACAAAAGGCACAAAATAATTCTCTTGGAATTAGCCCAGACTGAATGGGAAGCTCAAAGATGTGGCAGAGGCAAAAAACATTGAGTATTTATTGCAATTAAAAGATGTTGAATCCTCAGGGCTGAACGATCTATGTCCTATGGATATGAAAGGAGGAGGGTATAGAGGAACTGGATTCCCTGATTATCATCTTCCAAAATATTCTTCCTAAGATCAGGATACCAGATCTGTACACAGTATTCCAGATCCAGATCACCAGGGCACTATAAAATTGGAGAAATATCTCCACTCTCGGTCTCAAGACCTCTAGCAATAAAGTCAGAATTCCATTTGCCTCCTTAAATGGTGAGCAGCTGGAAATTATAAAGCAGAAAGTGTAATAAAGACCCATGTACTGACATTACCAAAATCTCTGTAGGAAGGGACCGCATATGCTGTAGCTTCTCCTACCTCCAGTCCCCCCCCCCCTTACTTTCTGTCTGAAGAAGGGTTCCGACCCAAAATGTCATCTGTTCCTTTTCTCCAGAGATGCCGCCTGACTTGCCGAGTTGCTCCAGCACTTAAATGTACCAAAACCTGCAGTAGAGATACAAAAAAGGCCCAACAGAATGTTCACTCACACTTTGAAGTGGTGAAACTACAGAAGGAATGAAGTTATTTGTGGCTGTAGAAACCCCTTAGACATCTGGGCGGCACGGTAGCGCAGCGGTAGAGTTGCTGCTTTACAGCGAATGCAGCGCCGGAGACTCAGGTTCGATCCTGACTACGGGTGCTGCACTGTAAGGAGTTTGTACGTTCTCCCCGTGACCTGCGTGGGTTTTCTCCGAGATCTTCGGTTTCCTCCCACACTCCAAAGACGTACAGGTATGTAGGCTAATTGGCTGGGTAAAAATGTTATTAAAAAAAATAAAAAATTGTCCCTAGTGGGTGTAGGATAGTGTTAATGTACGGGGATCGCTGGGCGGCACGGACTTGGTGGGCCGAAAAGGCCTGTTTCCGGCTGTATATATATGATATGATATGATATGATATCTAGAAAGCTGCATTCTGCAGTTGGCACGACACTTTGAGAATACAAGGCATTGCAGACTCAGCAGAATTATGCTAAGGTCAAGCCTCATATTCCATTGAATATGTTAGTAAGGAATGACCTATCATGGATATTTAAGAACATTAAAACAAGTTGACAGAGGCACAAGTGAGGGAATCAAGCAAAAAGGGGGGAAAAAAACATTTAAGAGCCCACAAGGAGCTTAACCATAGCACATATGCAACAACTTTGACGTAGTAAAACATTCAAAGGCATTTATTAATCAAAAATTGTCACCAAATTCTAAAATAATAGGATACCACCAACATGTGTAAGAAGAAACTGCAGTTTCTGATTTAAACCGAAGACAGACACAAAAAGCTGGAGTAACTCACCGAGACAGGCAGCATCTCTGAAGAGAAGGAATGTGTGACGCTTCGGGTCAAGACCCTTCTTCAAATACCACCAATAACATATTTTACATTCCCTCCACAGATGTTGCCTGACCCATTGAGTTACTCCAGCACTTTACGTTTTGTTCAGGGTTCCAGCATCTGCAAGTACTTGCGGCTCCAGCTTGTTTTTCTTTTCCACTTAATAGATGTGCACATTGCTGACTAAGGCAGCATTTCTCGTCCATTGGTTAAAGATTGTAATGGAAATGAAGCCACACCTTTAACTGCCATAATCTTTAGCGTGAAGGTGCGCTCATTGAGGTCTCCGCAAAGTAGGGTTGGGTCTGGGTATCCTGGCTATCCAAAGTAGTGGAAGAAAAAGCAGATTATTAGTGTGGTGAAAGGGAGTGAGGGGTGCAGAGACAATGTCAATGTGACCACAAAAGTAGTGGCCAATTTGATGAAGGATTTCTGATCTGAAACAATAACTGTTTCTCTTTCTTCAGGTGTTGCATGACCTGCTGAATGTTTCCAGTATTTTGTTCTTACAACACATAAATGATTACTAGGACATGGAACTGGACTTGAAAAACAGACAACAATTTAGCTTGATTAAAAAGTTTCTTGCTCTCAGGGCTTATTTTGAGAAAAGCACGAATGATTTGCTACTTATAATATTTGATTATTAAAATAAGCTTACAAACATGATAATTTATGGATGTACTCTGCCACAATATGTAAATCAGATCAAGCTTAAACAATTACCTTCAAAATGCAGTGTATTTTATCCATTATACCTGCTTTAAATTATTCCAGCGTATACCAGATCTTTGTGATACTGTACAATAACAATATTTAGGACATTGTCCTGGATAACACAATGGAGGGGTATATTTAGTTCCAAGCCAAAGTACACCCTTCCCTCTCCCATTAAATCACCTACCCTGCTGCCTCACTGCAACCCCTCTCATCCCGTGCAAACTTGCTTCAGTAAATGAACAGGTGAACATCCATATGCAGCCAACTAAAAAGCAGATCCTTCAATCTAGGACTGCACCTGATACAGCAGACACCAACAAATGGGAAGTTCCACATATACATCTGTCGAGATTTATTAAATGGAGCACAGATCACAGCATTTAGTCTCCATTCAATTAGTGGCAACTGGTTAATGGATGTTTGAAAATTTAAAACAGAATTCAAAACTTTACAAGACGATAACCAAATTAATCTCAATATGTCATCACTATAATTTGCAGTAAGAGTTCCGTAAAAACAAAACTCAGCATGTGTCTGGTTGCTTAGAATCAAGATGCCTTGATGTTTCAACAATTTTCACATCAAGGTGCAATCTCACAAATGACCAGGGCAAAATAATGAATTAGTCTCTGAAGACACTATCACATGAAAAGAACACACAGTACCCACTCCCTAGTACAGAAATTAAATCTATAAATAGGAGTCATTCATGTCATTGTTCATTCATGAATGCATTCAGGAAGTGGTTTTCGCATCGCACTCCAGCTTGAATAGAGACATAGAGCCAGTTTTACTGCAGATCGACCACATTTTGGAAGCCATGTCATTCTAATCATGCATCAATTCTCCATTAAATTACATGCTCAACATTAATTTCACAAAATTAACAAAAAAAAAACGCATTTGTAAAGTGCCCTTCACAATTTCTGGGCATCTTAAAGTGGTTTACAGCTTTTTAAATAACGTAGTCATTTTATTGTGTAGGAATCATGGCAGTCTACATAAAGTGCAAGGTGACAATGACCAGATGATCTCTTTTAGTGATGTTTGTTAAGAGATAACTATCAGCCAGGACACAAGGAAGAAGTTCAGTACAACCTTCTCAAAATAGTGCTGTGGAAATGTTAACATATAACTAAGAGCAGAAGGAAAGCCTTAATTCTGCATTCCTTCCAAAACATTGCATATTCCAAGGCATAACAGTCCTTCTAAGAACGCTTCACACCCTTAACCCTCAGCACTACACTAGGAGAATCAATATAGATCTTATGCTTGAGGAGAAAATCACATTTATGATAATACTGCTAAAACCTAAATCTACAGTGGTCTCAGGGCCCAGCAAACTAAGAAAAACATGCATTGAGGCAAAGGAGGCAAACTCAGCAATGGGCCTTCCAAAATTTCAACAGATTTTTTAAAATCAAATACATAGGAGTTACCAACAGATGAGACATTAAATTTCTTCCACAATTTTTGTGCTTCGTTGGCTTATCCTTTTCTTGGCAGTCACTTGGGATCGAACATGACTTGCTTCTACTCCAGTTCTGTGGATTCTGACATGACTGATGAGGTTAATGTGGGCCACAGATGGGGGAGGTGTCTATCCTGAGATGGAGTTGTGTAGTTTGTGAGGTGGTGCTCTCCTTCTGCCATTTTTCTGTGTTCCGTGTGCTCCTGGCGCTTGGACTCAAGGTTCACAGAGCCGTTCCAAATACTCCTTTTCCATTTTGAGTGGTCACGGGCCAGAGGCTCCCAGTAGTCAGTGGTTGATGTTGCATTTCTTTCCCCAAGGAGGCTGAGAATGTTTTCAAATCCTTTCCTTCTGTCCATCTGGTAACCACTTCCCATGACAGAGAGAGCTGACAGTGCATCATTCGGGCCTCTGTGCTGGGATGTTGACTTTGTTGCTCTGGCTTCTTATCTCTGATATAATGTCGTACAAAACGAAACCCTGTGTGTCATTGGAGCTTGGCTCGCCCCATTAGTGGGCCGGAGTACCAAAATTATAGGTAACAATGATTTTTTAATATATAATACCAGTTTATTGGGTTTAATTTATCATGGCAGCCATTAAATTCAGTTAATACATTCCTTTATTTGTCCCACACCGGGGAAATTTATTTGCTTTCTCCAAAGTATGACTGTTTTTAAACAAACCAATATTCATAACTTTAATAACTTCAACCTCAATTCCCTCCCCAAATGTTCTTGATACTCAGTTTCCAAGTTCCACAAACAGGAACTAGGGCAACGTTCTGTCCTTTACTCATCAAGTTCTGTTGACTGATCAACAAATTGCCCACCTTAGCCTGTGATCCTCCACATACTAAACATTATTCCTCAAGCCCCATGCCATTCCAACACCTTAATCTTAGTACCATAACCATCAAGCCCTTCAGACACACCATCTCAATGCTATCATCTTTCTCTCTGCTTTTAAGGCCTTACAATTCTCTGTAATGGCCCTAATATAACGCATGCCACTAACCTATTTTCCCTTTTGGCGCTGTGAGTAGTACTCTCTTCACTGCTCATTAGGCCATGGTTCAAATCTCAACAGAGACACTAAAATCTGCACAGGCATTCTAGCCAGTACTGAGTGAATGCTGCGCCAGAAGTTTAGTCTTCCAAACAAGAGGTATCCCATCTGTCCTCTCAAATGAATACAAAAGATGCCACAGCAATATTACGAAGTCGAGGAAGGGGTTTTCCCCAGAGCTGTGACCAGTATTTATCCCTCATCCAATACTTTAAAACTCTCTGGACAGTACAATAATGCTGTAGTCGGGTCACAGCTTGGCTTAGTATAGCCTCCACATTTCTCATGTTATGACTCTTCAGTAATATATCATTACTAGGGAGATGCTTTGGGATGCCATGAAAATATAAAAGTAGCTTTCAAGTCCTGCTTTTTTTCTACTTGTCCCAAGCTACATTTTGGGCCGTCATATTGAAAGCAGACAAATATCTTTTAATTTACAAAGCACACTAGAGAAATATCATTTGCTGTATTTTTGAAAGCTATAGTTTCTCAGTGAAATGCATTTAAATTAGACAACAAAAATCTAGCATATATTAGTTGTTCAGTTACAAACAAGCCTGCTGAGTTGCTTGTGATTCTGTTCAATTAATTGTGCAGTATGTTATATGCCCACAGCCCATTTTCATAAGTATAAAGTACAAAGTAAAAAGTGGAACACTAATCAGTTACTTACAGCATTGGAGTCCACATCACTGTGAATTGCAACTGTTTTTATCCCCATCTTTTTGCAAGACTTCATGATCTGCAGAATAACACATATTTCTAAGTAACACTCGTGTTGATATATTTAACAGAATATAGCAAATCTGTTAGATTCCGCAGAACGCTTCCTTTTCACTTAATGGGCATTCACAATTCCAAAACATTAGGTGTAGATGATTTTCCTGTATAGATTAAGAAACATAGAAAATAAGTAACATAGAAAATAGTAGAAAATTGTCCAAGAGATCCTAACACGGTGAACCAGAACACAAGTGCCTACTGTCCAATAACTAAGAGGTACAGGACCGATCTGTACAATGTGTAGGAAAGAAAACTGCAGATGCTGGTTTAAATCGAAGGTAGACACAAAATGCTGGATTAACTCAGCGGGTCAGGCAGCGTCTCTGGAGAGAAGGAATGGATGAATTTTCGGGTCGAGATATTGTCTTCAGAGGGAGAGTGGAGGGGGAGGGGGAGTGGGGGGGAGGGGAGGGGGAGTGGAGGGGGAGTGGAGGGGGAGGGGGAGTGGAGGAGGAGGGGGAGTGATGGGAGAGGAGGGGGGAGTGGGGATGGGGTGGAGTGGGAGAGTGGGGGTGGGGGGAGGGGAGAGGGGGAGTGGGGGTAGGTAGATGGGGTGGTCAGGGGGCTTTCGGCACATTGCCCATCTATTGGTCTAGCAGGAGAGGAGAGGGAGTGGGTAGGGGGAGGCTGCTAGACCAATAGATGGGCAATGTGCCGAAAGCCCCCTGACCACCCCATCTACCTATAATGCCACTTTCAAGGAACTGTGTAGGTCCTGTCCTGGTTAGACCTCCTAAAATGCAACACCTCACATTTCTTTGTATTAAACTCCATCAAGCATTCCTCAGACCACCTGCCCAACCGATCAAGATTCTGCTGCAATTTTTGACAACTATCTTCAGTATCTACAATACCACCTATTTAGTAACTGCAAACTTACTAATCATGCCTTGTGGGAAGGGAGTGGGGGTGGGGTGGAGTGGGAGAGTGGGGGTGGGGGGAGGGGAGAGGGAGAGGGGGGAGGGCAAGTAGGGGTGGTGGAGAGGAGAGGGAGTGGGGGAGGGGAGGCTGCTAGACCAATGCAGGAGAGGCTTTGGGTCCACGCCTCGCTCTGGCTGCAGTGCTGGCGGCATGGGGCCGAGGTGAGTGGCATCCTCAACCCTTCCCTGTCGCTCGGAGGGGGGCGGGACCCACACGAGTGACAGGATTGGTGGCCAATGAGGGGGGTTGAGGAGAGCTCTCCAGCCGCCCGGGGGGGGGGGGGGGGGAGTGAGTGGCTCCCTCTCCCCTTTCCTCTCTCCCCTCACCCGCCCCGGGGGAGTTTTAAAGGGGGTTGAGGGGGGATGGAGTAGGTGTGGGTGAGGGTGGGGGATGAGGAGGGGGGGAATAAGGGGGGTTGAGAGGGGATGGAGTGAGTGGGTGGGAAAGGGGCATGGGTTGAGGGGGGATGGAGTGGGTGAGGGGGAGAAGGGGGGTTGAGGGGGATGGAGTGGGTGAGGGAGGGAAAGGGTGGGGAGTAGGGGAGGGTGCTACACCAATGCAAGAGAGCTTTGGGCCCAATGGATCCACCCAGTTCCTGTATTAATTAAAATTCTAATGCAAGCTGACTCATCTACATACTTTATTGCTGTTTAGAAATTATAGTTTAAGTACAATATTAATTATAAAATCTAAGAAGAAAATTCTCAAAAAGTGCATATGCAGTATTTCAGTAATGTCAGCAGCAATCTCCAAGCAAGGAAATCTTTCCATGTCACTCCGTCTATGCTGACCATCTACTCTCTAAAGGAAGACCTCACTGTCCAGACATGCAAGTATGATTGCAAAAATACTGGGAGAGATAAAATGCAGGAGTAAAGTTGGGGCCAAGCCCAAGACACACTCATCCCAAGCTGAACTGCAGTTCCCTGTGGAATGAAGCTCCCGTGCTGGTGGGATGTCTGTAAATTAATCGCTGATCCTGGAGCTGGTGGACATCACAGCCCAAGACATTAAGAGGATGTGCAATATGCCCAGACACAAGAAGAGCATCAAGTTTCTAGAAGAGGTTACTGCTATCCTGAGCTGGTGTTAATATCCCAAAAAAAACAGCATAAAGTGCAAGTAAAGCAGACAAAATAGAATCAGAAATATAAAAAGTAGCATAGACAAAACATTACTCTCAAGTCATGCATTGCTAAAGACATAGAAATTAGAGAAAAGCATTACCCATGACAATGAACAGAATAATACTGATCAGAAAAAAAATTGAAGGATATGGGGAAGTTTTGAGAAAAATTGGTACATTTTGATCTCCACGAAGAATTTAATTTTTTTGTAGCTTGCCGAAATTCAAACACAAATATGTTTTGGGACAAAATAATGTAAGGATGCAACCCTTCTCCTTTTAGGTAGACATGATTGTATACAATGATTTTAATGGCATCTAATGGGATGCACTAGTGAGCATTACAGAACAACTACTAATCAAAATGTAACTATCCCCAGGACAGAATGGAACAGGGATCTTGTCAGTTTTAAGTAGCATCTTCAAGGAGATAGGATAGGAGAGGCACAGCGTTTTTGAAGGGAGATTCCCTGCTCAAGATTTGTACGGCACAGTGGCGCTGTTATTCGAGCTATTGTCGTTGCTATTAGAGCCACTGCCACAAACCAGACCTTGGACCCTATCCTGACCTTGGAAGTGCATATTATCTCTTTGACCAAATAGGTTTCATCAGGGTGTTCTGGTTTCCTCCTCATCCCAAAGACATGCAGGTTGGCGCTATATAAAATAAATGCTTATTATTATTATTATTAAGTGTATAGCTGGGTGGTAGAATCTGGGGGCAGTTGAAGAAAATAGAGATATTTTAAAAATATGATTAATGTAGGATTACTGTAAATGAGTGGTTGTTGGTCGGTGGGGACTCAGTATGTTGAAGAGCCTGATACCATGCTGTATCCCTCTACAACACTGTGCCTTGGCCAGCTAAAAGTCCTGTCACAGTTGGTAATGTGCCTAAATCAGGAATCTACACAAGAGTAAGAGATATCAGAAGGTTTAAGAATCCGTAGAGGTTACAAATTGGTGAGTGTTAGCTGTGGAACACGAAGATTTAGATTTTCTTTTAAATGAGGCAATGTTGGACGGAGCCAATGCAGATCTTCTAGCACAGGGCTGGCAAGTTAAAACAACATGCAGATGCACTGCAGGCTTGTAAAGATATACTTCTACAACTGGCTAACAAACCAACTGATACCCAAGCCTGCGTGCCTGCGTGGGTTTTCTCCGAGATCTTCGGTTTCCTCCCACACTCCAAAGACGTACAGGTATGTAGGTTAATTGGCTGGGTAAATGTAAAAATTGTCCCTAGTGGGTGTAGGATAGTGTTAATGTACAGGGATACTGGGCGGCACGGACTTGGTGGGCCGAAAAGGCCTGTTTCCGGCTGTATATATATGATATGATATGATATGATTAGCCAAAAGTCAACAAATATCCTATCTTGTTTTACATTGTGGCTTCTGATTCCATATTATCACAATTAATCTTTGATATTTTCATTTTATCTATCCAGGTTAGGACGTCATCCAGTTCAGTTTGAATTCACAGTGGTGTATAAACTGAACAATAGAAGAACATTTCGAACTTTGAACATTTTAAAGGGTTTTAATTTAACCGTTGGCCTGTCAAGAGTCTATAAAAAAACAACTAAATGTGTAGTAAACATTTGCAAATGTCTGTGAAATTTAAAAAATTCTGATGTTTAGTCACTCTTTCACCTTTTTCCCCAATGGGCAAGTAATAGCTTCCTAAACTTTGCCAAACCTGTCAACAAAAATTATCAAAAGATATCAATTTGGGATTTTTTTTTAAAAGTATTAACTTATCCTTCCCTAATTCCTCCTGAGAGTGGCCTTTTTAAACTGCAGTCTTTCATGTAAAGGTCCAGTTATAAAGTTGATCAACTGAAAGTTCTGGTGTTTAAAATTTAAGAATGACGAAGGTTAACTGATGAATTTCCAAGTCATGATGAGAGTTTGTATGGGGCTGGTGTTCCCATAGATGAAGATCCTCATTCTTCTAAGTGGTGGGAACTGCAGGTTTAGGAATTGTGGTGCATAATCTTTAATGAATTGCCAAAAGGCATGTGCACCTCTATGATCAATGGACAGTAGTCCACCAGATGAAATCACTCCAAGGAGTCAGAATATTAATCTCTCCTAGTGGGCCATTTAACCTCAGACTGGCTCTTGGAGCCACAGTATTTGGGTACCTGGTCCAGTTGCTTCCGAATGACAAGGTGGAGTGCTTCAACTCTTCACTGATGGAAAAAGACATTGCCTGACATTGTCATAGCCATCTTACTTGGTAGACAATTTTGAACTTTGACTAGATTTTGCTCCATATAAACCTTTAAAATATTCCACCTGAAATGTTAACATTGTTTTTCTTTCCATAGGCATTGCCTGACTGCTGAGTATTTCGATTATTTTCTGTCTTATTTCCATTCTTCATTTAACTTCCTTATTGATTTGTCTGCACCCTAATCATGAAGATGGATGTCCACCATCACCACCACTTTGTACAAGAGGGATACGGCTAGTAAGGGCAGGCAGGCTGTTCAATTATAAACAACTGTGCCCCACAGCCTCAGTCCATGCAAACCAACGAGTACAGATTTACACTAATCCTATTTTATACTATACATTCCCATTAATTCCTCCCAGATTCTACCACCTCGTACACAATAGGTGCACTTTACAGAAGTCAATTAACCTACCAACTCAAGTGTTTTTGGGGTGCGGAGGAAACTGGAATCACCTGGAGGAAACCCGAGCAATCACAAGAACAACATGTAAACTTCACGCAGACAGAACCGAAGGTCAGGATTGAACTTGGGTCACTGGAATTATAAACTACCAGCTATATTTCTTGCTGAATTAGTTAGCACGATTAGAAATTGAATCTGGAATCTTTAATGTTTTTACTTAATGAATACTGAGCTATACATTAATAGAACTACCAAGTTTTGATATTTTTAGCATTATCTACAGAGGCTTACAAAATTCCCAAATAGTAGTGGTTTGGAATCTGGCAAGTGAAACTCACAGACACACAGCAATAAAATCAAATGCATTGAACTAATTGATGATACGGTGAAGAAATAGTAAAACAAATTATAATTACGGAAAAACAAGAAAATGAGGAAAATGAAGAAAATGAGGGGATATTTTGAATTTTGTGATGCTTAAAACAACTTGTTATTTGAAATAAAAACAACTTATAATTTGATTGCAAAACTAGTTGCTGATCAAAAATGAGAGATTTTGATAACTCCCACAAATTGATTCAATGATTTACACAGAGACAAATGTGGCTTTTGGTCTTTTTTTATCTCAAATATGTAACACACACATACCAATGGAACTGATTTCCACATTAGACACAATGGGGAAATTATTTTAGTAATAGTTTTAAGAGTTTGCCTTCTCAAACCTGCTTTGACCATGTCAAATAATGGTTTTGCTTTGCCTCGTGTGCGATGGTGCATGACCTATCTAAAGCAGAAGCACATAATGGAAAATAATATGGCGCTAGCTCCATGGTATTCATTGTAGCAAAATTAGTGGATAGATAGCTCTGGACGCTGTAATGTCCCAAGATGTATTCCAGGGTGTGAGAGTATTTCTTCATTTAAGATAAATGTTGATTTTCTTTGGTCATTTCATTCACATTCCTCCAAAGTCATAAGGTTGTGGGCTCTTGTCCAATCACTGAGGGTTCAAAACAATATTTAGACTGAAACTCCTGGACTGAGATAGTGCTGCCCCGTAGGAGAGATTCCGATTTCCAGCATCTGCAGCTTTTTTTTAAATTTTCATGTGAGGAAGATGTCTTACGGATGACATGTTAAAATGAGGCCCTGTCTTCAGAGAGCCCAATTTGTGAAGTAGAATAGTTCTCCTCAGTCAACGTTTATCTCATTAACAATACCATACCAAAAAAAATGGTCATTTATTGCAACCATATTGTGTGCAAATTGACTGCTCCATTTCTTACACAAAACCATCCCAATAATGAATATCTCCCTCAGTACTACATGTGTGCAGACTAGATTTTTGAAAGACAGTTGTAACTCCAATGTACTTCCATCACTTCCTACCAACAAGGGAAGGAGGTACTTTGTAACTACACTTGCAGTTCTAAAAGGTATTATAGAAATGCAGGCACATTTTATTGGACAAAAGTCATCTATAAGGAGAGGTTGAATTAACTTGCATTGTTTTCTCTGGAGCATCGAAGGCCAAAAGGAAACCTGATATAAATATATAAAAATATGAGACATAGACAGTATAGATAATCAGAACCTTTTTCAAAGATTAGACGGCAAAGCTTTAAAGCGAGAAGGGCAAAGTTTAAAGCAGATGTGCAGGACATTTTTTTTTAATACAGGGTTGTAAGTGCCTGCCATGCGTTGCCAGGGGTGGTGGTGAAGGCAGGTACAACGGTTATACTTAGAGGTTTTTGGGTAAGCATGTGGACATTCAAAGAATGGAGGGATATGGATCATGTGCAGCCAGAGATTCGTTTAACTTGGCATCAATGTAGGCCGAAGGGCATGTTCCTATGCTGTACTGTTTTATGTTTTTTAGTTACCAGAAAAACATACCTTGCAAGTAGCAAAAGGCTGTAACCATAAATCTGTCGGTTAACTAGCTGCCCCTGGGAAATTATTGAAGGTCATGGAAAATATGGATCCTCATACTAGTATGTTCTTCCCAACAGTCCAAAGTAGTTGCCAAGCCTGTTGGATGTTAAATCTCCCACTGTTTGCATTAAGGAAATACATCAAAGATGAGAATTTAATGGGGAAAAAAGAAGTTGCATCCAGCTAACATCATAATGGATCTGCTTTAATGAACATAAAAGTTAGCACAAGTAGTTTCATCTTGAGTTGGATATTTAAATATGATAAAGAGAAAATGTTTCCATTGGCGAGAAATTCAATAACCATGGAAATGATTTTTAAACTAATAACAAGAAATTAGGAGAAATTTTTATTTAAGTAGCGGCACCATGATCAGGAAATACTGCCTTAAAGATTAGGGGGGAAATGAAGAAGAACATTCAAAAAAGGAAAAGGATAAGTAATTGAAAATGTGAATTCAGTGGGATATGGGCCATATGTGGGCATGTGGGACTAGTAGAAATGGGGCATTTTGGTCGGCATGGACAAATTGAGCCAAAGGACCTATTTCCATGCGGTATGACTCTACGAGTTATGGCTCTATGAGTAGAACTGGGTGTTGTTCATTAAAGAACCTACCATTGGTATGATAGGTTGAATGCTGCCTTAAATGTAATAGGACTCTATCATCATAAAAGAGAGTGGTTTCAACAAACATATTCCCCAAACTTTGCTTCTCCTTTAATTGGTAAACACATTGCAATTGAAAATAACTTACCCGGCATGCAATCTCTCCTCTGTTCGCAATGAGGATTTTATCAAATGTCTGCAGTGGAAATTAAACAAAAAGACCTTACCGGCTGATATAATATTAAATGCTAGAAAATTGATATGAATATTTAACATAATATTTAATACTACTAAATTCTCCGTCCCTCTTTTTGCTTAATAGATTTCTTGCAAAATCAGAGGGGCAAGAGTATCCCGTTCAAAGAGGGGATTATAGTATTATATAGTTTTCTTTGATCAATTGATAATAATCAGGCACATGAAGATGAACTGATTTTACTCTCAAGCTAAAATTTCTGGAGCTAAGTGTAAGATCCTTGCCAAGTAATCAGCATAAAATGAATCTGACGCAGATCTACTTTATATAATTTCAACACTTCCTTGCTTTTATATTTTTACCCTGTGTAAAACAAAACAAATTCTATTTTTTGATTGTTTGCCTTTTCTACTTGTATTTTTAACTTTGTTAAAATATGTAATTGCTCTGAACATTCTTTAACACTCAACATGCACTCTGCTTTATGGATATTTGTCCTTTCATTGATTGCCAAAATATATTTAGTTAATATTTCATTTTCCATCAATCTGGCATTCCACTGTCAATTCTCTACACTCTTGCTCTTGTTGCAAAGCTCCTTAATTCATAACTGAGAACAAACACCATTCCTTCTTTGCCTACAACCATATTTTCAAAGAAAAAACAAAGTTGCAGGCACAAATACATTACTAACCAAATCAGAGTAATCTAAAAGGCATGCATTACAGCACTATTTCCAAAGCACAAATAACCTCACTATCTACCTGGCAACATACTCTAAAATGCTACGTGTTTTTTTAACATCTTTTTTTGGTATCTTTTCCAAGGTTTGTTAACAAACAAACCACGTTAAGGTATTTCAGTTTCTACAGTTGAATAAATGTAAAACATATTAAATAAAGGCCCCACACTTCACTCATTAACTTCCTTCATACATCACGCTTTCTGTGCAGAGAACACTAATTCTTTCCGCAATAGAGAGACCGAATTATTGCATCAAGGGCCCCTAAATGTACTCTGACTGAAAAATAACAGATTAGAGAAATTCTTAATTTTTCTTATAGGCTCAAATAGCTAACAAATATTTAGCCTCTTTGCTTCTAACGTTGTTGTCTCAGTTCTTCAGATGACAGATGAATTCCCTGTTCTTCATTGTTTATCAAATGGTCTAGAAGCATTCCCCCTTCCCCACCATAGAGTCATAACGTCATAGAGTGACACAGTGTGGAAACAGGCCCTTCGGCCAACTTGCCCACACCGGCCAACATGTCCCAGCTACACTAGTCCCACCTGCCTGCGCTTGGTCCAATTAAAAGTTTATTACCAAACACAAAACTAGAACTGGGCACTCATCATTGGAAATCATACAAACTTCCTCACCCCACTTCTAGTTTCCAATCTTTCTGAATAATTCCTTTATCAATAAGTAGAAGGTTTTAATTGAATAGAAAGATATGTGTAGTGGTTACATGCAATACGTGTGCTGGTTACATTCTCCCCCAGCCCCCATCATTTCATCCCTTCAGCCTATCTTTCCATTCCTTTCTCCCTTGTTATTACCCCGCGTTCCCTTGGATACATCTTTGCTAATCACCTCAACCACTTCCTGTGCTCGACTGTTTCACATTCACCCCAATCTCAAAGTAAAGAAGGGTTCTTCTGAGTTCCCCACAGAATTTATCAATGCTATCTTATATTTAAGATGCCAAGTTTTGGCAGACTCACAAATGTAAACTTCTTCTTCATCTCCACCCTATAAAAACTATTTCATGTTCTAATAGATATCTATGAAGGCAACTTACGGGTTCATTTGAATCATGAACGGTGGAGTACAATGCACGAGAAACTGCAAAGCTGCATCTGGAGCGGGATGCTGCATGCTAGAAAACATAATGCACATGATTCAAGTTTATGAACACAAAGGCAAAAGTCAGGGTCAAGTTCAACAACAACAAATTGCATTTATGCAATATTTTAAATATAGCAAAACATCCCAAGCTGTTTCATGGATATTGTTATGTAATGGGATTCAACACCAGCCACGTAAGGAGATCCGAGGATGGTTAACCTTCAGAAATAGAGAAGGGAGACAGGTTTTTGGAATTAAAACAAATTAATGAGAACTGAGAAAGGAGGAAGCCAAGCAGCCCCCATAAAAGAATATTACTTACATCTTAACTCCACTCACCCAATCCCTTCACACACTTACAAAAAAATATCCAGTTCAGTTCAAGTTTCAACAGATCCCCAACCTCAATAGCTCGATGTCATAGTCATACAGTGTGGAAACAGGCACTTTGGCCCAACTCATCCATGCCCACCAAGATGCTCCATGTAAGCTAGTTCCATTTGCCCTCGTTCAGCCACTTTCTGGGCATCCCATTGCCTGAAAACAACCTATTCCAATATGCCTTTCTTTGCGAGTTCCTGCCTTATACCATCAAAGTTGGCCTTGCTCCAATTTAGAACTTTAACTTATGGATCAGCTCTATCCTTTTCCAGAACTATTTTAAACTGTGATTGCTGATCCCAAAACATTTACCCACTGATACTTTTATCATTTGCCCTGCCCAATTCCCTAAAAGTCAGGATTTTCCCTCTCCCTTTTAGGACCACGTAGATCTTGCCCGAGGAAACTTTCCTGAATACATGTGACAAATTCCACCCCGTCTAAGCCTTTGGCGCCATGGCAATCCCAGACTATATTGTGAAGGTTAAAATCCCTGATAATGACAACCCTATTAGTCTTACAGTCTGCAATCTCCCAGTATATTTTTCTGGGGCCCTATAGTACATTCTGAACAATCCCTTCTTATTTCTCAGTTCCATTCATGTAGCCTAACTGGACAGCAGTATTTTGGGCCCGGACTCAGCCTCAGTCCTGCCCCAAAACGTCATCTTTCCAGGTCCTTCATAGATGCTGCCTAACCTGAGTTACTCTTCAATTTGTGTTCCATGCTAGATTCCAGCAGCCTCAGTTCCTGTGTACTCAGGGATCCATAATTCTTTATGGAGACAGAAGAGACTGCAGATCCTGCATTCTTGAGTACTGCAAGATCTCAGCATGCCAAGCACCATCTGTGGAAGGAAATTGACCATTCCCAACTTGAAAAAGTGTCTGTCATTTCCCTCTACAGACGCCGCCTGGCCTGCAGAGTTCCTCCAGCATTTTGTTTGGCCATAATCCTTTCATTCAGTATCCTCAAAATATCAGTTGACATCATACTTCATGAGGTACCGTTGAAGCAAAACAGGGTTGTAAAGGAAAGCATCACCAACACTGCTCCACTTATTCCTTCCAACATCCTAAACTCCACTAAGTACGTAGCACTGCCCTCAGTTATAATTTCAGAGCATGCATGGTCATCTCCTGTCATTTTTACTCCCTGCAACTAAAGCCCTGCACTCTATGCTCTATCACATGAGATTCATTTACTATTATGAATATTATTATTATATACACCAGCTTGCAATGAAATTCCTTGTTCACATGAATCTCACAGAGCAAACAGTATGCAGGATAATGATAGATATAACAATAAATTCAACAATGAATGCAAAACAACGGAACGGTGCAAAGGTTGTGGTGCAAACAGAACCAGGGGAAAAAAGTATATAGAGTGCAACATTAGAATAACCAAATGAGGTAGAGTTAAAAGTAAGAATATATGGTTGCACCTCTCAGGAAAGGGGTGTGAAAGAAATGATTGGTTCCGAAGTCTCAACATTGAGGAAGAAACTATTCTCAAGTTTTGATGTGGAAGAAGGAACTGCAGATACTGGTTTAAACCAAAGATAGACACAAAAAGCTGGAGTAACTCAGCGGGACAGGCAGCATCTCTGGAGAGAAGAAATGGGTGACGTTTCGGGTCGAGACCCTTCTTCAGACTGGTTAGGAATAAGGGAAACAGAAGATATAGACGGTGATGTGGAGAGATAAAGAACAATGAATGAAAGATATGCATAAAAGTAACGATGATAAAGGAAACAAGTCATTGTAAGCTGCTTGTGGGGTGAAAGTGAGAAGCTAGTGCGACTTGGGTGGGGGAGGGATTGAGAGAGAGGGAATACCGGGGCTACCTGAAGTGAGAGAAATCAATATTCATACCACTAGGCTATAAGCTGCCCAAGGGAAATTCGAGATGCTGTTCCTCCAATTTGCATTTAGCCTCACTCTAACAATGGAGGAGACCAAGGCCAGAAAGGTCTGTGTGGGAATGGGAAGGAGAATTAAAGTGGCCGGCAACTGGGAGATCAGGTTGGTTCACGCGGGCTGAACAACGGTGATCTGCGAAACGATCACCCAGTCTGCGTTTGGTCTCGCCAACATATATGGGTTCACATCTTGAACAACGGATACAGTAGATGAGGTTGGCGGAAGTGCAAGTGAACCTTATCCTAACCTGGAAGGACTGGCAGGGTCCCTGGACAGAGTTGAGGGAGGGGGTATAGCGACAGGTGTTGCATCTTCTGCGATTGCAGGGGAAGGTACCTGGGGAGGGGGTGGGAAGGGTGGGAAGGGATGAGATAACCAAGGAGTTGCGGAGGGACGTTCTCTGCGGAAGACGTAAAGGGTTGGATATGGGAAAATGTGGCTAGTGGTGGGATCCCGTTGGAGCTGGTGGAAATTTCAGAGGATTATCTGTTGTATGCGACGGCTGATGAGGTGGAAGGTAAGGACGAGGGGGATTCGTCTCTGTTGCGACTAGGGGGAGGGACAGCAAAGGCGGAGCTGCGGGGTACCGAGGAGACACGAGTGAGGGCCTCCAAAGAAAAACAATTCCTCCGTCTACGCTGCATCTGCGCCCAGATGAGGTGTTCCATATTAGAACAACCGAGATGTCCTCATTCTTTAGGGAACAGGGGTTCCCCTTAGTTAGCGGGTCAAGCAGCATTTGTGGTGTACGTCAATGTTTCAGGTTGAGACCATGCATCTGGACAGAGGGAAGAGAAAATATTGCCCGTAGGGGAAGGATTGATGGGCAAATTGGACTAGTAGGGGGGAAAATGGGAAAGGCGAACAAAGGGAAAATAAACTAGGTGGATAGCTAAATGTGTGAAAGAAGAACACCAGGACAGTGTTCATATTATGTTCATACCAAGGGTTGTAGGCTACCCAAGCAGAATGAGATCTTGGATACTACAAAGACATTTATCAAAACAAATTGACAAAATTCATGAATAGCCCTCAAAGAAAATGGCTACATAAAGGGTTCTCTCCATTAATTTGTTCATTTGACCAGCTAAAAAAAAACATAATTCCATTGTGACTGCTGCGCATCTCTCTTCCAGCTTCAAGCTTAGCATCTAAATTAGATTTTCAATCCACCCTGGCCAACAAAAGGACTTGTCTCTTGTCTCAATTTATTTAAGATATTATATGCAACACTGTAAGGACTCTTAGATGCTGGGTTCCCTGGCTCTACCCCGTCCTTCCCCTCCCCAGAATGAAAATAAATCGGAGAATACTTGATCCACAAATCCAATTAAAAACAATGTACACATCCCAAAGTACAAATGGTATTTGATACAGTGCTAGAAAACAATTAAATCAATACAGAACGTAAAGTAACAATGAGGTACAGCACATCATTTTGATCAAAAAGATTGTCCACTAATTAAACAAACCACTACGATCCGAGATCAAAGGCAAATTTTTACATCAAAGTCACAGTGACAAACAATTCAGATTGTCAGAGATATCTTGCATTTTAATACCAAATACTAAACATTACAAAAAAACCACTAACAGTTCCAGCAATCGCACATCAAGGGACACAATCAGTAAGACGCACTGAGATCATCTCCCACAGGATTTGGGTTGCCAAGACTAGTTGGATATTTCATTGGAAACTTAACAATATGATCTCTCACCTCCAACCACACATCCAGCCAAAGCCTTTATGTTCCATCTCTGCTGTTTTTATTGCTAATAAACAAATGTGATTAAAAGAAAATAGAATTAAAAACAATTCTTTTTATCGTCCCTATGAATTCTTCCCAAAATCCCTGACCCCATCCACACTCCAAGGCTGCTTGAAACAATATCATAGAATCCTGGGATCTGACAGTACAGCCGGATGCTTGGCCCATTGCCAATGCTAAATGTCCATTTCATTCTCTCAACACAACTCTTTTCCCACTCTACAAACTCTCAAAGTACACATCCAGTTGATTTTTCTGAAAGTTCCTAAGGAAACTGATACTGACCCCTTCAAATAAAATGAGTTCCAAAGATATCACTGATGCCAATATTGATGCCTCACTCAATATTACTGAAGCAGATTACCCGATCATTGTAACTTCAGGGTTTTGTGACCTGCATAAATTAGCTGCCATGTTTCATACAATATTTACACATCAAAACTATATATGATTTACTCTCGAGAACTTTGGGACATTCTGCAGGAGATGCGAATACCATTCTTCCTTTCTAGATCGTGAACTTCCTTTAAAACAAACCCTCAATTTTTTCTTTGGTGCTTTTAATGATTATTTCAAGCAGATAGGTTCAGAGAACACTGAAACAGACCCACACTCATTTACAGTAATCCTACACTAATCCCATTTTATTCTTGGCTCATGCCCATCAACTCTGCCCAGATTCTAACACTCACCCACACAGTAGGTGCAATTTTCAGTGGCAATTAACCTACCAACCTACCACCTTTAGGATGTTGGAGGAAACAGGAGGAACTGGAGGAAACCCACAGTAAAGGGGAGAATGTCATACCAACCACCAAATGTCATCCCAACCACCCGTCCATTATGACATGATGTCTCAACTCTTGTACTAAATGCCCCGGCCCTTGAAGGAAAGTGTGCCAATCGCCTTCTTCAACACTTGGTCTACCAGTGTTGCCACTCTCAGGGAACTATGTACCCCTACCTATGGGTCTCTCTGCTCTACAACACTCTCTAGGGCCCTGCCATTACCAAGCAAGTCCTGCCCCAGTTAACTTACCAAAGTAACACCTAGCATTTATCCTAGTTAAATTCCATCTGCCAATCTTTGATTTGTTTGCCTAATTGATCAAGATCTCGTGGTAATATTAGATAATCTTCTTCACTGTCCACTATACTGCCAATTTTGGTTTCAGCGCAAACTAACAAACCACTGTACTCAATTCATCTTCCCAATTGCTTCCTTCCCCATCTGAACTCAAAGCACCCAGTGGTTTTGTTATCTTATTGGGAGCATGAGCAGAGATGCTCGTAGCAATGTGTGATAAATTGGTTTAAGATACAGATCAACAGTAATCCAATTGAATGGTGGAATAATTGCCATTGGATAAAAGGTATTATTATATATAGAGGGCCAGAGCCTTTATAGGCAGAGTTAATATTGCTGTCTCTTTGTTCATTAACAAAGGGAACGAAAATAGTCCTCTGTAATGCTAACTTCCAATGGGAGCAAATGATAATCACAATCATCCCCAATTATGGAACAAAAAACAGAATGTTGGAAGAACTCTGTGGGTCTAGCCTCACCCGTGAAAGCAAAAGGTGTAAGTCGGCACTCTAGTTCGACCCTGTTTTCATGACTGGGGGAGAAATGGAGGCTGGTGGGTAATAAATAGAGCCATATGGGGAGGGAGCAATGGATGGATGGAACCAGGTGAACTGGGGGGGGGGGGGGGGGGACAACACAGAGATTGGGAGACAACGGAACAAGATCAGGAAGGGGTATAGAAAAGGTGAGGAGAGAAATAAACTAGGTGGACACAAAATGCTGGAGTAGCTCAGCAGGTCAAGCAGCATCTCTGGAGAAAAGGAATAGGTGACATTTTGGGTTGAGACCCTCCTTCAGACAGACAGGCGAGTGTGTGTGGGAGAACATCAGGGGTGTGGGTACCTGAATTTGGAAAATTCAACTGGGCCTCAAGTCCATAACTCTCTGAAAGTAGCAACACAAGTAGATGGAATGATAAAGAAGGCTTATGGAATGCTTGCCTTCATAGGTCAGGGCATTACGTCTAAGAGTCAGGAAGTCATATCGCAGATTTATAGGACTTTGGTTAGTCCACATATGTACTATTGTGTATAGTTCTGATCACCCCATGACAGGAAGGATGTGGAGGCTTTGGAGGGGATGCAAAAGAGATTTACCACAATGCTGCCTAGATGAGGAAGGTATTAGCTATAAGGAGAGGTTGACAAACTTGGATTGTTTTCTCTGGAGAACATAAAAATAAGAGAGGCATAGATCGGGTAGATAGTCAGAACATTTCTCCCAGGGTGGAAATGTTAAAGACTAGAGGGCATAGCTTCAAGGTGAAAAGGGTAAATTTAAAAAATGTCCAAACAAGTTTTCTTTTTACACATACAGGGTACTGGGTGCATACTACGAGCTGCCAGCGGTAGTGGTGGAGGCAGATACACTAGTGGCATTTAAGAGGCTTCTGACAGGCACTTGGATATGCAGAAATTGGAGGGATAGGGATCACGTGAAGGCAAAGGAGATTAGTTTAACTTGGCATCATGTTCGGCATGGAAATTGAGCCGAAGGACCTATTCCTATGTTCAGTACCATTGGATTCGAAACATTCCAACATCTGCAGTGTCTTTTGCTTTCTTCCCGAATTATGCCTTGAATTCACTTTATATGCCTGAAAGCTCTCTAAATGGCAGAATAAAAGTTGCATGCATATGTTGAAGAGAAATTATGAACTAAAATCTTTCTGACGAGGATACACTTGCAAAATCATCTCTACTGACAAGAATTAATTTGAATTAGAGAAATAAGGCATATTTTTCTTGATCTTGGCTCAGTTAAGCATGTGTCATCACTGGAGAACGTAAAGTAATTTGCATAAACCATGTGACTGAGTTCCGCAGGTTTGGAAAAATAACTGTTTCAGGAATAGTTAGAACAAAATAACATAGTATCATGTTCAGCTCACAATGTCTGTGCCAAACTTGATGCCAGGATAAACTAATTTCATTTGTCTGCACATGATCCATTTCCCTCAAATATCTGCATACCCATGTGCCTATCAATAAGCCTCTTAAATGCCACTATCATAACTACCTCCAGCACCACCCCGGCAGTGCATTCCAGTCACCCACCATCCTCTTGCCCCACTCATGAAAGGAATAGATCAGGTAGATGCACAGAGTCTCTTGCCCAGAGTAGGGAAAATCGAGAACCAAAGGGCATAGGTTTAAAGTGAGGGGGGGAACGATTTAATGGGAACCTGAGGAGTAAATTTTTCTACATAAAGTGTGGTGGGTTTGGAATGAGCTGCCGGAGGAGATAGTTGAGCCAGGTACTATTGCAACGTTTAAGAAACATTTAGACGGTTTAGAGCGATATGGGCAAAATGCAGGCAGGTAGGACTATTGTACAATGCCCTCCATAATGTTTGGGACAAAGACTCATCATTTATTTATTTGCCTCTGTACTCCACAATTTGAGATTTGTAGTAGAAAAAAATCACTTGTGGTTAAAGTGTCTAATAAAGTTGTCAGATTTTATTAAAGAATATTTTTATATATTTTGGGTTCACCATGTAGAAATTACAGCTGTGTTAAACATAGTCCCCCCATTTCAGGGCACCATAATGTTTGGGACACATGGCTTCACAGGCGTTTGTAATTGCTTAGGTGTGTTTAAATGCCTCCTTAATGCAGAAAAAGAGAGCTCTCAGCACCTAGTCTTTCTTCCAGTCTTTCCATCACCTTTGGAAACTTTTATTGCTGTTTATCAATATGAGGACCAAAGTTGTGCCAATGAAAGTCAAAGAAGCCAGTATGAGACTGAGAATCAAGAATAAAACTGTTAGAGACATCAGCCAAACCTTAGGATTACCAAAATCAACTGTTTGGTACATCATTAAGAAGAAAGAGAGCACGGGTGAGCTTACTAATCGCAAAGGGACTGGCAGGCCAAGGAAGACCTCCACAGCTGATGACAGAAGAACTTTCTCTATAAAAAAGAAAAATTCCCAAACACCTGTCCGACAGATTAGAAACACTCTTGAGGAGTCAGGTGTGGATTTGTCAATGACCATTGACCGCAGACGAACAGAAATACAGAGGCTACACTGCAAGATGCAAACCACTGGTTAGCAACAAAAAGAGGATAGTCAGGTTACAGTTTGCCAAAGTACTTAAAAGAGCAACCACAGTTCTGGAAAAAGATCTTGTGGACAGATGAGACGAAGATTAACTTATATCAGAGTGATTACAAGAGCAAAGTATGGAGGAGAGAAGGAACTGCCCAAGATCCAAAGCATACCACCTCATCTGTGAAACACGGTGGAGGGGGTGTTATGGCCTGGGCATGTTTGGCTGCTGAAGGTACTGGCTCTCTTATCTTCATTGAAGATACAACTGCTGATGGTAGAAGCATAATGAATTCTGAAGTGTATGGACACATCCTATCTGCTCAAGTTCAAACAAATGCCTCAAAACTCATTGATCGGCAGTTCATTCTACAGCAAGACAATGATCCCAAACATACTGCTAAAGCAACAAAGGAATTTTTCAAAGCTAAAAAATAGTCAATTCTTGAGTGGCCAAGTCAATCACCCGATCTGAACCCAACTGAGCATGCTTTTTATATGCTGAAGAGAAAACTGAAGGGGACTAGCCCACAAAACAAGCGTAAGCTAAAGATGGCTGCATTACAGGACTGGCAGAGCATCACTGAGAAGATACCCAGCAACTGGTGATGTCCATGAATCGTATACTTCAAGCAATCATTGCATGCAAAGGCTATGCAACAAAATACTAAACATGACTACTTTCATTTACATGACATTGCTGTGTCCCAAACATCATGGTGCCCTGAAATGGGGGGACTATGTATAAACATTGCTGTAATTTCTACATGGTGAAACCAAAATGTGTAAAAATGGCCTTTATTAAAATCTGACAATGTGCACTTTAACCACAGGTGATTTTTTTTCTATTACAAATCTCAAATTGTGGAGTACAGAGGCAAATAAATAAATGATGGGTCTATGTCCTAAACATTATGGAGGGAACTGTAAATGGGACATGTTGGCTTGTGTGGGCAAGATGGACCAAAGGGTCTGTTTCCATGCTATAAGACTCTATGACTCACCTTAAAGCTATGCTCACTAGTCCTTGACATTTCCATCCAGGGAAAAAGGCTCTGTCTACGTGTCTGTGCCTCCCATAATTTTATAATACCTCTATCACGTCCTTCTCCAATCTCCGGTGCGCCAGAGAAAACAATCAAAGTCTGTCCAACCTTTCCTTGTGGATAATACCCCCTAATCCAAGCAGCATTCTGGTAAACCTCTTCTGCACCCCCTCTAAAGCCTCCACATGCTTTCAGTAATAGGGCAGTCAGAACTGCATGCAACGTTCCAAATGTGCCTCACCAAAGTTTTAAAGAGCTGCATCATGACTTCATGATTCTCCACACTCAATGACCTGACCAATGAGGACAAGAATATTATAGGCCTTTTTTATCACTCCACCTACATGTATTGCCACTCTGGGAGCTGTTGAATTTGGACTCAAAAAAAGGTCTGAGTCAATGTGGATAAGGGTCTTGCTATTAACTGTACAGTACCTCCCCAGTACATTCCAACTTCCAAAGCGAAATACCTCACACTCACTGTGATTGAACTCCATCTGCAATTCTCCACCCATTTCTATAGCTGATCTGTATCGAGGAGTATACTTTGACAGACTTCCTAACTGTCTGCAATTATAACAACCTTGCTGTCGTCTGCAAATTTACCAGCCAGCCCATCTACATTTACGTCCAGGTCATTTACATATATCACAAACAACAGAGGCCCCAGCACAGTTCCCTGCAGTACTCCAATAGTCAGACTGCCAGCCAGAATAACATTCTTCCACTACAATCTTCTGCCTTCTATCAGTAAGCCAGTTTTCATTCCATAAGACTAAATCATTGTTAATCCCGAGCATCTTAATCTTCTGCATCAGCCCACCATGGGTGACTTTATCAAATACCTTATTAAAATCCATGTTGACGACATCCACTGCCTTACCCTCATCAATCACCTTCGTCACCTTCACAAAAAACCTGATCAAGTTAGTAAGACATGGCCTGCCATGTACAAAACCATGCTGACTATCCCTAATTAGCTCATTCTCTTCCAAATGGAAGTAAAACCTATCCCAAACAATCCTCTCCAATAATTTCTCTACCACTGAGGTGAGGCTCACTGGCTGATATTTCTGTAGATTCTCTCTACTTCCCTTTTTAAACAAAAGGAACAACACTGGCTACTTAACTGTGATGTAGCAAGCCTTTAAAATATTGCATAAAACCTTAAAGATTTCCAAAATTAAGACTGTCACTGTGATCTTAAAGTACATCAAAAATCTTTGAGATGTCGAGAGGTTATGAAAGCCCTAATATTTTTGACAGCAAAGAATTAATCTCTAATAAACAAATTATTTTAGAAACATAGAAACATAGAAACATAGAAACATAGAAAATAGGTGCAGGAGTAGGCCATTCGGCCCTTCGAGCCTGCACCGCCATTCAATATGATCATGGCTGATCATCCAGCTCAGTAGCCTGTACCTGCCTTCTCTCCATACCCCCTGATCCCTTTAGCAAAAAGGGGCACATCTAACTCCCTCTTAAATATAGCCAATGAACTGGCCTCAACTGCCTTCTGTGGCAGAGAATTCCACAGACTCACCACTCTCTGTGTGAAGAAATGTTTTCTCATCTCGGTCCTAAAAGACTTCCCCCTTATCCTTAAGCTGTGACCCCTGGTTCTGGACTCCCCCAACATCGGGAACAATCTTCCCGCATCTAGCCTCTCCAACCCCTTAAGAATTTTATATGTTTCTATAAGATCCCCCCCCAGTCTTCTAAATTCCAGCGAGTACAAGCCTAGTCTATCCAGTCTTTCTTCATATGAAAGTCCCGCCATCCCAGGGATCAATCTAGTGAACCTTCTCTGTACTCCCTCTAAGGCAAGAACGTCTTTCCTCAGGTTAGGAGACCAAAACTGCACACAATACTCCAGGTGCGGTCTCACCAAGGCCCTGTACAACTGCAGCAGAACCTCCCTGCTCCTAAACTCAAATCCTCTTGCTATGAATGCCAACATACCATTCGCTTTCTTCACTGCCTGCTGCACCTGCATGCTTGCTTTCAATGACTGGTGCACCATGACACCCAGGTCACGTTGCATCTCCCCTTCTCCCAATCGGTCACCATTCAGGTAATACTCTGCTTTCCTGTTCTTGCCGCCAAAGTGGATAACTTCACATTTATCCACATTATATTGCATCTGCCATGCATTTGCCCACTCGCCTAATCTATCCAAGTCACTCTGCAGCCTCCTAGCATCCTCCTCGCAGCTAACACTGCCACCCAGCTTCATGTCATCCGCAAACTTAGAGATGTTGCATTCAATTCCCTCGTCCAAATCATTAATATACACTGTAAATAACTGGGGTCCCAGCACTGAGCCTTGCGGTACCCCACTAGTCACTGCCTGCCATTCCGAAAAGGACCCGTTTATTCCTACTCTTTGCTTCCTGTCCGCCAACCAATTTTCTATCCACCTCAAAACTGAACCCTCAATACCGTGTGCTTTAAGTTTGTACACCAATCTCCTATGTGGGACCTTGTCGAAGGCCTTCTGAAAGTCCAGATATAACACATCGACTGGTTCTCCCTTATCCACTCTACTAGTTACATCCTCGAAAAATTCTATAAGATTCGTCACACATGATTTGCCTTTGGTAAATCCATGCTGACTTTGTCCGATGATTTCACCACTTTCCAAATGTGATGCTATCACATCTTTAATAACTGACTCTAGCATTTTCCCCACTACCGATGTTAGGCTAACTGGTCTATAATTCCCCGTTTTCTCTCTCCCTCCCTTTTTAAAAAGTGGGGTTACATTAGCTACCCTCCAGTCCTCAGGAACTACTCCAGAATCTAAAGAGTTTTGAAAAATTATCATTAATGCATCCACTATTTCTGAGGCTACTTCCTTAAGCACTCTGGGATGCAGCCTATCTGGCCCTGGGGATTTATCTGCCTTTAATCCATTTAATTTACCTAACACCACTTCCCGACTAACCTGGATTTCCCTCAGTTCCTCCATCTCATTAGACCACCGGTCCCCCGCTATTTCCGGCAGACGGTTTATGTCTTCCTTAGTGAAGACAGAACCAAAGTATTTGTTCAATTGGTCTGCCATCTCTTTGTTCCCTATGATCAATTCACCTGTTTCCGACTGCAAGGGACCTACATTTGCCTTAACTAATCGTTTTCTCTTGACATATCTATAAAAGCTTTTGCAGTCTGTTTTTATGTTCCTTGCCAGTTTTCCCTCATAGTCTATTTTCCCTTTCCTAATTAAGCCCTTTGTCCTCCTCTGCTGGACTCTGAATTTCTCCCAGTCCTCTGGTATGCTACTTTTTCTGGCTAATCTGTATGCTTCATCTTTTGTTTTAATACTATCCTTGATTTCCCTTGTTAGCCACGGATGCACTACCTTTCCTGGTTTGTTCTTTTGCCAAACTGGGATGAACACTTGTTGTAGTTCATCCATGCGACCTTTAAATGCCTTCCATTGCATGTCCACCGTCAACCCTTTCAGCATCAATCGCCAGTCTATCTTGGACAATTCACGCCTCATACCCTCAAAGTTACCTTTCTTTAAGTTCAGAACACTTGTTTCTGTATCGACTTTGTCACTCTCCATCCTAATGAAGAACTCTACCATATTATGATCACTCTTGCCCAAGGGGCCTCGCACAACAAGACTGCTAACTAACCCTTCCTCATTACTCAATACCCAGTCTAGAATGGCCAGTTCTCTCGTTGGTTCCTCGACATGTTGGTTTAGAAAACCATCTCTCAAACATTCCAAGAAATCCTCTTCCTCAGCACCCCTGCCAGTTTGGTTCACCCAATCTATATGTAGATTGAAGTCACCCATTATAACTGCTGCACCTTTAGTGCATGCATTTCTAATTTCCTGCTTGATGCCATCCCCAACCTCACTACTGCTGTTAGGTGGCCTGTACACAACTCCCACTAGCGTTTTCTGCCCCTTAGTGTTTCGTAGCTCTACCCATATCGATTCCACTTCCTCCAAGCTAATGTCCTTCCTTTCCACTGCTTTAATCTCCTCTCTAACCAGTAACGCTACCCCACCTCCTTTTCCTTTCTGTCTATCCCGCCTGAATATAGAATATCCCTGGATGTTGAGCTCCCAGCCTTGGTCACCCTGGAGCCATGTCTCCGTAATCCCAACTATATCATAATCATTAATAACTATCTCCACATTTAATTCATCCACCTTATTACGTATACTCCTTGCATTGAGACACAAAGCCTTCAGGCTTGTTTTTACAACTCTCTTACCCCTTATACAATTATGTTGAAAAGTGGCCCTTTTTGATTTTTGCCCTGGATTTGTCTGCCTACCACATTTACTTTTCACCTTGCTACCATTTTACACCCCTCTGTCTCTCTGCTCCTGCTCCCATCCCCCTGCCACATTAGTTTAAATCCTCTCCGACAGCACTAGCAAACACTCCCCCAAGGACATTGGTTCCATTCCAGCTCAGGTGCAGACCGTCTTGTTTGTACTGGTCCCACCTCTCCCAGAACTGGTTCCAATGTCCTAAAATTTTGAATCCCTCCCCCTTGCACCATTTTTCAAGCCACGTATTCATCTGAAATATCCTCCTATTCCTACTCTGACTAGCACGTGGCACTGGTAGTAATCCAGAGATTATTACATTTGAGGTCCTACTTTTTAGTTTATCTCCTAGCTCTCTAAATTCACCTTGTAGGACCTCATCCCGTTTTTTACCTAAATCGTTGGTGCCAACGTGCACCACGACAACTGGCTGCTCACCCTCCCCCTTCAGAATGTCCTGCAGCCGCTCAGAGATATCCCTGACCCTTGCACCAGGGAGGCAACATACCATCCTGGAGTCTCGTTTGCGGCCGCAGAAACGCCTATCTATTCCCCTTACAATTGAATCCCCTATCACTATAGCCCTTCCACTCTTTTTCCTCCCCTCTTTTGCCGCAGAGCCACCCACGGTGCCATGAACTTGGCTGCTGCTGCCTTCCCCTGATGAGCCATCTCCCCCAACAGTATCCAAAATGGCATATCTGTTTAGGAGGGAGATGACCGCAGGGGACTCCTGCACTACCTGCCTACTGCTACGCTGGCTAGTGGCCACTCGTTTCCTTTCTGTCCGCTTATCTTTTACCTGTGGTGTGGCCAATTCACTATACGTGCTATCTACGACCTTCTCAGCATCGTGGATGCTCCAGAATGAGTCCAACCGCAGCTCCAACCGTTCAATGCGGTTTGCCAGGAGCTGCAGCTGGACAGCTCCTGAATTAATCGAATTGACAAGATCATTTAAATTTCAGAGAAAAACTGTTCCCTCCCTTGCACCACAAGCTTAAGCTCCCAAGCCTTATGTTTTCTAATGTCTACTCTTGTTTTACAATATAAAAAAACAGAAATACATCTACTAATCAATTAAATAATACCCACAATTAAAATGAAACGGTGAACTTCAGAATAATTTTGAGCTTTTTTGGCAATGGGAACACCCAGTTATAAAGCTTTACATCACCGAATACTGCAGATGTTCGGGTAGTTACCAAAAAAAAAAATTCATTGACATGTTACTCTCTGTGCACCTACATTCCATTCCATTCTTCAAAAACATGATGTAATAGGAAATAGTTCATTGAAGACTTCATTGTTTTTCATTTGTCAATTTCCCCAAGTATAAATAGATATCAACATGTGATCATTAAATGTAACATTACAGATCAATGAATATACAACTCTGAAGAGAATCTAAAACTGAAATGGCAATTATCATTTCAGAGATGAATAAACATTCTCAAGAGCTGACAGCATCAACCCTGTTTTCTCTGAATTTGTAAAAACTATTGTTCTGCACCATGTTCTGTTCTTTTTGCAGTGCCTGTTATATTTGTGTACAGTTTAATTGTTGCCATGTTTGGTGTGATTTGCCTGGACAGCACATAAAACAAAGTTTTTCACTGTATCTCAATACACATGATAATAATAAACAGATACCAATGCAAGTTGAGGCATGACCAACAACGACAAATTTATTTTGGAAAATAATGAAAAATCACTTTAAATGAACTCAGGACAACACAAACTACTTTAGAACCACTGAGGACCAATGAAATGGAGTTGCCAATGTAACACTAGAAACACAGCAGCCAATTGGTCTGCAGCAAGATCCTATAAACAGCAAGATGACACAATCAGATAACCAATTTTCAGGGATTTAGGTTGAGCACTAACAATTAGGTCCAGGACACCAAGGCAAAATAGTACCATCAACATGCAAAGAGCATAAAGGATTGCATTTAATAGCCAGCACCCTCCACCAGCATCAAGCTCTCTCTGCAATGCCCCCCTCCTGCAGTGCGATATTCCCACATTCCCCGGGTCCATTTACTCCACCATGTTACTGTCCCTGCGTAACATCACGTTCCTTTCCCACAGTTCCTCTTCACATCCACAGAGTGCCACACTACCTGTGTGCTGATCCTCTGCATTAACCTGCATGGCCACTCTCCATCAGGACTGCACCCCTTTCCCCAAAATGCAATGGGTTCTCCAGGAAAACACTCCTGCACTCCCACACTATCTCACCATCATCCTCTTGTAATGCCAAGCTCCAACCCCATTGTCACCCCATGCAGCTGCTTGATGGTACCATAATCCCTCCTCGCAACCCATCCTGCAGGGGACACTCACTGCCCCATCAACAGGGAACACCCCCCCCCCCGAAAAGCTGAGAAGGGGAGGAGATTCCTTACCTCCTGCAGAGCCAATGGCTCCCTCTATAGTGCCACACTCCTGCCCTGCTGACCCTTCTGAAATGCCAAGTTCCCACCCTAACCCTCCTGCAATGTCCCGCTCCCTCCCCTGCCCCCTTCTACAATGCCAAGCGCCCTCCGGTAACTCTGCAATCCCAAACTCCTTCCACTACCAATTCTCTCCCCTCCCCTATGGTGTATGCCTGGCTGCACACTCAGTTGAGTGCCAGGTTGAACATGGATAATGTTGATAGTACTTCAATAGGAGCGGTAGGCCCGGTTCCTGAACTGAATTGTGAGGACGGAGTGCAATCTTGGGAGTGGTCACCGTTCACTGGACATTGACGTGAAGGTCGTGGCCCTTGTCCACTCCACTCCGATCCCCTCCCCTGGCCCTGCCACAGTTGGCACCGACCGTGTCTCCCGCAAAGGAGCCACAGACACCGGCTTATTTCCTCGGCATCAATGTTCGGCTGAGGTTTTAATGCTAACGGCAACACGTCCGCGCCACTTTGTACGGCCGCTCACCTTCAGCACCAAGATTGCGCGCCGCAAAGCAGCACTGGCCCTGAGCGCCGCCATTACTGCTGTTTGACGTCTCACCGTGGGGTGAGGGGCGGCCGGCCAGCCAATCACGTGACGCTCCGCCCCGCCCCGCCCCGCCTGCTGCAGGTTGCAATGACATTGGGGGCTGTCGGTGCTGGCCGTGCAAAGCTCTGCATTGCCATAGCACCTCTCACATCCTCAGCAAGCCGGACTACACTTCACACCCAACAAAATATTTTTACTCAGTCTGAAGTCTCAGGGTCACGACCTGGAAAAACGTCACCCATTCCTTCTCTCCAGAGATGCTGCCTGACCCGCTGAGTTACTCCAGCATTTTGTGTCCACTTTCGGTGTTTCACCAGCATATGCAGTTCCTTCATATCCATTCTTTCTCTCCAGCGATGCTGACTGTCCCGCTAAATTATTCCAAATATATTTTGTGTTTAACTTTGCTGTAAACTAGCATGTGCAGTTCCTTCCTAGGCAAAATAGTCTAAAGAGTCCTCAGGGTTATATTGTAGAAGGCTATGTTTGTAAATAAAGTGCAGGGGTTAGTCAGGAGAATCCAACTTAATAATAATAATAATAATAATAATACATTTTATTTATATAGCGCTTTTCATATACTCAAAGACGCTTTACAGAGATTTTGAGAACATAGGGAAATGAATAAATAGATAAATAAGTAAATAAATAAATGAACAGAGAAAGGAGACAGAAGGTGAGGTGACCTTCAGTGGTTGAAGGCAGTACTGAACAGGTGAGACTTCAGCGATGTTTTGAATGTGGTGAGTGTGGGGGAGTCTCTAACGGTTTGGGGTAGTGAGTTCCATAGGGTGGGAGCAGCGATGGAGAAAGCCCTGTCCCCCCAGGATCTGAGTTTAGTCCGGATGTGGGGGGATAGGAGATTGGCAGCGGCAGAGCGGAGGGTGCAGGTGGGAGTGTGCCTGTGGAGGAGGTCGGTCAGGTAGGATGGGGCCAGGTTATGGAGGGCTTTGTAGGTTATGAGGAGGATTTTGTACTGGATTCTCTGGGGGATGGGGAGCCAGTGGAGTTTATAAAGGACGGGGGTGATATGGTCACGGATCGAGGTGTGTGTGAGTAGACGGGCAGCGGAGTTTTGAATGTATTGAAGTTTATTGATGATTTTTGAGGGTGCGCCATAGAGGAGGCTGTTGCAGTAATCCAGACGGGAGGTGATGAAGGCGTGGATGAGGGTTTCTGCAGCTGTGGAGGAGAGGGATGGACGGAGACGGGCAATGTTTTTGAGGTGGAAGAAGGCTGTCTTTGTGATGTGTTTGATGTGTTTGTCGAAGGAGAGGGTTTGATCAAGGATGATTCCAAGATTCCGGATGTGAGGTGAGGTGGATACTGGGAGACCATCAATGTTGAGGATGAAGTTTTGGGTGGATTTGGTGAGCGTTTTTGGACCAATGATGATGATTTCAGATTTGTTGCAATTGAGTTTGAGGAAGTTTGATCTAAGTCCAACTTAGATGGATGAAGAAACTACAGATGTTGGTTTGCACCGAAGGTAGACACAAGTGCTGGAGTAACTCAGCGGGTCAGACAGCGTCACCTGAGGAATATGAACAGATGACGTTTCGGGTTGCGACCCTTCTTAGTCTGATCATTCTGAAAAAGAGTCCCATCCCGAAATGTCACCTATCCTTTTTCCCCAGAATTGCTGCCTGACCCGCTGAGATACTCCAGCATTTGTGTATATCTTCAGTATAAACCAGAATCTGCAGTTCCTTCCTCCATCTATCCAAAGATGCCGCCTAGCCCGCTGTGTAACTCCAGCGCTGTGTCCATTTCGGTAAACCAGCATCTGCAGTTCCTTGTTTCTACTTGATGTATGTACATGTTAAGCAAAACACATTGCTGACTGTGAAAGTAGCAAATAAAAGCAGAAAGTGCTGGAAATATTATGCAGGAGAGAGAAATAAAATTATTTGGTCATTATCAGTCATCAAAACAGAGTGCTTGTTTTAAAAATAATTTTGTTTTATGAATTCTTTGTAAACCAAATTTGGAATAAAAGCTGTCAATGGCATATGAATACAATGCACTGTTAATTGTTAAGAAGATCTTGGAAGAAAACTGCAGATTGAAGAGACAAAATCTTTGATTAAATTTGACGCAGCATTCTGCGAAGAAATGTGTTTTGCGAATGAGGCTCAGACCACAACCTAAACCATTGACCCTTAGGTTTAGAGGGATATGGCCCAAATGTGAGCAAATAGGACTAGCTGAGATGGATCATGTTGGTCAGCATGGACATTAAGGGGTTGGACACGTTAGAGGCAGGAAACATGTTCCCAATGTTGGGGGAGTCCAGAACAAGGGGCTAGTTTAAGAATAAGGGGTAGGCCATTTAGAACTGAGATGAAGAAAAACTTTTTCAGTCAGAGAGTTGTGAATCAGTGGAATTCTCTGCCTCAGAAGGCAGTGGATGCCAATTCTCTGAATGCATTCAAGAGAGAGCTAGATAGAACTCTTAAGGATAGCGGAGTCAGGGGGTATGGGGAGAAGGCAGGAACGGGGTACTGATTGAGAATGATCAGCCATGATCACATTGAATGGCGGTGCTGGCTCGAAGGGCTGAATGGCCTCCTCCTGCACCTATTGTCTATTGACAAGACCCAAGGACCTAATTTTCCAGTTTTATTGTATTAATGTATTATTTGAGCACAGCAAAATCACAAGGTCATAACTGCCATTTATTTATCTGCTTACCTCTTAAATGCAAACACTGAAACATGATTAGCTTGGTCAGATGTTCAATTTGGTTGTGGTTGATCTGCTGGTTGTTCTTAACTCAAATTTCCTGCTCAGTCACAATTATTCTTAAAATCATAGATAAGAACAACACAGAAATTGGCATTTAGGCCCACCAACCATGCCGATCCTGATGGCTATCTCTGCTTATCCTATTTGCCTGCATTATGCCCGAATCCCTCCCCTCCCTTCCTCTCCGATCTCTCCTGAGAACTACATCCCTCAATTCCATGCAATATTCTGGTGAATCTCTTCGGCATTACCTCAAATCACTCATGTCGACCTTCTGGACCAGCCTATCATGCAGGATCTTGTCAAAAGCCTTACTAAACTTCATAAAGTTCACTACACATATGCCCTGACCTCATAAATCTTCTTGGTTACCTCTTTAAAAAAACTCAAATAGATTTGTGAGACACAATATATTGTGCACAAAACTGTGCTCCCTCCTCCTAATCCATCCCGCAGATTTTCTCTAACAACTGCCAGCTCAGCCTTAATCATTAATTTTAATCAACACTTAATGACCAGATATCCAATGAAATTGATTGAGGGGTCAGTACTTGGCACCAGGAAAGGCAACCTACTCCTCGCTGAAAGACTGTTTTGAGTCTTTTAGTCCTTCTTTGGGCATCAGACAAGGCATCAGTGCAATTCTTCATCCAAAAAAATGTAAGTGCATTCCATCTCAAATATAAAGGTTGTCACCCACAACTGAGAAAGATTGAGAAAAGAATTGGAATATTGCAACAATCTTTGTTGATCTTGGTCTACACTGGAATTGTTCATTGTGTATGTGTAAGACTCAGAACAAGTCTCAACATACCGAGCGAACACATAATACCACAAGGCCAGATCAACTTAACCTTATCTAAAGGAATTTTACACGGCAATGTGCCGAAAGAAAGAAAATCCTGCTGCTGTTCTACAAGCCCAAAGACAATGGAGCAAAATATTCTGCAAGCTATTGTCAACCTTAAGTTATAGGGTCATTCAGCAGGGAAACAGGCCCATCGGCCCAACTAGCACACACCAATCAAGATATCCTAACTACACTAGCCCCACCTATCTGTATTTGGTCATATCTTTCTAAACCTTTCCAACACATGTACAAGTCCAAATGTCTTCTAAGTGTTGTGATAGTACCTGCCTCAACTACCTCTTCTGGTAGATCATTCCATATTCCCTTTGTGTGAAAAACTTGCCCCTCGGGTTCCTATTAAATCACCCCCCCCCACGCCCACCTTAAACCTATCGTTCTTGATTGCCTTACTCTGGCTAAAATATTCTGTGCGTTTACCTTATCTATTCCCCTCATGATCGTATACTTCTCTATACTGGATCACCCCTCATCTTCCTGTGCTCCAAGGAATAGTGTCCTAGCCTGTTTATCGTCTAACTATCGCTCAGGCCCTCGAGTCCTGGCAATGTCCTCGTAAATCTACTCTGCACCCTTTCCAGCTCAACATCATCTTTCCTATAACAGGATGACCTAACCTGAACATAATATAGTGTAGGAAAATAACTGCAGATGCTGGTACAAATCAAAGATATCACAAAATGCTGGAGTAACTCAGCAGGTCAGCAGCATCTAGGCAAGAGGGAATGGGTGGTTTCGGGTCGAAACCCTTCTTCAGACTGCAGATACTGATACAAATCGAAGGTATCACAAAATGCTGGAGTAACTCAGCAGGTCAGGCAGCATCTAGGAGAGAGGGAATGGGTGATGTTTCGGGTCGAGACCCTTCTTCAATAATATAGTAAACCTCATTATAATGGACGATGGGAGGGGGGAGAATGGTATTTGTTATTGCCGATTGCCTGCTATAATAAGCTATTATGATGGTGTAATGTATTCCAAATATGGCCTCACCAATGCCTTTTACAGTTGTAACATAATATCCTAACTTTTGTACTCAATTCTCTGATTGATGTAGGCCAATGTGCCGAAAGCCTTCTTGACCACCCTATCTACCTGTGATGACACTTTCAAGAAACGATATAGCTGCACTCCAGGATCCCTCTGCTATATGGCAGTCGCTGAACCCTGCCATTCACTGTGAAGGTCCAGTTATGGTGTGGCTTCCCAAAATGCAACATCTTGTGACTTATCTGTATTAAACTCCATTCACCATTATTCAGCCCACTTGCCCAATTGATCAAGATTTTTTAGCTTCCCTACTCAGCAAATGCCTGAAATAAAATGGATTATTATATTTTTCCCAATTGCAGTGACAGACCATCAATAACAATTAACTCTGTTTCTCCCTCCATATATGCTGATTGACTTGCTGAGTATTTCCTGAATTTTCTGATTTTCTTTCAACTATACCACTATTGCAACATATTGCTTTTGAACAGAAATTGTTATGTAGCTACACTTTCCAAACAATAGAGGTGATCTAATTTAGACTTCAGCCACAAGCCTTAGCATATTTCATAATGCCACGTGAAATCCCAAAATAAATGCACCATTTTGTCCAGGCCAAAAATATATTTATACAAACTCTAGAATGTTGCATTTGCGTATTGGTGAGCATTCACAAAAGCTGGTGAGTATGTGGAACACTCGGCCAGAGGAAGAAGTAGGGGCAGGTATAAATACAACATTTAAAAGACATTTGGACAGGGACATGTATTGAAAAAGTTTAGAGTGATATGGGCCAAGCGCAGGCAGATGGGATGAGTAGGCAACTTGGTTGCCATGGACAAGTTGGACTGAAGGGCCTACCTCTGTGCTGTATTCCTCTGTGAATCCATGACCAATGTGATGCCCATTAAATTGTCAAACATAACATTTGTCACACGTACAAATGTCTTCAAGAGGGTTAACAATTACTATTTGAGCTGTTAATTTAAAGAAAGTTATCATTCACATAAAGGAAATGTCTGGCACAGAAGGGGGCCATTTGGCCCAGATGTTGCACGCTTGAATTCATTCTCCCTGCAAGCCTCTTCTCGTCTTAATTCAACCTACCTTCTTCCTCACTATTGTTGTTTTCGCTTCCCCCTAAATGTATTTGTGTTATTCTCACATTTCATCTGTTGCAGCGTGTTCCGGGTTTATCACGATCAATTGCCCTTCACTAAAAATACCAGTTATCCCAAATGTACTCGAGGAGATAGAAGCACTACAACTGAACAAAACAACAAAAAACAGTCAATTCCTTTATGCGGCATTTTGGGGGTTTATCGGGCCATTGATAATACTTAAGAGTTGAAAGCAGATTACATTATAAACATAAAAGACGAATACTTTTAAAGGCTGAATATTGCTCTTGCAGCGCCTCCTTTGCCGTGGGGGAAGATAAGGTCTAAAAAACGTCGGTGGGGATTGGAGAGAAGGCGAACTCTTAAGCCAGCAAACCACGCTGTTGTTTTTTTATTTAATCCCCGTTAGTTTTGTTTTCCTTTTCGTGTCGTGTTGAGATCTGATTTCCCGGACGCCCCTGATGATTTCGGTGCCCCGACTATTCGGTTTCGATGTAAAATAAAATTCGGTTTTACACTAAACTAGAAAGAGGCTTCACAATTAAAACGTAGTTCTCTCGTCGAACAGTCTGCCTTGAAGTATTGAATGTCACACCCAATGACAATTGTACAAAAGTATCGGGTTGCAAATAACAAATTAAATCATGTAGCTTCGCTGTGAATAACCCTTCTCGCACTGCAAGCTGTACAAATATCAGGTTCTATTATGAAAACTCTTTTTAGTGCTTAATACATTTGGTTTAAATCCCTGCACTGTTCTCTGAAGTTAAAAATAAAACAACATAAGAAAATATAGAAAATGAGCTTAAGTATAGAATTGTAATATTAGTTCTCCAATATTGATTAAATGCAAAAACAGCAGCAATTCCTGTTTCGATGATGTGGAATATATCTTCAGTTTCGGCGTAGAAAATGCATTATTTGCAGGAAACACATCAGGAGGAGTTAGCTTTACAAATTCAAGTCCGTCAATATGTTTACAGATTAGAACTGACTTAGGAAAGAAAATAAAGACGATATGTAAAGTATGATTTATTATACACCGATATGTTTCTCGTAACAAGCATGTATTTGAATGTGTCTTGATCATCTATTTGTGAAGAGTGCGATCTGGTATATCCAGATTTAGACAAGCAAAGCAAGGCGAAAATATGGTCTGCACAGCAATTCAACTCTCTTGTTAAAATTGACACTGAGTTTGCCTTGTTACTGAAGCAAAGAAAAAAAGTGTCTTGTCCACACCTTTCCAGTTTATTTTTGGCCCGGAGTTTTTCCAATAGCAATCATCAAATACAATGAAAGCTCGGCCGGAGAATGTCCGAGACATTACTGGAAATAATAGCCAAACAAAGCATCTGAGCGGGGGTTGCCGCTAAAGTCTGTCATCTGAAATCGCAGAGTTCGGCCATTCAAAACCCTATGGGCGCTTTGGCACAAATAAAGAGGAACTCTCAAGAACAAAAAAAAATAGAAAGTGCGAATTATCAGACAGATCATTAAATTAGAGCCTTCCGCAAGGTAACTTCGGCTAAATTTAGAAAACGATCTCACATTTCTTACAAAGAAAGGATGCTGTTGTAAAATGTGTAAGAAGGAACTGCCGTTGCTGGTTTGAACCGAAGATAGACACAAAAAGCTGGAGTAACTCAGCGGAACAGGCAGCATCTCTGGAGAGAAGGACTCGGTGACGTTTCGGGTCGAGAGCCTTCTTATAACAATTACTTTAAAATTAAAAGCATGTATTTGTGTCTTTAAAAATGTGAACCAAGGGCACCAAGATCACTGAACAGCATATTTCACGGATTTCCAATAAATATGTTAACCAGATTAAAGTCCGGCGCGTGAAGATAGTGCGTATTACAGATAAATAAATTGCATAAACGATTTTGCTTACTCTCCGGCATTTATTTGCAACACGTCTTTGTCTAAGGGGATGTTTGATTCTTGTTGCGAACAGTTAAAGCCAGGCATACACATTGCCGCAACTGAACTTGTTGATTGTCATTTATTTACCGCTTGTTTTTAAGACTGACCTTTGACTATCCCGCCCCATTCCGTAACAGTAACAATTTTAGACTTAGTTTAACTGAATAAAACGATTTAAAAAAACAAAGGATTCGAAAGATGGATTTACGGTGTCAAGAGATGTCAATAAGCACATTTTAGCAACTGCTACAGAGCATTTAGATGAAACTCTATGCTCTTGTTAGTTATTGTCGATTTGATTTCAAATCGAATAAAATATGAAATCGTTCTTTAAATTTTCCTAGCAATATCTCTGTTGTGGAATGAGTACATCAGAAGACCGTTAATGTTCTAAAAGTCGGATATTTTCCAGTGAACTGTGTATGTATCTCGTGTGAAGGAAACTGACCGTTTCACTTTACACTATATTAAGGAGATCGGAATAGCAATGACAATATATTACTTGAGAAAATTAAGGTAATTTTCATTTTTTGGAAATGTGTCTATCGTGTTAAAATGCGAACCACATCGCGGCCATCAATGATAAGCTCAGCTGTGCGCCTGGGAATGGTCTGACGCATTTCAAACTCCATCGCCAGAATCCGTTCAGGATTCTGGTGTTAGAATCATTGTCGGGAAACAATGGCATCCAAATTGTGATTCAGATTTCATTTGATTTCGCATCGTCGCATTCGCGAAATGAAAATGTCCCGTGGTCTGACAAATATAATCGGGAAACATATTTTTCGCTTTGCAATGGAAATTCGGGCATGGCGGGGTTCTCCCTTTTTCTATGCCAGTATCGCCGAGAGCAGACTGCGAGAAACTTCAGCCCGAAACTATGTAGCCATCCTGACTAATTCACCTTATGATGAAATGCTGGTGCGCCGGAGTGGAGTACTTGCTCTCAGAAATTCAATGTCAAGTTAATTTGGAAGCGGAGCGATTTCCCACCACCAAGCTTTGTAACTTGAGTGAATTGCGGGAAATACTGATTAGTAACCTGTGCATTTGTCAGTTGAATAACTGTACTTACGTCTGATTTAAAAAAAACGCAGTGTGCTGGTTATTCATAAAATATATTAACAATTGCAAAATCTGTGTCAATTTCTGCTATTTACGTCGTCAATTTCACTCATTTTAAAGCTACGAGCGTGAACGCTGCAAATATCATTGCCGCAATACTACAGATAATTGTAACAGAAACAGTGAATGTGAAACGCTTAAATCTATGAACAAAGTTGCTTACTTTCAAAACAGTGCGACATGGTCAGTGTAAGTAAACATCTTTGTTCAAAATGAAACGAAGCGTAGGATACTATCAACGTCAAAAAGAAGCAATCTACCTGTTGCACAGGCAATGACTTTTTGTCATAGCTAAATGTCTATCTATACCTTTATAAGTGTAACAACTTAAACAAAATATAATCAAATGCCTGGATGGAACAAGAAATCCCAGACGGGTCTCGGGTTAGTGTTCGGTACACCTGATACTTTGAATTGGGCGTCAAGTGTTGAACAATCCTCGAATTTAAAAATATGTAGTTTACTGTATGAGTTTCGAGAAAAATAATTGACATCCGAGCCATCCACTACAAAGGATTATTCTGGACTTATTATAATTGGATAATTAAATCTGCTCTGACATTAAAAATTATCAGAATCTCTTCAACCTCCGATCATATCGCCCTTGCATTCATTTTCTATCTTGTATCAATATCAGAACAGCTTGTGTCAGGAGTGAGCAGATAGCTGGACACGGCGAGGGGTTGGCCTTTGACTCCTTCTGTAGTCGTCAGATCATCATCATCATCACTATTTACTCCATCAACATTATTCTGGCCGTTTTTCATCTTCATAATCATCCTTATTTTTTGCCGCATCCCCGATGTCAACGGGAGTTACCCTCCTTCAACAATCCAAAGATTTTCTTAATTCACACCATCGACTCAGAGTAATACCTTTTTGCGACGAACCTTTGTCACATTTTAATTAACGAGTGGCGATTGCATAATAGAGTAGTCAAAGAGATTAATTTATCTTCCAAGGAAAATAATTTGTACGCTAACGAACACAAGCTTGTGATCATTTTAATTGGTGGAACTTCAGTAACCAAATTACTCCCACTCTCACACTTTGATCGACACAAGTACATAGTAAGCCATTAATGTAAAACAGAATGAACCATCGCTAATCCTGTAATAAATGCAGTCATTAGCTTATTATTAATTTTACTCATGGGTAAATACGTGGAGATCTGGAAATATGAATGAACAATATAATTTGAATATTGCCCTCTAAGCTTACAGGAACTCTAGAGTAACTGAAATATTAAAAGTTATATCCAGAGTTATAACATTAATCCACATTCTACCAACACGACGTTATATTGATTCGTACCTAGTCAATCCCTAACGTAGTGTTAAATGTAATAGTAGGCGGTTTCATTTGGATTAATACTTGCAATTTTTCTTCCAATATTAATACATAATATTTTGTAATTATATTTCCTCATGTACGCGTGAACAAAAGATATACAATGTCAATCTTTCCCATCTACATTATCGAGTTTTTAATGGTATGACTCTGGCTGCTTTGCACAGGTGATGAAAACTGTCGCAATTGACAATCTAGGGGCATTCCAAATCACTACACGATTTCTTCACTTTGCTGACCTTTTATGCAAGATTGCTATAACTTTATTATGCAAAATTATAATTTACTACTCATGGGCATCGCGTTTAACGAACATATTAAAAATTGTATTGGATAACAAAATTTGATCGATAGTCAGAAAATAACGCTGCAAATTGCGTTCATTGGCATTTGATAAGTACACCAATGTTAAAGGTATTTTTCAAAATATAGATTTGTTGAGCGTCTTTAGAATCTCAGTCTTTGAAATGCCCGTTTGGTGTATGTACCTCAAGCTAATTCATTGTAGAATGCAAATATATCTAACTGCAAGATATAAACAAAGCCAATTCAACCCACCTCATCAATTGTGCCTCTTAATGTAACGTTAACCCAGTATTGTTAATCATTAATAGCAGGGTCAATTGAATTATTTCTTAAAATTGCCTTATAACTTTGAAACATACCATAAAACCTGCCGATTTGAGAGCCACATTTAATGTTTATTAGGGTCGCTTTATAATTTATGAGCTGCCATTTCGATTGACAGGAACTCGCCATATCCCTCTGTAATTATCAATACAGCAGTTACTCTGCCCTCAGGTGGGTCTCTATCTGTAATTTATAGACCATTTAAAGATCTCTTTATTAGATTAAATCGTAACGTTGTTTCAGCATTATCATCACTGATGATATTGGACTGTGAGAACCACACATTGTAGTTTCAGACACCTTGTTCCCTAGAAAGCGCTGATAATCCGATTCCAAATTTCATTTCCTTCCAAAATCTTTGTAACCTCTGCATATTTAAACAATAAAGGTTAGTTCACCGATAAGCATGTCCCGTTTTCAATATCTTTCGCATGATTGAAAACTATTGGCATTTCCGCGGTATTCTGAGGTGTGAAGCTGAAAGTATCACATTTACAGTCGCTTTTAAGATTCCTTTTAAGTTTCAATTTGTCTTGGTGACGGTCCCAATATACATTTTGCCAATAAATAACGCGGTCAGGATTTCCGTCTGCGCTTTTAGCTAAAACCTGTCATTAGACATCGAAGCAAACCGAACAAAAAGGTACATACATTTCTCAGCAAGTTGATCTTGGCATAAACTCTTTATATTTATTTGGTGGTGTTGGAAGGGGTGACGTGTGAAGCATTTAGTTTACAACGTTGCTTCCTAACTAACCTGTAGTGGAGCCGCACCAGCCGCTTGCTAACGGAAATGCTCCTAACGCAACCCACATTGTACAGAAAATAGAGGAGCGGTGAGACGGAACAACTTTGTTTAAACGTGTGACATGCGACTCCAAATGTAAACAATGAACGAGAATAACCCCGAGTGAGGTAAAGTCAAGTTCAAGTGCCTCCGATCAAAACCTCGTTTGTCTTGGCTTGTGGTCTTGTTCACTCAAACAAGTCCTTGTTTATTTTTGCTCCCCAAATCTACCACATCAAGTTTCTGTGCTCTCAAATATATATATATATTTAAAACGTTTATTTGTTTTGTTGTGCTTTTCAGACTTACAGAAATGATTTTGAGACCTGACTTGTATAACGTGTTCTCTGCCCGTGGGCAATCCACATTGTTGGCTGCGAGGGGATAAACTGCTTGCCTGTGTGTTTTATGCGATTGTGCTCGTTCCAAGGACAGGACGGAAGTTGAACGTGTTTCAACTTACTTTCCCTCGGTCGTTGCCGTCAGTCTGAGAGCGTAAACAAGAACCCGCGAGATTGTTTTGTTTCGCCGCCAAATGTGCGCCCGTGTGGTTGAAAAAAGGGAAACGCTGGTAGCATTTCCACTTTTTAATATGTATCATAAACCGCTCCACAGCTCCTGGTTCCGTCATAAACTGATCTTTTTTTGTTCGAATTCGAAATAAATCCCACATTTTCCTCTCAGACTATGTAACAAGTAGCAGATGCGGCGTTTAATCAGATTTTATAGCGAATACATAACCTCCCCCATGCCAGTAACCTAAACTCAAATCTGAGCCCATTCCTTATCGTCAGCCAACATGCAAACGAAAACACTTCTTACACGTGTCTGGTTTTGTAACTGGGCGATAATGAATTCCACCTCTATTTCCATCCAATTGTGAACATTCTTATGTTTTAACAATTCCATATGCAGGAACTAATTAACAATGACTGAATCCCTCCCCCGCATCCCCACTTTCTCTCATGATTATAAACTAATCCCACCGTTTTATACAATTTGACATTACTAACTTGTTTTCAAACCCATGTTCAGACCAAGCAACCGTCCAAAATAAAACATCCGATAATTCATTAAATCGCCAATCCCCGCTGTGAAAGAAAATGTCCTTGAATATTTACTCCGATGGGTAACAGGTAAGTTAAACAAAAACGAATTAAATGAAATCTGCCTGAGGTGCTGAATGGTTGACCATTCTGTGTGTTTGCATGGACTTTAAGGAAACTGCTGATGGTTCACAGCGACAACTCCCCCCAAATCCATTATCAATTATATGGAACAACATTCAGAGAAGTGGCTGAGTTGAACTCCAACACATGCAACATAGACCAAAAGAAGCGAGGAATTAAGAGGGCGTAAAATAATAACGATATCAGCGAATACACCTGAACACGTTTTATTATACCTTTGTATGCTGTTAATGATCTCAGGACATCGCACAAGAAGAGGGAAACGTTGCTTTATCTAGAAATTAAAACGAGAACAATCTGATGTTTACCTCACAATTGTACATATTTATAGTTAAGAAACATTCTTTATAAATATTGTTTCATCTGTAGCAAGTTAATACCATAATTTAATTACAACTGGGATAAATATGGTAACGCGGATATTTACAGAATGGGTATTGTTGTTACAAAAATTAACAGCACGACTTTTTCACAATCTTCCAATATTATTTCACAATTTAAACTTGCAAAGCACAAAACATCACAAGATAAAAACTCAGCTAACAGAAGAAATACATTCACAAGCAATTAATCGTGTTCTTTATGTGTATTTGTGAACTGCAACTTGACTTTGGCACAGTTTCCATTCTATATGATTGGATGAAGATTTTACAATCAGTCTCCCTGCAAAGGGCGATTTAACTTTCAGCATTAAAATACAACAAGGGAAATCGTTCTCACTGTCCTTTTGTGCTTCCATTATGTCCAATTTGGGAAGCCTTGTCATCTCAAGGAAGAAATCACTCGCTGTGAAACAGCACTCAGTCTGAATCCAGTTCAGCAGACAGTCAAAGCTTATTTTGCAGAAAGTTGTAAAAGTAGCCTAAATATTTGTTCCGAGAGTCATAAATAAAATTTGATCTTCATTTCTGCAAAATTACTGGAACTCGGTATTGCTGGTATGGGGGGCTTATTTCGTTCTCAGTTTTCTTTTAACGCAGATTGCAGAGAAAGCTGTTTGGTTTATTTTCAAGTTTAGAGACGTAGGTGATGATCGTCCACGTTTGGGGCCTTTGGTCTTTTTTTACACGTACCACTCATTGAAGTTGGAAGAGATGCCGACGTTGGTGTGCACGGCAGTGGAGGCGGGGGATAAATTATTGCTGTTTGGGGGTTCGGCAGACGGTGAGACCAGGACTGGTGGAGTGGACGATTCATAGCCAGAGCTGGCTGCTGGTGAGGACTCAGCAGCTTGAGATGCTTCATGGACCTGCATGAGAGAAACAAAGTCAAAATCCTTTCTAAAAAAAACAGTTGCCTTGCATACACTTAAGGCGACTGCTCGCCCAGCGGTGAAATATTGAAAAGTAATAACCTTCATGTGTTTCCTCAGAGAGCTGGGATGAGTGTAGGACTTGTCACACATCTTGCACAGATAGGGCTTATCTGAAGTGTGCACATGCATGTGCTTCTTCCTGTCGCTGCTGTTGGCGAAACGCCTGTCACAGTTTTCAAATTCGCACTTAAATGGTTTTTCACCTGCGTGGAAAATAGCAGAAAGAAATGGATCAAGTCAAATAAAACAACGCATACATAGCCCCTTCATCGCTTGCATCTCTCAATGTGAGCGCCACATTACACGCCTTGCAAAGCACCTGGATTTAAATACTTGGTTTATTAATTTTAAAAAAACACTTAATATTATCAATCATCGGTATTTATGATCTGCCCTGACATTTATAATTGCAGGCAAGATACAATTAAAATATTTCAAATTAAACATCCCGAATTGGAAAGACTGTACGGAAATGTGCTTGACAAAAATGATTCGCCTTTGGGTTTGAGTGATGTGGATTATGCGACCACTTGGTTTACATTGGTCGGGTTCCTTTCTCGAAATGTGAAGCCACAATTAAAAGCTTCCCAGCTGATTGTAACGCGCTGAAATGCGGGTCCTTGTACTAATGCAGTGGCAGAGTGGAGATTAGTAATCTATTTGGACTTTCAGAATTAGCATGTGTATTAAATGCATCTATCCGAATACATTTTTGAAATGAACTATACCAAATAAAATGGTGAGCGGATTTATGAACCAAGTTACCGTTACCGCCACCGCGTTGATACTGATGCGTGGAACCATTTCTTAAATAAAGTCCTAACCCGTTTGCTTATGTTTAAGGGGAATATACTTCTTTTTTTTTAAATAGTCATTGTATCTAGGAGTCGAAAATCACCCTTCTGAACTTTTGTTTATCGACAATTCCTGGGCGGTGGAACCAAGACGTGTGAATCACTCAGAAGTATTGCTAAACGCGGAGGAACAATGCAACATTACATTTATTAGCATTTAAATGGTTTTCGAGAGATATGCAAACCGCCTTGAAATCGGAAGGATAGCTACTCCTAGGAAATAAATTTCCCAGTTGAAATCCAAGCCAAAGACACGTCTAGCACATATGATTAATCGTAACACCTGAGCGAACAATAGGCCTACATCCTTCCACCACTCTGGATCAAGTCATTATAGTGCATGTTTATTTTAAATAACTTATTAATTAATTGTCGCTTTTGTTTATCTCTCCCTTTTGAAGAACCAGCGATTTAGAAAATATAAACATGATTGAAAATAATGAAAGGCGCGCGGTGGAGAATGGATGAATTTCTCAGCTGCCACGTTTCACACACAAGAACTTACTCTCTGTCCTTACATTGCATGTTGACCTATATTCAAAGTTTATGGTACAAACACAGGCCATTACTGATGACATAATTCCACACGCTGGAGAGAATTATTATGCAATGCGACATAATTTGCAAGTCATACCTGCCGTCTCCGGAACGCTTTTCTGCTTCTCACCCGTTATATCTTTGTACATTTTAAATCTCTGACCCACCAGGCAAACCCCTCGAATATCAGAATGCAAATCTTGAAATGTTTTCACGTATTTTTTTATAGGCCAGAGACCTGTAATTCATTCGCTTTCTGGATGAAATTCAATGCCCAGGATTTGTGAAATTGTGTTTTACTTATCGCCAGAACAGCAGGAATTTTACTCATGTTAGATTTTTTTAAACATAAGCGATTGAACTGATTTACTTTTAAAATGTGTCAGATATTTTACGTTGGTTATTATTTTACTGAACTTTCACAATTTAAAAAAATCTGGATTAAAAAAAACTATTGCTCGCATTGTTATAGGTTGCAGCAGCGAGATTTTTCAAATGGTTTAGAAAGTTCAAAAAAAATCATTTTAAATTTCGAAACACTATCAATCTAAATATATATACATTTTTTTGGGTAACAGACACATTATTGCAGTGATTCTGTGAGCGGTTGAAATATCCGCTGAGAACAGAAAAGCTTGACTCGGCGGTAGCGAGGGAGGGACTGTCTCTCCCGCGTTAACGTGAGGCGCGGACCCGGCGTTTGTGGTGGGAGAGAGACTGAAAGTTTGGAGCTTACCTGTGTGGGTGCGTTTGTGGATCTTTAAGTTCTCTGATCTGGCGAAAACTTTGCCGCAGCCGGGAAACGGGCAGGGGAACGGCTTCTCGCCGGTGTGAACCCTGATGTGATTCACCAATTTGTATTTGGCTTTGAAAGGCTTGCCTTCCCGGACGCACTCTTCCCAGAAGCAGATGTGGTTGGTCTGTTCTGGACCTCCGACATGATCCACCGAAACGTGGGTGACCAACTCGTGCATAGTGCTGAAGGTTTTGTTGCAGGACTTTTTCGGGTTGGCCAGTTGCTCGGGATCGACCCACTTACAGATGAGTTCCTGCTTGATGGGTTGCCGCATGTATCGGAAGAAGGCTCCTGCACCGTGATGCGTTGCCATGTTCATACCCATGTTCATATTCATCTGTCCATAGTTGTGATGGTGATGGTGTACCTGGGCGGTCGAGAAGGGGTCAGTCCTGGGACACTGGTCCGAGCGCCCGAATACTTCACCGGCCAGCCCCAAGCGCATTTGGCCGTGCACGTTTGGAGACGGGTGCGATGCTCCTTGTTCGTGGATGCCGGGGAACAGAATATGTGCCGAGGTGTCCGAATGTGGGTGATGTAAGCCCCCGGGGCTCGGTCCGAAGATACCGTGCTGGCCAGAGCCCGGGCTCGAATCGGTGAAGCCGCGGCTGCGGAAGATAAAGTCCCGCGTGGAGTTGAAAGCGGCGCCCGAGTAGGAGCCGACATGGGCGGCGTGGGGAGCTAAAGCGGACGGGTATCCCGGGCCGGCCGCCGCTTGTGCGCTGAAAGCCGAGGTCTGGGCAGCGGACGGAAGGTCGTGGTGGACGCCCGCGTTCAGCTTGAAGGCGCCCATGTGCGCCGAGTCGACAAAGGTGTTCTGAGACATGGCCAGATCCCGGTCGGACATGTCGGCGGTGGCGTGGTGGTGATGGTGGTGATGGTGGTGCCTCGCGAAGGTGCCCACCCCGAGGGTGGGGAACTGCGGTCCCGCATCCAGCAGCATTCCCCTGAAAGCGAGGGGCAAACAAACAAATCTCTTACTCCCTACCCACCCCCAGCAAACACACAAACACACACACACACACGCACAGGTCAGTAGCAGCAGCAACTTCAGAGACGCCTTGATGTTGTCAGTGTTTACGGTGGTTTTCTAAAGGAATCAGAACGCACCAGTCCATGAATCACCAATCCAGCCCAACGATTCGCCCCTTCCCAACTGCGTTCTTTTTTTTGGCAAGTAAAATAAAGAGACAAAAAAACGATCGAGCCAAATTATCGCGTGCAACTTTTTTTGATGTCCTTGAAATAGTTTGTTTTTATTGCGATCACATTGAAGTTTGTTTTCTTCTGTGCAAAGAATTTCTTACGGAGAAAGCGCATTTGAACGTTCGTTCTGTCTCTCTCTCTCTCTCTCTCTGTCTCTCTCTCTCTCTCTCTCTCCCTCTCTCTCTCTGTCGGCAGATGCGGTGTTGCCAGTGATAGCGGTAATCAGAATGGCAGATAAATAAGGAGTAGAGATAAGAGAATCGTGAGGATAAATGCGTGGGGAGGGGTTGAGGGGGGAGGGGGGCCTTAAGTTGGTTCCGCGCCTGTCATATGATGCAGAGTTCGGCTGCTGGCTGGAGTGACGGCGCTTCTCCCAACACCCCTTTTAAACAGGACAGCGGCCACTCTATAATGGCTTTTCATTGGACAACTCCGCCTCATCCATCTCCAAGCTTGCTCCAAACGCGTCGCCATTTTTCATTAATTACGCCTACTTTGATTTGTATTTTTTTTTCTCTCTCTCCCCGAGATCGGCCATTACTGCACCACTTCTATCCCCCGCCAATGCAACCGGCGAAGCAGCAGCCTCACGTTTTTCACTGCATAGCAATAAAAAGTTAATCGAAATCTGTTGTTACGACTTGCGAGCAAATTGTGGGAGTTGGGGCGGTGGGGAGAGGGCGTGGGGGCGAAACCAATCTCCACATTATACGCGTTTCCTACCCCCTAGTGCATAACTGGTGCCTTTTACATGTAAGTATGTAACATGTTATAAATCAGACAACTTTTTCACGGAACTTGTCGATTGAAAGGTTTGGGGTATTACAACAGCGAGACGGACAGATCCGCTTCTGATCAGATTCTAGTTGTGAGACTCGCCTTGTGAGCCAAGGCAAAGGTCTAATCCGATTCGACACCTATTAAATTGCACACCATATTCTTTTTCAGTGAAATACGCCCCACTCGACTTAAGTTCGATTTATTTTATGTTCGATTTTGGAGGGAGCGGATTGTGAAATGAAAAGGGAGCAGAAATGAAACTCCCCATTGATGCACGGGTAGTTTATTTACTTATTGCCACGGGCGGTACACGCCATGGTTTCTGTTTGGGAAATCGAGGCCAGTGGAGTGGAGGAAATGCCTGCATTCAAGGGCAAGTCTGGAACGAGAAAAAGAAAACCACAGCAACATAACGGAAACAGCCCCCACCACCCCCTCCTCTTTCAACCCTGCTCCTCCTCTCCTCTCGTCCCCCTAAACCACACAGAGTTAATTTAAAAAATCTAATGTTACGCTTTTTACTGACCTTTTATTGTTCAGAAACGCCAATACTATAATATGCGATGAACAATATATATATATATAAACTGATGCAACACCCGAAGGTTTTTGGAAAACAAAATGAACACAGCAATGAATTTAATGTATGTGCAAATAATGCATTAAGTTGAACGTTGGTTCGGCATCTGCCTTGTTTGCACCAGAGCTTCTTACAGCTTTTTTTTTAGTGGACTGGGTTTTTTTTAACAAAGAAGTTTTGGTGTTGGTTTAATTCACTAATTCCTGTCTAAAGCGGCGCAGCTTCGTGCTCACCGCTATTCTTTCACTCCTTCAGGGCTGGACTCTGCAGGGACTACAGGAGCCGATCCAAGTTCAAAGTCACGTTTGCCGACTTCTCTACAGAGCTTTATTATTTCTCGGCAAACCGCCCCTTCCACTAAAAAAAACCCCTCTACCCTTGGTCACTGAGGTTGCGAGAGAGAGAGAGATACAGACAGAGAGAGAAAGAGACAGAGACAGAGACAGAGAGGGAAATGCAGAAATTCAATCGCATTTCGGTACCATGGTAGCAGAATGCAGACAGAACCTGAAGGTGGACAGTGAGAAGAGCCAGCGGCTGCTAATCTATCAATTTAATGGTACTTCAACAGGTTTCAATAGGTAAGCAATGAACTTACTACATGAGAGATGGTGCTCTAAGGCTACGGAGAATGTCTTTATCCACTTAGCCAAATCCAGAATCGGCTCTCGCCTTTATAGCGGCAGCACTTCTTTTGTTAGCGAGCAGGCTTGTTTTAATAACTGCCAACAGTGAAGCCCATACAATATCCTCTTTCATCCATATCAACCTTGTCACATATTTCAATCTATTTTTGAATAAAGTTAGTGAAAGTGCGCCGGAGAACTCAACGCTGTATTCATGACAAGTAAATGTGATCTTTTTTTTGGGGGGGGGGCGATTAGGATCTGGGGTGGGATGTAGAGAGAACTTTTACAGCGACCAACGCTCGGTAATATTGCTGTATCTACTACTGCTTAGAGGATTCTGTACGGCCGTTTGTTTGCGTTTTGTTAGTTATGAAAATCCCTTGAGCACAACAAAAATATATTTTCTAAAAATATAGTTCTTCGACAGCATTTAAGTGGTGGCCAAGGTTGAACGCACTGGGATCGGAGTGGGGGGCGGGGAGAAATAGTTATTTTTCCTTTTTATTAATTATTTTGAATAAACAATTAAACCTTCTAGGTTATTAGGTACAGTGAATAACCGAATGTCATACATTTCTAACCTTTCTTTTGATTCCGGCGATGAAGTTAGGGTATCCAACGAAGGATTCATATGTATATATTTAAATATAATTCCATAGCCTTTATAAAACACCGAAAAGGCACAAATGTATGTGTGCAAATTTCACACGAACTATCCAAATGATTTGATGTCTAAGCGTTATGGAATCATAAATATTATTATTTCGAGTCGCGTATAGATATAATCGCTTTGACTCCAACATAAACATAGCGCGTGTTCGGGGCTATTTAATTGGATTGAAGCAATGATCTTTTTTTAAATAAAATTGTATTTCGTCAAATAAATTCAGTTATCTTGAATGTAAGGAATGTTAGAAACTCCTGAAATCATATTTTATATCAGGAAACTTACCTCGCGTTATTATCTGTGTCAATAACGCGATTGAGCTTGAATCCAATTGAGGTAATCAAGGGACTATTTCTTTTCAAATTGTAGTTGCTTACTTTCACTGTGACCTGAGGTAAAACTTTAATGGTATATACATTCCTTCCTTAAAAGCAAAATCATTAAAAAAAAAACATAGTTATTCAGTGGAAAGAGTTTATGAACAATTGTATTTTGTTGAACACTTATGCAATCATATCATATCATATATATACAGCCGGAAACAGGCCTTTTCGGCCCTCCAAGTCCGTGCCGCCCAGCGATCCCCGTACATTAACACTATCCTACACCCACTAGGGACAATTTTTACATTTACCCAGCCAATTAACCTACATACCTGTACGTCTTTGGAGTGTGGGAGGAAACCGAAGATCTCGGAGAAAACCCACGCAGGTCACGGGGAGAACGTACAAACTCCTTACAGTGCAGCACCCGTAGTCAGGATCGAACCTGAGACTCCGGCGCTGCATTCGCTGTAAAGCAGCAACTCTACCGTGCCGCCCTGTCATTCATTGTCATTGTCATTTGATTTTAAGTTAGTTTTTGAGTATTTCTTAACATAAATTAATTTTGTGTTCTGGCAATGTATGTCTCGTGAGGTACAAATCGTGCAATGCATATATATTATTGTGCGAATTTGCTTGTAGACGGCAGGAGGAAGTGCGTATGTTTTGCCTGCTGATATGGAACGGCGCAGACAACTTTGAAGAAATGCAGTGTTGTTAATTTGATCTATACATCAAAGAGAGTAGAATTACAGTATGTATGGCTGTGTTAGTCGTGGGAACATTCTGGGAACACAGCTGAATGAATCCACTTACTGATTTGTGGAGTACAGTTCCATGTGTTAATATTAGTGACTGGGAACAGGAACTCACTGAATTTGGGCTGAGATTAATCATGTGTCCAGCGAAAGGACTGAGAAGTTTTATGTACTTAAAGCAATTAACCAGAGAAAACCACGCATTCTAAGTATGTACTATGCTTATAAAGGTTGTTTTAGATGTCCCAAAAGTGAACAGCTAAGGCCTGTTGCTTTCCGTTAAGCCGCGCACATGCATGGAAATGCATCTGTACATTACAGAACTGCAACACGAGTATTAACGCTTCCTCGACCTTTGGCGAAGCTTCCAAAAACATTTTACGATAGCATATTAAAGAAAAGACAAACCGAAGTGACATGTGTTATCAGTTTACGAGATGGCGACCTATGATTGTTATTCCATAAATTATATCTGCAGTTAACCCCTGTAAAGTCTGTCCTGTTTTAAAACACATTAGTGGTGTAATTTATTTCGGAGGCAGGCTGTGGGTGTTCTGCACCTTCTTGTTATCAGTATCTCAATCACATTCACATGAATCGTCTGACTACCGTGTAAAGGTAAAGACTGCATGTGGCAAACGTGGGTCCTATTTTTTTTATTTGGAACAGCAGCTCACAAGTTCTTGCCATCAATTGATCGTTATTCACGAATGGGGGAGAAAAAATAGGAAGAAACGCGACGGGCGAGCAAGAGATTGAAAAAAATATGCTGGGGTGACAAATAGCAGAAAAATAAAATAAAATAATGGCTTTGTAAAATGCATTTAATCACCTGTACATTGACCTTAGTGATCATCGCGATAATAAGGGCAAATTGTTAATGTTTAAAAAAATAAATGGTGGATTAACAATGAGATAATTGCAATGCAGTATTTAATCAAAACACAAATGAAGTTATGGAAAGGCACAATGGTACACTTTGTCAATCCTTTGAAATAATCAATAAATTGCCAAGGAATCTCTTTCGCTAGAGTCTTTGCTGAAATCTTTTAAGCATATAATTTCATGGGCGAAAATGTCAAATTTGAAGGAAAACGTAAAATTAATTCACGCAAGGTCGGTTATATATCTATTGCCATGTGCTTAAAGCAGTATTAGGTTTAGTGTACATGTTAATGTTTAAGGTGTAGAATTAATGTACATGTACATGTCTAAGGTTTAGAATTCATGCCTTCAGTTTGCCACATCTATTCCGATATCGCTGTTCACCTGTTTCTAGCAAAAAATCCGCTTTTTAAAAAAAGCCCCGAAAGGATTAACCAATATTTAAGCAAAATGAAAGCTGGCTCTGACGACTGCTGTAGTAAGGTTAATTCTGTCCTTTTCATCAGGGTAATATAACAATAATGCTGAATTTTGCGATGAACACGATTGTCTAAAATTATGTACACACACATACATACACACACGCATACACACGCACGCGCTCTCCCTCTCCCTCTCCCTCTCCCTCTCCCTCTCTCCCTCTCTCCCTCTCACACACACGCACACACACATACACTCACACACACACACACACACGACGTGCACATGTTGACGGAAAACTTGAAAGTCCCATACTCACATCTGCATAACCTGATCTCGGTTAGGGTGTGTGACTATCCAAAAGATCACAAACACAATACCTCTATTCGCACTCTTTCATATTGGCCTGAATAAGTAGAAACACATTATAAACAAAGTGTTAAACCGCTAGGAAGTGTTGAATCAAGTTTTACTGATAGTCTATTAATTACCCCATCCATTGAAAAGAAACATGTATCTGTTCAATAATTAAGGGCGTGCAACCAAGCGTATGGGGATTTTATGTGAATCCGGCCTTACAAGGCATGAGGTAATGGAGCGGCGGATTGCTATAAGGACATGGCTTGTATGATGTGGCAATTGACAGACAACATGGCTTTGTGGGCAAGTTGTTGTGGTTTACCACCAGCAAGTACTAGAAAGGGACGATGAACAATACTAAACACACACGACAATGCTTTCAGAACGTTGCATTAGGCCGGGCTCCACGCACCTGCATTTATCGTCACTAACGGTGCAGTGCAATATTATAGTTGCTTCTGAAACGACGAACTACCTTTCAGCCTACTTCTGTTTCCTCCTGAGTCGTATATCTGTGTTCTTCTGGAATTCAAAATCTCCTTTACATACCCATCGAATATCTTGCATTCTTATTCGGTGTTCTGTGGAATCCAACACCTCGTTTATAAAAGTTGCCATAATTTTGGCCCCCACCTTCCTCTTTCCCAATACTTGCTCTCTTCCATAATTGACGAGTTAGCACGATACCTCTTCTGGATTGTTAAAATGTTATTATAATAATTCCTGTTTCCTTAATTTGCACTCCTCGCTTACCATCGTTTGTGTTACACAGGCTGAATTAATAACCACTATATGATTCCACTGGATCACCTCGCTGTGTTACCTATACTCTTAAAATTACCTTTATTTAGTTTCACTACCCTGCTTAATAATTCAATTCACTTTGAATAGTCACCGGCATTCCACCAAATATAATGAACAACTAAAATTAGAATTTTGAACTGGAAGCATAATCATGCTTTAAGAGTAATAAGAGATAATAAAACACCGGGAAATCGGAAGCAATTTCCTTAAAAAATAACCAAGCCTGGAAAAACAGAAACAGGAAACCAATTCATTGCAATTATAATACAAGCACAGTGTTTAATGAGTATTTAGCTTTATCCTTTAGACAGGAGGGAGAGGCGCAACGCTGGGCTAAAGGAGCTCAGAAGGAGAAAATTAGTGCCAGATATTTGTTCTATTTGAAATGTTTTTTACAATGATTGCGCTGTGAACACAATCCTAATTTACAAGTATCACCAACTTTCTTCGGGGTCCATTTAAGTGCTTATTTTGTTCTTTTGTATCGGACGTAGACAATATAAACAACAATGCAATCATTTAGGTCATTAAAATGTATGAATAGTTTGAATTTTACTATCTTGTAACACATTCAACTTCTTGAATAAACAAGTGGAAATAAAATCGATCCTTCAAGAAGGTAGACATTAAGACATATTAATCGACCACAGATATCATTTTTGAGTTTGCAAGGATGTTACAAAGAAGAGCGCATCCTATCTAATCCCAAATTATAAAAAGTCACGTGTTTCTGTAATCAATAATCATGGCAAACATTTTGAATGGAATAAAAGAAAACCTGGAGAGTGATAGTTTTTTTATTACAGGTAGGAAACGTTCGTAATGGGATGCTTCGAGGAATCGTTTGTGATACGTTGAAAAGTGTCTACCTGAAAGGAAATTTAAGTAAATTATATTTCACACCGCAGTGTGAAAGTATTATCACACATTTCATAGCACACCGTCTTCCCATATTCCTTTTGGATATTCTGAATCTCACAGATGGCATGGTTTATTTTTATAGTTTAAAGGTCAATATTAGATAGGAGTTCATGCACTCACTTTCATAAATATGGAAAACTAAATGTGGACAATTCACTAAAAAATAGAATGGCCAGCTGACGCGTTTATGTTTGATCGTGAAATGAGCCATAAATTTTTATGTTATATTACGTAATCAGGTATCACGCTTTATCCCACATTATTTACGTAGGTATCGCATTTTACATTAGAAATCTATAAATTGAGTTGTACGCAGGGAACTGATTACTTGTAGGCAGTCTTTGTGAACTAAAAGTATATCAGTCGTTTCTACTTACCTGGGATATTGTAGAAAGCTTAAACGTTTCACCAAAAAAATATTAGGGAAACTCTTGGCAACTCCTTTGCCATGTGGTCAACTGTTTGCTTGTAATATTTAGCAAAGTTTCTGAATCATGCAGTGTATTTATTATTATAACGTGCAAGCTTGGACATCTTGTATATTTTCATCACAAGTCCTGGTGAAGTGTTAGGTAGAGAAAAAACTGATGATCGCCAAGGATTTTTGAAGGACGTTGAGCATAATTGTGTCTGTATATGTTTGGTATGGATTGGTGTATTAAAATGTGAAGTTATGAAGATGCTTAAGAACGGTGGTTTAAAGTAAATTACAATGAAATGCCTTGGGAAAGGGTAGACATGGACATACTACATGCTTAAAATATGTCTTTTGTACAAAATCAAAGAGGTAACGATGCGAAAATTATTAAACAAAAAAATCTACAATATTGATAAGAATTAGAGACGAGTTAATAAGAAATAGCACTTCGGCAGATGCCTACATAGACCTGTAAAGTTACATCGGTTGAGTTAATAAAACAACCAGTGAAAAAGGTCTGAAGATATTGTAGCTTCCGAAGACCATACTGAGAAACAGAATTGGTATAGAGAAGTCATACAGAGAAGTCAAGACTGTCGGGAAATAAATCGGTTTACATCAATAATTTCAAATATCGTATTTCATATCCCTCTCGATTCTAATTCAATGTCAGAAAAATAATCTGAATTATTTGGGAATAGTATTCATATAAAATATATATGTACAGTATCTAAATATCTAACTTTGATAAAGTGCATCCTTAAACTTAACCAGTGATTTTGTACATTACTACTTGGGTGTGATCAATTTACTCAAATTCTGGTTATCGTATTTCTTTGTATTTTTTATTTAACTCTGAATAATTTTCTTAGGTAGATTATGTTACATTACGTGTCACAGGTAGGAAGGTATACTAAACAGCAAAACAGCGCATAATTGTGTCTGTATATATGTATATTTAATGTGCATTTATTTTGCGCTAAAAATATTTACTTTCATTTACCAGATCCCTCGTAAATAATCAAATTAACCGTTTGACATTGAAAAGATAAACTAAATATAAGATTCCTCTCGTTTCTCCAAAATCATTTGTCAGCATTAGATTGAATAAATATTAATTTAGTATTGAACATTGTGTCATCATTCCTAAGCTTTTCAGAACAATTGAACAATGATAATATGAAATCCACTTTATATTATTTCATTTTGGAAGAATACATAAAATCTTAATAAACGGAATTATCTAACACTTTTATTTTTCAATGTTAAGTTAGATCTGCGTTAATCGATGCCCACAATACTCGTCTTGCTGTTAATAAAAACAGTCGCCAAAATGTATTGGAAAATGAAATCAGAATAAAATATGAAAAAATCAGAAGTGATACCAACTGAGTGAGGATAGTAATCTCTATCCAGATGTAATGAGGTGATGATGGCAATGAGACATTAGGCAGAATGTATTATGATTCAAATGAGAATGTTGTCTGAGTTAGGTTTAGCGAGATTGAAACATTAATGTTTTTACATAAGCCTCCAATAATAAAACCACAGCATTATGCCATGGAATGTTAGGTGTTATAATGTCATAAAGCTCCCTTTCATTCATCCTTCAAACCAAAATGAAAAAATAATATTTGCGCATTCCTCATTTATGACTTCCGCACAAAGCTTACATTTGTTGAATGCATTTGTAACCCAATGAAATTTTCTGCTCATCAGTATTAATATCGGTTGAAGATCGATTTAAAATGTGAATTATAAAAGGCAATGCCAAATTTGTCAAAAGTTGCACTGAATTTTGCACGTTAACGGTTCATTCTGCAACTGTTCCCAAATCTAGATTTTCCTTGTATAACCGTAAATGTGTCGCCGTCTAATACTGCTGGTGTGTAAAGAATGCTATTAGGGTATCTCTAAATTGGTCATTAGTAATTTATAGTCAAAAGCACAAAAATATGCAGTAGCAACGAGTTAAAGCTATATTTACATTAATGTAGAGTAATTATGATTATCCTAAGTTTGAATGTAAAATTAATACAGTGAAATATTGACATTAGCATTGTTTCACCAGTTTGGGAATCAATTACTCAAAAATGCTCTAAGGAAACCACTGTTGGTACATGTGATGTGTCACCAATGCTCATAGCTAAGAAGCGAATTTAAAAGGTACATGACCACAACCAGTATTTTACACAAACCCTCCGGAGAGGGGAGGGGGCGAGCTAATTGCAATCTTTAATGGCCAGTTATGGAGTTTCCGTGCCACATGAGTTTGGCTGAACGGGGTGGGGTTTGTATGAAAGGGGGGAGGGGTTTGTACGAAAGGGGAGGGGTGGTGGGACGAAGTTTACTTAAGTTTTGGAGTCCAAATGTGAGCAGAGCAACACTGTGTGAAGTGCGGGCGGGGAATTGCAGTCGGGGGTGGGGGGGTGTTGTGAAGGGGGGGGGGGGGGGGGGAGGGGGAGGGGCGGGTCCCGCTGCGCGGCTCGCCTGAAAACGGGCGAATTGCCTGAACGGCGCATCTGCCAATCACCCCCAAAGCTTCCAATCGCGGCATTGCCATCTCTGAACTATATGTCCCCACTGTGTCACCTAACTGTTCTATGATCTGCCAATCGCCTGAGACCAGTGTGAGAAAGGCAGAGTTAAGAGTGCTTTATATGTATTTTTAAAAAAGTACTTTAACTAGGCACAATAATATATTTTCGGGCTTTGTTTTTCGTGGGGCGGGGTGGGTGGGGGAAGGGGAGGGGGAAGAGCGAAAAAGAGCCAGAAAAAAAACTGTCCCACCAACAAGCGTGGATGGACTGACTTGTGTAGTTATGGAAGCCGCGCTGAGCAAGCGGTATCCGGGCCTGAGATTATCGGACTTGGCAGGGAATCAACAGCAGTCTCACCAGAACATGTCAAGCTTCCCGGGACTGGGCAGCCAGACACACACACACCCTGGGGAGATCAGCAGCGACCCCAGCGCGCCTCTCGCTCCTTTCGGGCCCGAGCACATGGTTCAAGCCGGTGCACTCAAACTCAGTCCATCTCAGCACATGGCTGCTCACCCCGAAGTCCAGTCCGCGGCGATTTTCGGCTCTGCACAGAACTCGGCCAGTTACCCAGCGGGTCATTCCCATTCAGCCTACGCGAGCGGCAGGGACTACATTCTCAGGAGAGACCTTTCAGCATCTGCCATGCATGGACTGGGCGAACAACACTCATCGCCTTCCTCTCACCATCACCATCACCACCACGGCATGTTTCTCTCCTCAGCGGGTAGCTACGGGCACTCGGAAGTATTCTCGGGTCTCCACGAGCAGTCTGCAGCAGGAACCCATCCAAATTTAAATGGGCAGATGCGCCTGGGGTTGTCGGGGGAAATCTATAGGCCGGAGCACTACCCGGCCTCTTCCCTGCACAGTTATAACTCCATGAACTTAAACGTTAACCTGGCAGCGGCTCATCACGGAGCCGGGGCATTCTTTAGGTACATGAGGCAACCCATCAAACAAGAGCTGATCTGCAAATGGATTGACCAAGACGACACTTCAAAGAAATCTTGCTCTAAAACTTTCAGCACGATGCACGAATTGGTAAATCATGTCACGGTGGAACACGTCGGCGGGCCCGAGCAGAGCGTCCACATTTGTTACTGGGAGGAATGCCCCAGAGAAGGCAAACCGTTCAAGGCGAAATACAAATTGGTAAATCATATCAGAGTTCACACAGGCGAGAAACCTTTTCCCTGCCCGTTCCCCGGCTGTGGGAAAGTATTCGCTCGCTCAGAAAACTTGAAGATTCATAAAAGAACGCATACAGGTTGGTGTCAAACATTCTTGACTTTGTTCTTAGACCCTTCAACAAGTACACCTCGCTTTCTCCAGAAATATATTGTTACTTATATATGTGTGTGTGTGTGTGTGTGTGTGTGTGTGTGTGTGTGTGTGTGTGTGTGTGTGAAAGATGTATGGTATTTTCTTTCTGGCTGTGAATCTAACCAGTTTGCCTTCTTTCTCCCTCACTTGCGAGCTGTTTAATGATATAAACATTTCACAAAGTCTCGGATGTGAAATTGAAGCGTCTTCCGACTTCAATTGAAAGGTGCCGAGGGCTTGAGCGTGTAAACATGCAGGCAGCACTTTCGAGGGGGTTTACAACTGCGGCATCCTTTTGTTTCCTGTCCGGCAATTTGGAGCTAAAATGTCACAACTTTAATTTGAGGCGAACTAACGCGGTAACTCGACCTGCCCTCTAGTCTGCTTTTCGAAAGTCAAATCGCCAAATGAAAGGCAGACGTTTAAATCCATCCTAATAATTAAAAACAAATGATCGGGGCGAATGGAAAGAGGCTGCTGTTAAATTAGGATGACAAGAATTAAACTCCGTTTTAGGGGTGATTCGGTAGCTTCAGAGTCGGACAGGAAGGGCTGTACATTTGTTGTCGAAGTGCTATTTAAAAGTCGTTAAAAAAGAAACTATTACGCTCCTGCTCGCAGACTACATGCCATTATTCGGCTCAGTAATTATGACGATGATGAATTTTGCGAGCCATCGTCAGTAAGTAAACCGCACCAATAATCTCTGCACCTTTATCCCCGAGGGTACTCTCTATCTAACCTGAACAAAGTTTACTAGGGATCTCTACCATAACGCTTTAAGTTGCTGGCGAAATAAACCAACCTGGTCAGAATTTATTGTTGCAGACAGATATTATCCCTTGGAGAATGTTTATTGACGTATGCTTTACTTAATTATTTCCATTGATTTATAGTGTGGCTGTCACAGGGCATAAACAGATAGTGTTACACCTATCCTTTTAAAGCCTTCTTAATGTTTTGTTTAAACGTTAAAGCAAATGGCCCATGACTGCTTTGATTGCAGATTTTATCTAAATAATATGTTACATAGGTTTAAAGTAAAACATGGTTGGGTTTGTGTTGGAGGTGGGGACGGCGGGGGACGTGTGGAGTGGAGAGCTGGGGACTTGCATTCCAGCCATGTTGGTAAGAATCCAAATGGACCCGGATCCTCCAACTCCTCTCAGTACAAAAATCTTTTTTTTCCCCCAGACGTCAGGTTTAGTCAAATTGATGCATGGTATTGTCCCCAACCCATTTTGGTTTTCGAAAGCAGAGTTTACAAAAACAAGGGGACTGCAGCGAAGTGGACAGGCAAACACCCCGGCCTTTTAAGGCCGTGTTTGGCTAATGGGTAGTTTGGCCGTGTTGAACGAAATGTTTTTTTCGCAAAACAAGGTCATTTATTCACGTTTTAAAGAGTGTCGACGGGACCTGAAATAAAGCAAGGAATTGGGGGCGGGAATGCTAACTTCTTTCAGAATGATCTGTAAACTGGTCATTACAGGGGGGGGGAAATAAAAGACAATTAATTGGCCATTCGCACCACGTAGAGTTGCAGGACAACTTTCTTTACTTTGGCGATGCTGGAAGCTGGTGAGGTTCAGCTTGCTGCCAACCCCAGCACCTACGACCAGTGTAGCTAGAACTCTGTTAACGAGCAGTCACGCTATCAAGTTCATAACGACCCGGATCGCCGAAACTGATTTCGCCATTGCGTTTGAGAAACTGCTTTTGGAAAAGGCAATAAATACGAACGCATGTGTAACCCTGGACATAAACACGCACTGTAATGATGATGTGCGTTCGAAAAGTTAATTGCCATAATAGTGTGATTTTTAAAAGTGCTTCTGCCGGTTTGGCTGAATATGTGTTGCCCTCCTAATCTTTCAGAAATTCAGAAGATTGAAAAGTTTACGGGGTGGGGGTTCAGAAGTGTTACACCGGGGAATTGCTGGAAGTTTCTGTCGTAGTGGGGAATTATATTAGAATTCGCTAGCGTTGTCCAAAGGTTATGAAGCTAAGTATTTTCAGCAGGAAGTGTTGCTTTATCCCTGTGTTATATTGATTCGTATTTATGTGAAATAGGTGATCTAGTCAACCTAACTTTAGCCGAATTGGCCTTTGTATCACGGGGAAAGTATGAACAGCAGATTGAACAGCTTCATATTGTCAGAAGAACTGTTGGAGGAACGATCCCGACCCGAAAGGTGGACTGTCCATTTCCCTCCACAGATACTGCCTGACTCGTCGAGTTCCTCCAGCACCTCTCTTTTTTTTTGCTGTAGATTCTAGCATCTGCATTCTCGCATGCCCCATATTGTCAGGATAGTGCTGTCAAGTTCAAATGGGTGTTGTTTACTCGCCAAGACACGAATGAGGTTATGTTTGAGGGCGAAGTCACTTTTACCAGTCAAGTTCTTTCTGGATTCGGGCTTTCACATGACATTCAAAGAACGTCAGTAATTCTCGCCTAACATGCTGCTTACGGCCAGAAACTCCTGACTAAGCGGCGGGCCAATCGAAGTGCCAGGTTACGTCCAGCCTGTGGGATTCGAATACTACATCGAGCTGCTGTGGTTCACAAAGCTAAATATAAATATTTATGTGTACAAATAGAACCAACCTGTCAAAGTACTGAAGAACGCCTCTGGCCTTTGCGTGGTTTCAATCTTATCCCAAACACCGCGAAAACAAAATCATTAGACGCACCGAAATCAAGGACAGTTTTTTAATTGAATGCCAGGTTATAAGGTAGTGAGTTCATGTCAGATTCAATCATATTATGAAGAACAGGAAGATACATTTTTAATGACGAAATGTGTGTTGTCCACGAAGATGGCCACATATTCCGTCTTATTTTCATTCAATTCAATTTCAGTCCAGATAGCTCATCAAATCTCTTATCAGAATGCATCTCGAAATAAACAATAATGCATCAGATGCAAGTTCGATTTCTATTTAAAGCTTGATCGCTGAAATGAAGGCGGAAAGGAAAAGGGTGGCTGGGTGGATTTGAGATATTGTCCCATTATTTGCTTCTGTTGGGGTGGCTGGGAAATGTCAATGCAACACGACTAACCCTTGAATATTGTAGATCTGATTAAGTTTGCCGAAATAACAGAAATCCGGATACTCAATTGCAGAAAATGGAAGGAAGCGTGTGAGGGCAAGGCCCAGAGTTGATGATCAAGGTGCCTGAATGCTTTAAAAAATGTAAACTCCATGTGATTGTAAACGTCGGAGGACATTATCACTGTCTTTACAATTACATTGATTGTACCAAAAAATTTTTTAAAGGTCGAAAGTTTAAAATAGGTGGATTAAAACTTCTAGCCAACAGTGTTTGACCATCACATCAGGGACTTGCAGAGAACGTGCCAGATTCTCCTCAATGTTCCGCTGCAGACGTGCGGAACCTGGAGACAGTTGGATTAATGTACATCTCGGGTTGCAAACATAATCGAGATATTTTAAGGGAAATAAAATTATTTAACGGTCTGTTGAGGTTCGCCAGAATTGGCGAGTAACCTACATGCTTTTTCAAAAGTAAAAGTCGAGTTTTCACATGTCTTCGCAAATAAGATTCAGTACGAGGGAGATCTTTAAACATCGCCTGCTGCTTGCTTACTGCTGTAAAACTTTGATGTTATATGTGTGTGTAAAGACATAAATGTACATGAGAACGAAAAGTAGCTCCTGAGGGGTTTAGCAAGGGGCAGAGAATGGTAGGACCTGAAGGGACAGGTGAAGAAAAAGCCTTACGTTTCTACAGCGCCTTTCGGCAAGTCAAGAGTCCGAAACTCTAGTCAGTGAGGCGCTTTTTGAAGTGTAGTCGCTCTTGTGATGCAGGAATTTACCTCTGTAACCGAGGCTAAAACGGTGACAATAAAGTTTGCATTTTTTAACAGCAGAAACATGATTGAAAACCTTTTATTTCTCCTTGTTTCTCCGTGCATACTGCTCCATTCTGGTTCTCTCATTGTATTTTTTTCTCTTGTTATTTTCAGGAGAGAAGCCTTTTAAATGCGAGTTTGATGGCTGTGACCGGAAATTTGCCAACAGCAGTGACAGGAAGAAGCATTCTCACGTCCACACCAGTGATAAACCGTACAACTGTAAAGTAAGAGGCTGCGACAAGTCGTACACTCACCCGAGTTCTCTTCGCAAACACATGAAAGTTCACTGCAAATCTCCTCCCCCTCCCGCTAGCTCAGGCTACGAACTTTCAAACACATCCCTGGGGATGGTGTCCCCAGCCTCAGAAACTGTCAGGGGCCGCACTGCCAGCGTGTCCTCGCAAGTAACTAACCTCAACGAATGGTACGTCTGCCAGGGAAGCGGGGCTGCCAACAGTCTACACACACCTTCTAACAATGGCACCTCGTCCGACACGGACGATGAGGAAGTTTACACGAACTCTGATCCCAGAACTATGCTCTGACATAGGTGCGTTGGAGAAATGTGCAAGTGGGCAAGAGTTAACGCAGGGTTAGTGGCAATGGAGCCCATCAACTAAAGGCAGCTAGGATGTCCAATGATGACCATCTTACACCAGCTAGACTCAAACCTCGTAGGAAAGGAATTTAAGGGCTAAGGATCGGATCTTAGGCAACTTTTTGGCCTCCGTGTCAGTCAGAATTATTGTGTGTACTTCGAGGTAAAAGAGAATCGCTATCTCATTTACTTTTCAGACGAGAGATATTGATTTTCTGAAATCAGACGTGACTTAAATAGATAAAACATATCATCAGCCCCATTTCGGACTGGCAATAGAATCTTCGACCCACCAGAAACACCTCGCTTCTTGGAAGTGATACATACATAGCCGATGTTTGCTTAACTCCCAAATCAGAGACCATTGTCCGAAAGAAGGGAAATTCTACAATTCTGTGAAATCTTCATGACTACAATCCCTGGAGGGAATCAAAACGGCAATAGCCTTGTGCTCAGTGAAATGACACAGTGCCACCGCGTTCGGTAACGAAACACAAGCGACATTCTATTTACACATCTATGTCATACAAAGCTGAATTCGGACTTTCCTGCTATATGTGAAAAGAGTCTTCTGTCAGTAAGAGTGAAACTCACAAGGACTCTATTTGACCCTGAAATCAGAATCGACAATATATCAACCCTTAAATCCAAGACCTCTACGATTCTTTTGTGTGATCTTCTATCCATCATGGTAAAGTCAAAAATCTCATATTTTACTCATAATTATTCAGGCCTTCAGACAAACAAACTAAAGAGCACTAATATGTCCTTAGAGGCCAGAAGATGCAAAAATGACAGGCCTGTCCCTATAGGATTTGTACATAATTGTTGTGGGCTGCAAGTCGTTGATGTAATCGTTAGCTATCTTAAGATTTTGTCCAGAAATGCTCTTTTATTTGTAAACTATAATTTATTTGCTGATGTGTAATATCTTTCTGCGATAGTACAGACACACCAAAGAATTATATTATTACGTTTGGTGCGGTATTGTGGTGTTTATGAATCTGTGGTTTCGTCAGACCATTTAATTTCTGCTTACTTGAATGAAATGTAAAATGTGAAAAGTAAAATATGTGATTGTTTATTTCTACTCAGTGGTGGTTAATCGTTGTAACTACAGTATTGGTCCATGTTATGATCATGATGCATGTTGCAGTCATTTTATATTTCCCTTGCATTGACAAACGCCACCCAGAACTCCTGATTGGAAAAAAATGCAACGAAGACATATCAGTTCCTTTATTGAAATGAATGGTCCACGTGTACTTTGTGTTTCAGTGAAAGAGGTTAAACCGTGTGACAGTGTATTTTCCAATTGTGAATAAAGAGATATTGTTTTTCCTCTGTTTTAATAATCGTATTCTATATTAAATGTCTAAATCCTAACAAAATGTCAAAACGTGATTTTTTTTGCGGTGTCTGCGGATGTAGCGACACTTAACTCGATCTTCGATAGTGAAGAATCGAGTAATCTCAGCCAATGATGTAAAGCCAGATGATTTCAGGCCCCGGGGAGTGACTTTTATGTTTGTATGTTTATTGTTACACAAGGACCTCTGCCTCTGTGAAAATACTTACCTGTTCAATGGCAGAATGGGAGACATGTAAGAGGCAGGTTGAAGAAGCTACCTGGATACAATTGGCAGCCGGATGTAAAACAGTTCACAATATTATCTGTAATCGTTATTTGAAAACGACGTAAAAAAGGCAAGCAAAAAAAGTCACATTTCTTCTCCGAAATCAAAATGTTCTGGAGTCCAAAATTTCAGGGAAACTGGAGATATATTGGTTGAGGCGAAATCAAGATTTAACGAAGATTCCTGTTTTACAAATCCAGTCGCAGTACACGAAAATACCGAACTGTTTTAATATCTCCACAGTTCCGTTGTAACCTCGCCCCACAAATGTTATACTTGATGATTTACATTTTATTGCATGCTCGCCCCCAGCAGCGCACAAAACCAAAATACAGCATCAAAAACAATGCTGCAAAATACATTTTTTTCCCCCCGCAATTCAATTTCTGATTGGCACAGTTGTAGATATAATGAAGTTTTTCAAAATTCATCATCTGTCTCAAAGGAACCGAATTTGTCTGTAGGATCATGGTGGATATTTAAATGATTACCGTGGACTTTATGTACGTTATGGATGGTATATCCCATGTATCGCTGATCGCGTTTCAGGGTCACCTTGTGAAGGTGGATATCCTACCACCTAAAAGCGAATGATAAAAAGGTTCTAGGATCGCGGGAGATGCAGCCTGCGACCTGGGGTGGGGGTGACCCTATTTTAAGTACATTATGGTGATATAATGAACAGGAACCAGATTCCATTTTGGTCAAAGTGTCAGAGAGCAGATGGGAATGAGAGATCTACAATTAAATGCATATGAAGCAGAAGAAGACTCATGTAAATGAAGGCGCCAATCAATGGGGAAACTTATAGGACTCTAATGAAGTTTCTTGTGAAAAGAAGGGTTGTACAAAGGCATCGACACATGAATGATTCATGGGAAATATAAAAGATAACTAACAATAAGCAGATCGTTGTAAAGAATGTTAAAAAAAAACAAGCTCCCCCCGGCATACTCTTCGCATTTAAACACACAATCTCCTCCAAGTGTTCACTATCTTTCCTATGCGGATAAAATGTGACCAGAGTCTGTCCTACGCCACTTCAAAGCAATTTACTCTGGAGCGGAAGACTTGGCGCTTGGACACTCTTCATGGTGAGTTACGATTTCTATGGCAATTGGCAAGCCCGAGCTTCACATTTGAATATATTTTCAATAAAGCCACTTATTAGGGTCTAAGCGGCACATGATTTGAACAAATATAGTATCCATCCTTCCCAGCCAACACCTCGGGTAAGTAACGGTGAGCAACTTGAGAAAAAACCCCACTGTAATAGGAATATCTATCGCATCAAAGCAACTTCCCATTTGTATAAAACCCAACAAAGTGGACGAAACGCGTTCCAACTCCCCCCCCCCCCCCCCCCCCCCCACATGTTCAGGCAAGCAGAAACACAAGTCAAAAAGTCCCATCCACAGAAACATCTTTAACCAGCAAGTAGACTGAAGCAAACATGTTCAGTCATGCTCCTCTGGTCAACATTATAAGACTTTCAATACAAATATCACCAGGCATCACAGTGAATGGTTCGGCTCGTACTTTCCCCAGACTTATGATGACTGCGATCGGACAAGATGTTTTAACAGTCTACTGGGAGATTGATTTGCAAGCAGTTTTGGAAACACCATATGTGCAGTGTAAACAATTGGGATTGCCGTCTTTTCAGTTTATAAAGTGTGCTTGGTATGGGAGGGGTCATGTTGCCCCTTTGCAGTTTGCACGTGGAAAGAATCGGATTCAGAAAGTAGCTAAAGAAAAAGGCTCGCTTTTAAGACACAAGCCACCGGCTTGCTTTCCCTATAAGGAATAGCCTGTCATTGACCAGTTTAGGGAAGCCAAACATGTATAAGGAGGTGGAGGAAGCGCAACTCAAGTCAACAGCAATAACAAAAAGAGAGAAAAAAAGAAAAAAAAGTGCAAGTGTCTAATCAGGCAGGGAGAAGTTCAAAGGCAGGGGCTTTGAAATTCAAACTACTGCTTTTACGGTACATCAACATGGCGCGTTAAGATTGCTATGGCAATGAGCAATTCGAAAGCAGGCTGCATCCAAAGCAGTCTACCTCGATTCGCGACAGTCTATTAAGATACAGTTGCACTGACCTTTAGTTTCATGCTATGTTAGTTCAGTCAATTTTCACTGCATCAGAATCTTTCATATTTTGTCTTTTCCCCTCCGGGAGACTCTCCCCCCTACCTCACTTTCCCCCTACCCTCCACCCCCCCCCCCCCCCCACCCCCTTCACCCTTCCAAATATCAGCGACTTTTATTTTTTTCTCCTGGAGATGGGTCTTGAAGTGTTTATTCGGCTCTTTCTTCCCCCCCCTTTTTTTTGCATTTACCAACTATTGTGTGCAATATGCTATCGCCCTTTGTTTATCTAATACAAGTACTCAGTGAATGGTGAAAAATAAACACCATGAAAAATAACCAAACAGATGATTCCTCCCAGTGAAAAACCCGGGGACTTAATAAAAGAGCGAAGCAGTCACCGTTGAATGAGAAACCCTTTGAAGTGGAACTTATTATCTGAGGAATACTTTGCCGTCGTCCTAACGACACAGCTGAATTGAAAAGCGCTCCCTTTTGTCAACGATTTGTTCTCCTTTACTAGAAAGCCCACAGAAATTACTTACATGAACTGCCTTAACATACAGACTGTGGAAATCAGGAACTTTGCAACTCAGACTTTCTGACGCCACTCTGCCGAATTTGAGGGGAGGTGTGGAGGGGGAGAGCGTGGAGAAGGAGGGGGTAGCTTTTGAACAGAGCGTAAGGACTTTGTGTGTATGTGTACGAGTCTGCGTTTGTGTGTGTGTGTTTTGCAGAGGGTGAGTTACAATTTCGATTCCTGATGCACTTCATGCTTGTTCTTAAATCGCCACTTCATACACAGACCGCAATGTTCCCTCACTCACACTCCGCCTCGTCATAAGACTTAAGAATCAAGAACACTATAGCTGCCTGGCCTCTCTTTGTATGAACCACATCCTGTTTTATACAAATTTATTCATAACAGATGCATAAAATACACCATCGGTTTCGGAACTGTGCAGCAAAACCAAATGCAGTTCTTACACTTGCAAAGTTGTAAAATCTGAATATATTTTCGTGGAAATAATTATTTATTCTGAAATATGTGTAATACGTCCCAGACTTCCTTTGCTGGAGAATAATCGAATGCGATAAAATTTTATCAATATATCACAATCAGCCCAAATTGCCACCATAGTGTATTGCTAAAAACCTTCCAATTTTTTGGTCAAGGCAAAATACAATTATCTATTCTTAACCTGCCCATAAATGAAAGTCCGTTTTAAAAAAAATCAGTAAATGGGCCCATTTAACACAACATTTCTTTTAGTCTTGGCCATCTTCTGTCAGATTACGTTTTGTGTCTCCAGCCAGATTATAATATTTAGCACTTCTTAAACACTCTCGTAAAAAGCGCTGCCTTTTAATCTGAACATCCTGAAAAATAATGTGCTCTCTGAGAACGGCGCACCAGTGGTAGCGTTACAAGCAGAGTGCATTAAATATTGAATGGCACTGGGAAAAAAAGAGCTTGTCAAGGGGCACTCAGCCTGAAAGTCTTTCTTTGACTTTTTTCTGCACTGCCCTGTCCGACTATTTAAGCTGGTGTTAATTAAGGCTGCTTACGATTCAGCTCGATTCCAGCTTTGTCTATTTACTCACCACCCTTGTCAAACGACATCGTTAGTCTAACCAGCTTTTTGCACACATATTTAGTTCAGTAAAAGTGCACTTCCCTCACTCCAGATAGAAAGACAACCAGTCTGGCCCTGCAGGTGATTCTGCAAACCCCGGAATCTCCTCTAAAATATTGATTTAACGTTGGAAAGTCGATACAGCCGCATTGAAACAAATGTGTTATCTTGCATCTAAGTGGAACTTCGGGCCAGCCTTCGTTTATTGGATGGATTATGCAGTGTGATTCTTATTCACAAATACAAACACACACACACACACACACACACACACACACACACACACACACACACACACACACCAATACTCCCACACAAAAAAACACACAACTTTCACTTCCTCATAGGCTCCAACAGCCGCAGACCCAAACACTCATAGCCGCATAAAATCACAAAACTTTCAGTCCATCACACACACAAACACAAACACACATACACACACAAACACAAACACACATATACATTGACATTCCTTCCCCTCATTCAACAATTCATCCCGCAACACACACGTACACACATACACACAGACACATACAGACACACACACACACACGCGCACACACACATACACACAGACACATACAGACACACACACACCCGCACACACACACACACACACACACACACACACACACACACACACACACACACACACACACACCAACTCCTACCCAAGAATAATTTTGTTCATTCATTCAATGTATGGGTAAGGCACTGTTTAAAGTTCTTATGAAATATGTAACTGGTTTTTGTTTGGTAATCAATTCACTTCCAGGTTTCACAATCAGTGCGATTGATGGGTATCCGGGATATCAACTCAAATAACACTCTAACATCTCTGAACTACACTAACCGTTTCACGTTATTTGAAACGTTATTGGCTGAAACACATATTCCATTTAATGTCACTGTAAACGACAACCTGTCTAAAATTGATATACAGGAACATTATGCAAAAAAACCCCCAGGTTTTACCCGGAAGAGCCGAGGTTTGTTAATGACTGGAATCGTCCTGCTTATTGAGCCAAAGTCCAACACAATAGCAATGACTAAAGAAAGTAAATCGCCCGTGGACAGGCTCCAGGTAAAAAAACGGATCACAAAATAGCTTCTTATTCGCTTCTATGTTAAAAGGGAAGGTAGTTTCAGCAACTGAAGCTAATTTGGATGATTTATAGATAAAACTTGACCCTGTCTTTAAAAGTCTTGTAAAGGAAACAATTCCTCGTCAGCGAATGAGACCGCCTTTCCAAGGCCTGAGTGATGGAAAGCGAATCTCACTCTCAGGTCAGGAAATTAACACAAATATTTCAATTTGAGAGGATGGAGTTTGCAGACGGCACCGTTTGGGCGAATTCACACACCACTTGCAAATATTTTCCACTGGCCGTGTCAGTGGAATTCTCTGCCTCAGAAGGCAGTGGAGGCCAGTTCTCTGAATGCATTCAAGAGAGAGCTAGATAGAGCTCTTAAGGATAGCGGAGTCAGGGGATATGGGGAGAAGGCAGAAGGGTACTGGTTGAGAATGATCAGCCATGATCACATTGAATGGTGGTGCTGGCTCGAAGGGCCGAATGGCCTTCTCCTGCACCTATTGTCTATTGAAAGGATGGTGATTGGATTAAAATAAATATTTTGTTGGAACGGGTTGGGAAAAATATATTTTTTGGAAATATTTAATAATCTTTTAGCAGGTCATTTAATATATCACATGTGAGACAGGGAAGGGAAGGCAGGCAGGCGGGTTGGAAAATTGGCACTGTTCGGTTCTGGAGTATAAGGACTGTTTATTAAAGACAGAAGATCCACGTGGTGCTGGAACTGGGCTGGGTTTAATAAGGATGTTAAATCACTCTGCTTTTCTCCCCAACTAACACAGGCATCAGCAGTGAGCAGTCTCTCCGGCTTATATTTAAAGGTGATGGAGACGGAATAATTATGCAATGTCTCAGAAAGATGGCGGACCAAACTGTCGACATGTAGAGAGCTTCCTCAATTCTGCCTGAACACATAGGCAGTTTGCACAGAATTCTCTTCAGATGTCTTGACAATCTTCATGAGCATTCAATCAGATTGTGTAAATGGGGTTGCAACAGAGAAGGAGATTGCCCCCAAAGTATTAAGCGTGACAGACAGCACCCATCTCGGCTGCAGATTCAGTTTATCTCTGTTCTACGCGGGGTGGTGGATTAAATCTGGGCCCGAATCTATTAATGTACAAAAGAAGAGGCTCGTAAAATAACTCATAGGAAGAGAGAGAGATACATCGGGTTTCCCTGATATTCGTTATTATAAGGCAAAATAACGCGATTTTGCCTATCTCCACTCTTCACCACCTCTGATTACATCCTTTATTTCGCAATTGTTTTCTAAAATTCCTTTCGAAATAGGCGCCTTTGTCACTTCAAAAACGGTGTACATTAATTATCACTAACTAAAGGAAACATTAGCTAAACTTCCAGTCTAGTTTGGGATTAGTCTAAATCCTGGCGTTTGTTTGACAGTGGAATCTTACAGGGGACTGCTGTCGTTGATGATGCTGTATTCTTGGACTCTATTCTTCTTGCTGGTTCAAGTGTAGAGCTTTTCATCGAGAAACACTTCTTGCTAATGGACACACATTCACAGTCTAGGCTGTGTGCCAAAATCCTCCAAGCACCCTACCTGGCGCACTGCTTAAATTTCTTGAATAGGTGGAGAGAGGGAATCAGAAAGTAAGCCAGACATCGAGATGTTTTGGGAAACAGTTAAGTCGTTCCTAGGACCAAAATGTAATTTAAATGGACGAGAATTCTCTCTCAGAAGTTGCACAGTTAGAGGAATCTGTAAGTACGCATACCTCCAGGTTTTTGTTTTGTGAGCATATTCAGAGCCTGCTAATATACTCAGAACCAAATCAGGCAAGGGCTTTGTCACAGATGGCGGAGTTGCTGAAAGTGCAGTGTCTCCTGCTTTATGTGCCTTTCTTAGAGAAGTTTTAACTACAAGCGAAAAGAGTACCGGTGTCCTTTTGAATTAGGGCCCGGTTGAGTTGGGGTAAGTTCTAAGAGCGATTCATTTTTCTCCCAGAAGTCAGATTCGGACAACTGTGACTTCACCCATTAGCCCCGATGTCTTTTCGGAGAGTTAAACATCCGACAATGTGCGCTCCGGGGCGCCTCTTTCCTGACCTCTACCCGTTTTTAATAGTTTCATAGGAACTTCATTAAATCAATTACTTAGTGGGCACATCATAATTTATTTGTAATTAGCACTCAAGAGCTTGTTTTTTTGCAAAAGACCTCGAAAGGTTGCCCAGCGGGATGCGGTGTGTACGGCGAGGAATTTTTGCTTTCTATTCACTCCTGGTATTATTCGAGCGAAACAATAAGTGTAATCTCACATCTTAATCTAGCACCGAGTCAGGAGAAAACAAACAATTGAGTCTGACAATATTTGTCTTCATTTAGAGGTTCTTTGTTGCGACGCATTTGCACAGATATCCAATATACTGCTGAGTTATAGGTTGTGTACTGCGGACGGGCAGCAGCTCAGAGGGAAAGGCAACGCGTGTCCCCGGGAGGGTGACCGGGGCAGAAGGAGAAAGTGAGATTTTGTTATTGTAGGACAGTCAATGTTAGAATGGATGTGTGTGTGTGTGTGTGTGTGTGTGGAGAGAGATAACACTAGAGGAAATGGGCCTCGAGGCGTAAGCGAGAGATTGTGCAGGTGAGATGGGAAAGCTATAAAAGTGAAAAACTACGAGACTGTCCTCGCAGTACGCGAGGTAACGCAATCAAAATATAGCGCAGACCGATGGGTTCGGACCCAAGGCTGGTTTTATTCCATTTGACCTCTTATCAAAGTAACACCCCAAAGGTGCGCACCGGTCTCACCACCCTCCTGCCCGGACAGGTGGGTTAACATTTCATCCAGAGAGAATTAACCATGGGTTCACTAAGATTCATTATATCCCCCCCCCCCCCCCCCCCCCCCGGTGAGTGAGCTCCGTGGTCCCAGTGATGGATTAATGCGTGGTGGTGGTGGCGGTGCGTTATTGAGGATTTAGACATTTTACTCTCAATCATCCGTTTAAAGTGGCACTCCATCTGGGGGTGAAGACAGATTGTAAGACGTGTCCATGAATAGTGGCTCCAAAGGAGGCTAGTAAGTGCCTACATGCTCTGCCCAACAAAAGGCCCACATCCTCAAGGATGGAGCATTGGTGCGGCGAATTAGACAGGGGGTGTGGGATATTGAACAGAAGCAAAAAGAGAGGGAGAAGTATATGTGGAGATGTAATAGAATGGAATGTGAGTAGAGAGGGGAAAAGTTTCTCCAGTTGAATGAATTGTGTAAGGTGACACGGAGCCCTCTTGGATAAGGATCAATGCAAATTCCAATGTCAGATGTAACAAGTGGGAGAGAGGATCAAATTACAACTGGTCTCATTGTCCTTGACTCTGAAGAGCGGAGGTGCACTATCACAGTAGAATTATAGAATCGTACAGTACAGAAATGGACGCATTCTTGACCATATAAGAAAATAACTGCAGATGCTGGTACAAATCGACGGTATTTATTCACAAAATGCTGGAGTAACTCAGCAGGTCAGGCAGCATCTCGGGAGAGAAGGAATGGGTGACGTTTCGGGTCGAGACCATGATGCATATGAAAGCTATTTTCATTTCGGCACACGAACCCCCCTAAATAATTGCTGTCGAGGTACCTGTTCAAACGTGCACTGAAGCAGTGAAATTGTTTCTGCCTCGACAACCTCCTCTGGCAGCTCATGCCAGATGACCACCATTTCTCCTGAAGAAGGGTCCCAACCCGAAACGTCACCTATCCATGTTCTTCAAAGATGTTTTGACTGCTGATGCTGATTTACTCCAGCATTTTGAGTCCCTTTTTTAACCACCGCCATCTTGTGTGAGAAATTCACCCTCGGATTTTCTGTATTTTACCCGTCTCACCTGAAACCTTTGTTCTAGATTCCTCTGCCTTGGGAAAAATATTCTGACAATCTATCCTATCTATGCCCCCGCATAATATTATACACCTCTGTGCATTCTAGAAAGAAAAATGCTGCTAGTCTAAGCCAGAAACCTGGGGAGCTAAAACACACCATGGCGCCAGGGGAATATAAATGCAATTAATTTAATAGTTCAGAAGTCTGGTAAAAAGTATTGTGAACGCCTTGGATGTTGTAAAACACAAGGGAAGCATTGATTCCCTTTATCTCCATATCCACTATGGGTATTGTAAACGACACCATTCACAAAACAACGTGAAATAGCCAAACGAACCTTTCAGTTCAATTGAAACTTTGGATGGGTAAAAGTACCAAAATGTTCAATCTCCTTGGATTAATATTCTTTAAACGTCTCTTGAAGGGTCCAACCATTGATCTCTATTGGAAATAATTATCAGTCACGATTAGCTGATGGTACGTTTGATGAGATATGATGCTATCCGTTGTTTAAGAAGATTGAGACTCGGGTTTGGCAATTGCGATCCTTCGGAAAGCCGCCAAAATATTCATAAGTTCGTCGGTCATATGAAAGAGAAGTAGGCCGTTCGGCCCATCGATTCTACTCTCTCATTCAATCATAGCTGATCTATCTTTCTCTCTCAAGCTCATTCTCCTGGCTTCTCCTCGTAATCTTTGATACCTCTATTAATCAAGTATCTGTCAATCCCGCCTTAAAAATACGCGATGACTTGGTCGTCTGCTGCATTTAATTCCACAGATTCACCACCCTCTGACTAAAGAAATTCCTCCTCTTCTGCTTTTTAAATGTACGTCCTTATATTCTGAGGCAATGCTCTCTGTTGCTAGACTCTTCCGCCAGTGGAAACATCCCCTTCACATCCACTCTATCCGGGCCTCAGGGTAGGGTAATATTTGTATATCCCTCTCTTCCCCCCCCCCCATCCCCCACTGATCCAGAGCAAATATAAAGGCAAGACCGGTATGGTAGCGTCTTCCAAACGCCAAGTACTTCACTGCCTCCACCTCTTCTCTACCCACTAATAAATATACCTTTATGAAGTGGGTATGATTATTATGCAAACCAGGAAGAGGAGCTGAATAATGCGACAAATGCAACAAACAATGCTGCCACTCCAAATGAAACAAATCAATTATTCAGGTCAATGGTCAGACTTTTCTCCCAACCAGCTGCGAACTAGTATCAAACTAATGTTCTAACGCAAATGGTCCAGGTGGTACAAGTAGAACGCTTGGGAGTGTTACCAATGCATGTGTACTTGAATCCTATATGTGGTAAATATTTTCATCCTAAAGGAACATGGAGTCAGCTCCAGGTCTGACTGCTGATGGGAAGTCCATGGCAATCTCATATATGTAACTGTAATCTTCCCATGCCTTGTATTTTTTGTTACATTTAGTGATAGCCGCGGCAGAGTGAGTAAGATTCACATATCCTAGTTTCACTGAGAGGCTTGTTCTTTAACAGTGCCACTGAAACTATAGAAATAATCTGCAGATGTTGGTGTATGTACCGAACACTGCGGGAGGACTTCACTGTTTCTTTACATGCAACGCCAAAACAAAATGCTGTTGCTCTTAAAATTACTAAAAACAGATTATCTGGTAATCATCACAGAGGTCTTTGTGGAGCCTTGTTCGGTTGACCTGTTGCTAGCGGCAACTTCCTTGCCTGTAAAACACTTGATGTGATGAACAGTGCCATAGAAATGCAAAATTTTCTGTAGTATTTGACCAAAGTTCCACAGCGCATAAGAGTAGGTATAGATTTACATATTAACAAACAACGCCTAAAAATACATTGCACGCGTTCTTTTTTTCAGTTAAAAAAAAAAAAGATATCCGTCGAAATTGTAAATTTCCGACGTTTGAGAACCAAATAATGCTTTGGCTGCGTTGGAATCTTTCAGTCCAAATATCCGTTTTCTTCAGCGCTAAGCCACGGGCACATGAGGCCATTCGGCCCATTGAACCCGCGTTGCCATTCCTTAGATCTGCAGGTGTTTCGCACTCATCGCCCAATTCTTAAAATATATTGATATCAATTCTGAAACTTTCAGTAGGCTCCCTGACTTTACCAACTATTTTGAGGGCTTCGGAGAGCAACATCAGGTTTCCTTCCTTCGATGGGAAATATCCTGATATCCTTTTAAATATTATACATGAAGGTAACAACAAAGCAAACAGAGATAAAATGTAGTCGGACATACTGGTCTGAGAACTGGGAATGGGGGATGGATGGAGAGGGAGGGAAAGCAAGGGTTACTTGAAGTTGGAGAAGTCAATGTTCTGACCGTTGAGGTGCAAGTCGCCCAAGCGAAATACGAGGTGCTGTTCATCCAATTTGCGCTGGGCCTCACTCTGACAATGGAGGCGGCCCACCACAGAAAGGTCAGTGGAGGAATGGGAGGGGGATTTAAAGTGTTTAGCAACCGAGAGATCAGGTAGGTTTAGGCGGATTGAGCGGAGGTGCACCATTGTGGGCTCCATCTTTCCTTGCTTTGATTTGTTCATTTCAAACCTTTCATTCATTTGTTCTTTGTACTTTTTCATATCTGTAGTTTCCTTCTGCCCTGACTCAGTCTGAAGAAGGGTCTCGAACCGAGACGTCACCTATCCTTTTTCTCCGGAGATGCTGCCTGACCTGCTGAGTTACTCCAGCACTTTCTGTCTGTCTTTAACATCAAACGTCGTCACGACTTAACCCTTTCCATTGCTGGGAAAAGGTGGGAGATTGACTTCATCCCCGTATCACTCAAATAGCACCAGCAGTGTTAAACCAGACGATCATCAAACCCAGTGAAATCGAAGGATTAAGGCCTCCGGTTAGCCGGCACCAATTCTCATTAACGCAGCTTTCATGAACAAATGTCACAATAATAGAAACTACCACAAATCAAGCTCTATTTGCCATGATGAGACGTACAGTCCCCGTCACTTGAAATATTCACATTTAAATTGCCAGTTAGAACTACTGGTAAAGACATGATAACCATTATCTATTTGTATTAATGTCAATTAAAGGACTCAATTTAACTCCTGCGGAAACAGCTGTGTTTATGCACTAGTTCACACCTCGTTAAGGTGCGCCGAGTGTAATAAAAGACCCTTGATGAGGCATATTTCCCCTCCTTTTAAGCTTCAGTCTCTTCTGAAATAGTCCGGATATGTGTTTGCATCACGCAATTTCACTGTGTGCAATATTGAGATCTTCTGATAAAGTGACAAAGCGGTGTGTGAATGGTGGAACCGCCTTGCAACTCCGTGTATTCGTGCAAAAGTCGAGTTGCTCAGTTCTCAGAACCGGAAAACACCAATCGCTGTTTTTGACGGCTTGGAGACGGTGCAAGGATCTAATCCTTGGAAATCGTTTTACTTCAAATAAATGGGCAAGGAAATCATATTTTACTCCATTTTACTAAAGGCAGACCAAGACATCGCGTGTGGCTAACAAACACGTTTGCTCTGAAATAGTAGAAACGGGGAACTGTAGATGCTAGTTTACACACCAGGTCCCGACCCGAAATGGCACCTATCCATGTTCTCCAGAGATGCTGTCTGTTCTGCTGAGTTACTCCAGCTCATTGTGTTCCCCTCTAAAATAGTGTTTGGAGTTGAGAGGAGAGTTGAAGGGAGAGGTGGAACGAGCCGTGGAAATGCTTAAGTTAAAACAAGAAGTTGCAACTACACAGCTTGCCCTTCTCTACCCACCCCGTTGCTATTTCTTTAAGAATGCCTGTCTTGTTAAAGCTGTACTGTTGTTCTCGTGAAGTAAGTGGGGAATCTCCCCCAGCGCGAGTATTTCTCGGCGTGAAGAATCTACTCAGAACAAATTGACAGAGAATGAAAGACAATTTCTAGAGAATACGTTTGCGTGAAAATATCCAGAATTGCATGGAAACTACAGAACTGAAACATGGTCCAAGTAGTTCTCTTCCAATTCTGTCAGCATTTACTCTTTTGGCTCATGCCCATCTGAACAAGTTGGGGTCAACGTGGTCCAGAAACCAACAAGCACAAGTGGTGGAGCATCTTTGCTGTTGGATGTAGTGGTGTTCATGATATGCTCTGATACAATGCATGGGATATTCCAGAAGTAGCAGCAATAAATTTGCTGGTAGCACACCTGTAATGTGGTGACCTCAATCTGACTTTCTCTATATGATCAAATGCCAATGCCTCATTCACTCTCCATAATGCTATTGCAACCAAGAGTGTCAAATAGATCCACCAAGGACTCAGCAATAGCCCTCAAATGCCACTTCAAGTCATGCAAGCTTGTTTTGAACCTTGCACTGAAGCTTGAACCTTGTGGAAGCTGGAAAGCTGGATGGTGATGTCCTCACATCAAGATATCCCCAGATCAAAGATAGATACAAAAAGCTGGAGTAACTGGTCAGGCAGCATCTCTGGAGGAAAGGAACAGGTGACCTTTCAGGTCGAGACCCTTCTTCAGACAAATCAAGATGTCTTCAGGTAAACATCTCTTGTGGTAACCAAAGCAGTATGTCCTTGGCTCTAGTCCAGCATTTGGAAATATTTGTTGAGCACATGGAACATTAAGAGTTGTCCATTGTGTGATGGTGATCAGTCTAAACTAACTGCGGAGCATTAAATGATTCAAAGTCGCAGATATGAAGGATGCTTTACACTGAGATACTCTGCTGCTCTATTGGTAAAACTGTAATTGTTGTTCCCGATGTGTAATTATTCTCTGCACAAGTTTTGTATAATCACCATTGTGTGTGTGTGGGTGTGTATGGAGGATTCTTTTGGATTTCCTAGTGGGTTTAAATAAACTTTATTTATGGCACCTGGTTTCAATCCTACAGCTGGAAATCTCTTTTCAATGTCTACTTGAAACAACTGTTTCATCATCTTCAGGATCACTTGGATCACAGCTTGGTCTTTGTTTCTCTGGTGGGATTTATTCAGCTCCTGCAAGAATCTATCTTTACTGATTACATGGGGAAAACATATTTATTCTTGGGGATGATTAGATTTTTCATAATCTACATTTCTAAATTGGACACTATTGTGCTATTTCAGTTGGTAATTTACATTTACCTTCACAGAATGACATACAAAAGAAATAGCCAAGGCATAAAACTGAAGCAAAGTTGAATTTTTCATCCAATGTGAATGCAAGCTGCAGAGAGGAAGATCACAAGGCAGAATAATGTTAATTAAACATTTTACTATCCAAAAACGTGACAACAAATCGGCCAATCATTTAAATCCAAACTAATTTTACTTGCTACTGTCAATTGACATAAAGATCCAATGTTTATTCATTAGTTTCTGTCCAAAAGTTATTTTATTTTCAGAGTTGTGCAGTTAGAACATCAAACTCTCCCTGCTGATGTTGGCACTTTGAAAATTTAGAACACATTAGTGCTCATATGCTATTATATTCCATGATTACAGAGAAACGGCAACATAGGATTTTACAGGGCATGGCCAATTAACATTTAATAACTATTAATATAATTAATAATTGGGCAGCTTGCAGCCCAGTGGTATGAACATCGACTTCTCCAACTTTAGATAGTTTCTCTGTCCCTCTCTTCCCCTCCTCCTTCCCAGATCTCCCTCTATCTTCCTGTCTCCACCTATATCCTTCCTTTGTCCCGCCCCCCTGACATCAGTCTGAAGAAGGGTTTCGACCCGAAACGTCACCCATTCCTTCTCTCCCGAGATGCTGCCTGACCTGCTGAGTTACTCCAGCATTTTGTGAATAAATACCTTCGATTTGTACCAGCATCTGCAGTTATTTTCTTATATTAATATAACCTAAATTTATGTAATGTCTTTCAGAACCCCACATGACCAATAAAAGGAAATGGGTAGCATAAGTGGCAACTTTGTATCTCTACAGATGAGTACATTGCCTTTCATGCATGCTTGGAAAGGAAGAAAAATTACACACATACAAGAGCCCCCACAAGGCCCGATAACCTTGTGATCTCAGTCTCTGAGGCTGACATCAGAGCATCCTTCAAGTGGGTGAATCCACGCAAAGCATTTGGCCCACAGGGCATATCTGGCCGAGTGCAAAAGACCTGTTTCCGGTAGCACTTACATTCACTGGCAGAAATATACAAGAACGTATTCAACCTCTTGCTTCTGTGGTCTATGATTCAAAAGTATATCTATTGTACCGGTATCCAAGAAGCGCACAGTGGCCTGCCTTAATGTTGACTAGCATCTTCCAACCTGCCTCATTATGGTTCTTGCACTTTTTAAAACTCTGCACTTTCTCTTTAACTTTAACACTATAATGCAGTAACACCATATTCTGCAATGTTGTGTTTTTATCATGCACTATCTGCTGTACCTGTGTATAGGTTAATGGTACTCACGTATAGTATGATTTGATTGGATATCATATAAAAAAAGTAGTTCACTGTGCATGTGATGATAATAATAATATTAATAAACCACTTACTTCTTCCATAATGCTCTTTGAGAGATTGGCTGTGGACAAATCAACTCCCGCTTCAGAAATGACACGGTTCACTTCAATTTGTCTCTTACCACAACAGGTCAATAGCAAATAATATTTCATTGCCTCACAATTCTGCTGTGGACCATCTAGATAATGGGAACATATATGCCAGACCCAGATAATATACCTGACCAAGAGCTACAGACCAGTACAGAACAACTGGCTGGAGTTTTCAAGGACAACGTCAACCTCTCGCTTCTGCCTGAGATTTCCCATGTGCTTCAAAAGGGCATTTATTGTACCAATACCCAATAAAGGCGTCTGCTCCTGGCTCTACTCTCTTTAAACACATAACTATGCATCTAGGGACTGCTTCAGTGCCATCTACAAATTTGCAAATGAGACCACTGTTGTTGGCAGAATCACGAGTGGTGATGAGTCAGCATACTGGGGAGAGATAGAACACCTGGTTGAGTGGTGTTGCAACAACAACCTCTCACTCAATGTTCACAAAACTAAGGAACTAATTGCTGACTTCAACAAGCGGAAGTCCAAAGATTACGTGCCAGTTTTTATTGATGGGTGGATGGGTGGTGGAGAGAGTTAGCAGGTTCAAATTCCTGGACAGATCTTGGATGATTTGTCCTGGGTCTCGCAGATAGATGTGATCACAAAGAATGTGCCTTTACTATCTTAGACACTTAATGAGATTTGGCATGTCACCGGACGCTCTAACAAATTTCCACAAATGGACTGTGGAAAGTGTCCTGACAGGAACACAAGAAGCTGTAGGGAGTGGTGGACTCATCAGGGGCATCGCCCTCCCCACCATTTAAAGCATTTACATGAGGTGCTGCCTTAAGAAGGCAGCATCTATCATTCAGGATCATCACCATCCAGGTCATGCTGTCTTCTCTCTGCTACCATTGGGCAGGAGGTATGGAAGCCTTAAGTTCCATACCATCAAGTTCAGGAACTGCTACTTTCCTACCACTATCAAGTTTTTAAACCAATGTGCATAACCATAATCCTACCTGAGCAATGGAACAGTACTGATTACCTGTTGCACTTCCATGCATTTGTATTCTATTTGTGTTTTTGCATGAATGTCACGTTTTATTGCAGTCTTTTACTGTTCCCCTTCTTGGCTAACTTGTGTATAATCAATGTTTTGTGTGTTATTTGACTCTTATATGTCTGATACTGCTGTAAGCAAAATTTTAATTGTTCCTGTATCTGGCTTGTTTACTTGAGGACAAGAAGATCCAATGCATAGTTGTGCAGGTACTAGAACCTGACAACGTCAGTGATCTGGATTCAATACTGACCCTTTTATGCTGCCTGCATTGAGTTTACGCATTCTCCCTGTGACTATGTTGCTTTCTACCAAGTGCTCCAGTTTCCCCCCACATCCCAAAGATGTGCAATTGGCCACTGTAAGTTATCCCGAGTGTGTGGGTGAGAGGTATACTGTGAGGATATTTTTTTAAATCTGTTGCAGATGGATGGTGTTGGTCAGCACGGCTTCTTTAGGCTGAAGTGCCTGTTTATGTGCTACGTGACTCTATAACAGTATCATATAAGTGACCAAATAACTATTTTAATTAAGTTGGTTGAAGATAAATATTTGCAGGATAACTGTAAAGATCTCCCCTCTTGAAAAAAATACAATGGCATTGTTTCATCCTTTGACAAACTTTGCATCTGTTGTTTTTCATACTTCTACAGTTTTTTGTGTAAGTTAGATTGGAGATGTCAGAGTTCTGCAGGCATCGAAGATTAGGAGAAGCACATACATGCAAGAATGAGCGTCAAGAAAGGATAGGTGAAAGTATGCAAAAATTTGTAAAAAGTTAGATTGAACATTTTTTAAATGCGTGTGTGTGCGCACTTGTGCATGTAGAAGTGTGGCATGTGATCTTGTAAACAGAGGAAACTAAAATATTATGAATAACTTCAACATAAATTGGATGTGAAAACTAGACAAACAAAAGTGGGTTCATAGAGTACTAAGGAGGTGATTTCTCAGACAGTAGAAATCATCAATATGGATTCACAAGACATTGAGCATAGAAACCAGATCATCCGGAGTGCTTGGTCAATGAGAGACTAAATTATGTCAGCAATTTTCAGTCTATTCTGAATAAGATTTGGAGCCTATAGAAAATCAGTGCAGGAATAATTGAGTATATTAAACCATGATGGCTATAGAATGGAAATAAACCATTTGATTAACTGTGTGTGTCCTGGTGATTGTGGAGGCAAAGGCTTAAGTGAATTGAATACATGCAGATTATACAAAAGTGGGTGGTTTTGCAGATAGTGAAGGTGGTTGTGAAAAATTGCAGCAGGATCTTGATCAATTGGCGAGGTGAGCTGAGTAATGGTTGATGGAATTTAATGCAGAGAAATGTGAGGTGTTGCATTTTGGGAAGGCTAACATGGGCAGGACCTACACAGTGAATGGTAGGGCTCTGGGGAATGTTGTAGAGCAGAGCGATCCAGGAGTTCAGGTGTATGGTTCCTTCAAGATGGAGTCGCAGGTAGATAGGGTGGTCAAAAAGGCTTTTGGCACAGTGGCCTTCATCAGTCAGAGTATTGAGTATAGAAGTTGGGAGGTCATGTTGCGTTGTATAAGACATTGGCCGCATTTAGAGTATTGTGCTCAGTCTGGGCACCATGTTATAGAAAATATGTTGTCAAGCTGGAAAGGGTACAAAGTAGATTTACAAGGATGTTGCCTGGGCTAGAGTGGCTGAGCTATAGGGAGAGGTTGAGTAGGCTGGGACTCTATTCCTTGGAATGCAGGAGGATGAGGGGTTATCTTATTGAGGTGTATAAAATCATGAGAGGAATAGATCGGGTAGATGAACCACTCTTGCCCAGAGTAGGTGAATTGAAGGCAAGAAGGTTTAAGGTAAAGGGGAAAAGTTTTAATAGGAATCCGAGGGGTATCTTTTTCACATATGGAACAAACTGCCAGATGAAGTAGTTGAGGCAGGGACTATCCCAAAATTTAAGAAACAGTTAAACAGGCACATGGATAGGACAGGTTTGGAGGGATATGGACCAAACTCGGGCAAGTAGGACTGGTGTAGCTAGAGCATGTGGGCAAATTGGACGAAGGCCTGTTTCCACTCTTTCACTCTATGACTGAATGACTAACACATGGTCTTCCAATAACTGGTGGGATTCAGGATAAATCTTGGTAATGGATCAGAGTTTGGATGGCTAAAAATAATTTGTTCTAGGCTGTGTATGATGCTGCCAACTTTTAGTTGTCTTCCCTGGGACTGCTTAAATGGCCTTTCCGACCTTCTGTAATCTGCAATCTTTTGCAAAGATTGTTGCCCCATGATGAATTCAAAAATGGAATTTACAGACCCAGCAAAGATACAGTAACAGCAGCATATCTACTTATGTCAGAATGGTGTCTTTTTGATTGTAGTATACTTAGCGCTAGGAGGTTTTGCTTGATCATATCATATATATACAGCCGGAAACAGGCCTTTTCGGCCCTCCAAGTCCGTGCCGCCCAGTGATCCCCGTACATTAACACTATCCTACACCCACTAGGGACAATTTTTTTAACATTTACCCAGCCAATTAACCTACATACCTGTACGTCTTTGGAGTGTGGGAGGAAACCGAAGATCTCGGAGAAAACCCACGCAGGTCACGGGGAGAACGTACAAACTCCTTACAGTGCAGCACCCGTAGTCAGGATCGAACCTGAGTCTCTGGCGCTGCATTCGCTGTAAAGCAGCAACTCTACCGCTGCGCTACCGTGCCGCCCTAGTAAAATATTCTGAGTTGTACATCTTTGAGATAGCATTTGACTTGTCAGATGTAATTTCCTCACATACTCATGTCCCACCGAACTTATTTCCACCTACCTCGACTCCATTCTATCCCCCCTGGTCAAATCCCTCCCCACCTACGTCCAAGACACCTCACATGCTCTCCATCTCCTCGATAACTTCCGTTTTACAGGCCCCCACTCCCTCATCTTTACCATGAATGTCCAGTCACTCTACACTTCCATCCCCCACAAGGATGGTCTTGAAGCCCTCCGTTTCTTCCTTGACCGTAGAACCAGCCAATCCCCATCTACTAACACTGTCCTCCGCCGAGCAGAGCTGGTTCTTACCCTTAACAACTTCTCCTTTGACTCCTCCCACTAACTCCAAACCAGAGGCGTAGCTATGGGCACTCGCATGGGCCCTAGCTATGCCTGCCACTTTGCCGGGTACGTCGAACAATCCCTGTTCCGGACGTACACTGGCCCCATCCCCGAACTCTACCTCTGCTACATCGACGACTGCATTGGTGCTACCTCTTGTACCCATGCAGAACTCACTGACTTCATACACTTCACCTCCATTTTCCATCCTGCCCTTAAATATACTTGGACTATCTCTAACATCTCCCTCCCGTTTCTGGACCTCACCATCTCCACCACAGGAGACAGACTAGTGACTGACATCTACTATAAACCCACTGACTCGCACAGCTATCTGGACTACACTTCTTCCCACCCTGTCTCCTGCAAAAAGTCTATCCCCTACTCCCAATTCCTCCGTCTACGCCGCATCTGCGCCCGGGATGAGGTGTTTCACACTAGGGCATCAGAGATGTCCTCATTCTTCAGGAAATGGGGCTCCCCCTCTTCCGTTATAGATGAGGCTCTCACTAGGGTCTCTTCTACATCCCGCAGCTCCGCTCTTGCTCTCCCTCCCCCCATTCGTAACGACAGAATCCCCCTCGTTCTCACCTTCCACCCCATCAGCCACCGTATCCAACAAATCATCCTCCAACATTTCCGTCACCTACAACGGGACCCCATTACTGGCCACATCTTTCCATCCCCTCCCCTTTCTGCGTTCTGCAGAGACCGTTCCCTCCGTAACTCCCTGGTCCACTCGTCCCTTCCTACCCAAACCACCCCATCCCCGGGCACTTTCCCCTGCAACTGCAGGAGATGCAACACTGTCCCTTGACCTCCCCCCTCAACTCCATCCAAGGACCCAAACAGTCTTTCCAGGTGAGACAGAGCTTCACCTGCACCTCCTCCAACCTCATCTATTGTATCCGCTGCTCTAGCTGTTAACTTCTTTACATCGACGAAACCAAACGCAGGCTCGGCGATCGTTTTGCTCAACACCTTCGCTCAGTCCACCTTAACCAACCTGATCTCCTGGTGGCTGAGTACTTCACCTCCCCCTCCCACTTTCTGTCATGGGCCTCCTCCAGTGCCGTAGTGAGTCCCACCGGAAATTGGAGGAACAGCACCTCATAATTCGCATGGGCAGCTTGCAGCCCAGCGGTATGAACATTGACTTCTCCAACTTTAGATAGTTCCTCTGTCCCTCTCTTCCCCCCCCTCCCCCTTCCCAGTTCTCCCTCTAACTTCCTGTCTCCACTTATATCCTTCCTTTGTCCCGCCCGACATCAGTCTGAAGAAGGGTCTCGACCCGAAACGTCACCCATTCCTTCTCTCCTGAGATGCTGCCTGACCTGCTGAGTTACTCCAGCATTTTGTGAATAAATATCCTCACATACCTTGATAAGTTCTTTTCAGTTCTGAAATAAGTTAACTCCATTGTTGATAAAACTGATCAGTAATCTATCCAACAATAGTTTCAATGTATTTTAAGAACCGAGAACATCACTTTGATGAGTAATTGGCAGAAAATGTGTGAGTTTTGAAAGAATGAGTAATCCGGTGAATGTGCGAGTATCTATAAAAGAGTGCGAGAAAGAGTATGTAAAGCTCAGAGTGCTTATTGCAAAAAGTGTAACTACATGAAAAAGTGGGAGTGTATATGAAGATATGTGACAGTAACTGAGAACATGAGAACGTGAATGAATCTGTGAGTGTCAGGAAGTGCAACAGAGAATATATATGAAAGGGGAGACATAAGAGATTGGAGATGCTGGAATTGGAGCAACTCAGGTTAAGCAGCATCTGAGGGGTGAAAGGAATTATCAATGTTTCAGTCTGAAACCTTCCATCGTTCCTATTGCAGGGTTTTGATCCTAAATATCAACAATTCCTTTGCCACAGTTTCTGCTTAGAGCGCTGAGTTCTTCCAGCAGCTTGTTAATATGCATAAAAGTGCATGTGAAAAAGTGCACCTGTACTTTAGTGTGTGACATAGTGTGAGTTCGTGTACGCAAGAAAGTATGAGATAAAAAAAGATATGAACAGGAACCAGTAGGAGAGGTAACAATCCAATTTAGGAAAAAAAACTGCAGACGCTGGTTTAAATCGAAGGTAGACACAAAATGCTGGAGTAACTCAACGGGTCAGGCAGCATCTCGAGAGAAAAGGAATGGGTGATGTTTCAGATCAAGACCCTTCTTCAGAATGAGGAATCCAGTTTCTTACATATCTAGTCCTGCAAGTGTGTAGGAAAATAACTGCAGATGCTGGTACAAATCGGAGGTATCACAAAATGCTGGAGTAACTCAGTGGGTCTGGCAGCATCTCTGGAGGACATTTCGGGGCGAGATCCTTCTTCAGAATGATGTCAGGACAAAGAAAGGATGTTGTTGGAGACAGGAAGACAATGGGAGAACTGGGAAGTGGGAGGGGAAGAGAGGGACAGAGGAGCTATCTAAGGTTAGAGTAGTCAATGTTCATACCGCTGGGGTGTAAGCTGCCCAAGCGAAATATGAGGTGCAGTTCCTCCAATTTGCAGTGGGCCTCACTATGACTGGAGGAGGCCCATGACAGAAAGGTCAGACTGGGAGTGGGAGGGGGAATTGAAGTGCTGAGCCACCGGGAGATCAGGTTGGTTAAAGTGGACTGAGCGAAGGTGTTGAGCGAAACGATCGCCAAGCCTGCGTTTAGTCCTGCAAGTGTGGTGAGTTTAGGGTTCAGTTCTCTTGACATTATAAATACCATGTTAAAGGAAAGTGCAGGTGAATGTGAGCAGAAGAATTTAGGAAAGGACTAATTGCTCCAATATTCATTTGTGGTGGTGGTGCTAAATACACTATTTAGCAGCAGCTCAGTCATAGAATCATAGAACCACTGAGATATACAGCATGGAAACATGTTCTTTGTCCCATCTAGTCTGTGCAATCCATCAACCTCCCATTTGTACTAATCCTGCATTAAATCTGTTTTGTTCCTTGCAATAGTCTCATCAGTTTTCTATTACAATTCCAGTATTTGGTTCCAATGATATTTAGATTATCACCACTGGACTAAGAAGAATATCGAAGCAATTGTGAGAGAACAACTCTGCTTTTTACAGTATGAGAATGCATCTGAGAATAAACTGGAATGAGCAAATGTGCATAACTAGAATTGTGTTTGAAAGTAAATATGTATGTGGTACAACACTCGTGGGCAAGACGATGTGAAATTGAAAGAGAATATGGAAGAGAATGTTAGTTTAAATAACAAATTAGTTATACGGCAAACTGCATTTTGGACTTTATTACAGAGAGATTGGAGCTTTAAAATAGGGAGGTTTGTTGCAATTGTACAGGAGGTTGATGAAGCCTAACATGGAATACTGCATCTGGTTTTGGTCCCCTTTACTAAAGAAAAGATGTACTACAATTGGAGGCAGTACTAAGGAGATTCAGCAGACTGCTTCCTGGGATAAGAGGGTTTCTTACCAAGAGAGACTAGTTTGGGTCTGTATTCTTTGGAGTTTAGAAGAATGAGTGATGATCTTATCCAACCATAAAAGTCCATAGGACCTTGACAGGTTAGAGGTTGGGATGTTTTTATTAAGGGGAGAATTGACTTCAGGTGAAGCAGGACACACGCATCAGTCTACATTGGTGGCACTGAAGTAGAGATGTTCAAATGCTTCAGGTTCCTAGGAATAAATATCACCAGCAATTTGTCCTGGTGACATAGTCTGTAGTCCATAGAAGGCTTGGGAAATTCAGCATGTCCCCAACAACCCTCTCACCAATCTACAAATACGCCGTAGAAAGAAAGCATCTTATCGGCCTGGTTTGGGAACCGTTCCAGCCAGGACTTCAGGAAATTGCAGAGTTGTAGATATATTCCAGACCATCCCACAAACCAACTCCATCTACACTTCACTTTGCCTTGGCAAGGCGATCAGCATATTCAAGGACCAGTCTAACCCAGGACTCCCCCTCCTTTAGAAGGATGAGAGGAGATCTTATCGAAACGTATAAGATTATTAAGGGGTTGGACACGTTAGAGGCAGGAAACATGTTCCCAATGTTGGGGGAGTCCAGAACAAGGGGCCACAGTTTAAGAATAAGGGGTAGGCCATTTAGAACTGAGATGAGGAAAAACTTTTTCAGTCAGAGAGTTGTGAATCTGTGGAATTCTCTGCCTCAGAAGGCAGTGGAGGCCAATTCTCTGAATGCATTCAAGAGAGAGCTGGATAGAGCTCTTAAGGATAGCGGAGTCAGGGGGTATGGGGAGAAGGCAGGAACGGGGTACTGATTGAGAATGATCAGCCATGATCACATTGAATGGCGGTGCTGGCTCGAAGGGCCGAATGGCCTCCTCCTGCACCTATTGTCTATTGTCTCTCTTCCTCCATCAGGCAGAAGGTACAGAAGCTTGAGAATGCATACTTCCAGATTCAGGAAGTTTCTTCCCAGTTGTTATCAGGCAAATGAACAGTCCTCTCTCTCATCAGCTAGATTGCAGTCCTGACTTTCAATCTATCTCATTGGAGGCCATTGGACTATCTTTAATCAGACTTCAAGGTTATATCTTTGAACAAAATGTTTTACCCATTATCTTTTATCTGTGCATTGTGGATGGCTTGATTGTATTTATGTATAGTCTTTTATTTGACTGAATAGCACGCAAACAGAAGCTGTTCACTTTAGCTTGGTACACCTGGCCATAATAGACTAAATTAAACAAGGGACATAACTACAAGATAAGTGGCCAGTCATTTAAAACTGAGATACATAGAAATTTCATCTCACCGAGGAAGACAAATCTCTAAAATTTTCTGCTCTGGTTGGTGGTGGGATCTTAATGATAAGAAGTATTTGAGATCGAGCTGGATGAAGATTTGAACACAGAGAAATGGCACAGAAGAGGAGCTGAGGCTAGCATAGATCAGCCATGATCACATGGAATGATCGGACAGACTTGAAGGGACTGATGACCCACTCCTGTTGTTAGTTTAATATGTTCTTGTGTGTTCATTTGTGTGTGAGAGAGAAAAACTGCGAGTGAGTGCAGAGGACAGAACCTTTTATTAACGAGCCAGCAGATAAGAGTGCCTGTGGGTGAATACGTGAGTGAGAGGGAAAGTAAGCAAGAATGTTCCTGGGAATGTAAAGTATGAGTGTGAATCAATTTACATAGCAGAGTGTGTGCATATGGAAGGATATTTAGCTTGGTAAGTGTGTACATGAGTGTTCTTAAATTACTTAGTGGAATGTTTGCGTGGCTGGCACGATAGTTGATTAGTGCTCATCCCTCGTTCTTCTTGAGAAATTGTATCTGAGCTGCATTCTGAAGCACCTGTAGTCCTTTTTGTGAAGGTGCCCCCTTCCTGCTGTTGGAGGGGGGAGTCCCAGGAATGAAACCGGAGACGATGAGGAAGCTGTTGGATATTTCCAAGCCAGGGTGGTGTGATGTGACTTGGAGTGGCAGCTGCAGGCGATGGTGTTCTCCTGCACCCACTGCCATTAACCTCCCAGTAGGGTGTGTTTAGGCGATACCCAGGTTAGCTGCAGCAGTGCATTTTGCAGCTGCCCCACGTCGCAACCAGGGTGATCCGCCGGCGGTGGGACTCCATCCCAAATGATTGATTAGGGTGCAGGATGGTGACTAAGACATGGGGAATGTCTGGGTTACAGCGTGAATATGTGGGGGGAAACCATGTGCGAGTGCAATGAGATTCGGCGCAACCACCTACCATTACGAGCGTTGGGTTAAAATGGTCCCAATTTATCTGAGGATGTAAACGCACTTGCGTCTTAATTTGGAAGGCCTCCATGCACTGAACCAAACTTGCTATCGATCTGCCGCTGGTTGGGGCATCTTTTTGCACGCCTGAATTTCAATCTCACTGTCGCATCCCAGCACGACCATGCTGGGCCCATACACGATTGGGAAGTTCTGGGTTGGAACCAGAAAACAATGTTGAATACCACATTGCGAGGCATGCGTTTGGCTGCAACTTACTCGAGGGTGTTCCAGGAGTATCAAAGTAATTGAAATATAGATAGACACAAAAAGTCGGAGTAACTCAGCGGGTCAGACAGCGTCTCTGGAGAAAAGGTCTGAAGAAAGATAACGATCCGAACCATTTTCTCCAGAGATGCTGCCTGTCCCGCTGAGTTATCCAGCAGTTATCTGCAGTTCCTTCCCACTAATTGAAATAAAGTTCCGGCCAATGCAGTCGTGTATTTTTCAGCGAGTGTGAGGGTTAAATTGTGGGGATGCACGACCGCTCTCCTAGTGGAAGGCCATGTGTGTGTGAGAGGGTCAGTCTGTGCGACTGAGAATGAGAACACGAGCGACGCAGATGCTGGAATCTCGGGCAGAACACAAAGTGCTGGAGGAGCTCAGTGGGTCAGGCAGCATCTGTGGAGGGACTGGACAGAAAACGTTTTGGATCAGGACCTTTCTTCAGACTGAAGAAGAGTCGCCGAACCATTTACCTCCACACTTGCTGTCTGGCCCGCTAGCCTCCAGCACTCCGTATTTTGCAACTGAGAGTGAATGTGTGAATACGTGCGTCTTTATATATGAGCGTGTGGGCATATGTCCATTTTGCGTTTGACTGTGTGTGCCACATATCAGGGACTGTCCGCCAAAATGAGGGTGTAACATTGTGGGAATGTGAATGAGCGTATATGTGGGGGCCAGGGGCATTAAGTGTGTGTTAGTAAATGCGTGAAAAAATGGGTATGACGGAGTGTGTGGGGTTGAGTGAGTTGACAGTGAGTATGTTTTCGTGGGACTAGCCACAACAGCTCCATGGTCGGTTAATGAAAACTAAAAAAATATATATAATTGAAACCAAGAGATGGACAAATCCGAGGGAGCAGTGGGTTCTGAAAATCTGACAACTCCTCTGTTTCCGACGTAGTAACTGCATGGTTAGCTGAAGTCGATGTCCAATACATTCGACGGCCACCATACTCAAACTAATTGTTCTGACTAACACCTATCAATCTCCCATATGGTCTAGCGGTTAGGATTCCTGGTTTTCAGGTATGGGAATTGAAACTTTTGTTGTGGGCCGAAGGGCCACTGTGCTGTATTTTGCTATTTTTCTGATGTCTGCTTGTATATTCTTAATAATGCTAAAGACAAAAAGATAGATATAGAACGCTGGAGCAACTCAGCGCGTCAGCAGCATCTCTGGAGAAAATGAATAGCTGACGTTTCGGGCTGAGACCCTTCTCTCCAGAGGCTCTGCCTGACCCACTGAGTTACTCCAGCTTTTCGTGTCTATCTTCGGTGTAAACCAGCATCTGCAGTTCCTTCCTACACACGATGCCAATGACAAGCACGCGTCCTATTTCTTATACTTGAGGACGTCCGAAACCTGGACACCAAACTTCGCCCATTGTCACTCAATTCACCGGAGCTTCCGGCTGCACCTTCGCAGGTCTTTGGAAAGGATAGTCACTGGGACTAACTTCAAATTTGAGGGCCTCCTTTTAAATTGTCATCTTTTTTCTCCCCCACTACGAATAGAGAAGGTGGTCCTACAATTAATTAGGCTGAACGAAAACTTAAAAGTAAAGCTCTAAAACAAAAGGTTGACTCCAGTCTTTGGAATGTTTAGGTTTACAGAAACTTGAATGGACAAAACGTGCTGTCCCACCTATCGACCTGCCACTTTGCAGGAAAACAGCCAACTTGACAGCTAACTGATTTCCACGAACTTATGACAATCTACCAGGGGGGTGCGGGTGGAAACGTAACGAAAACTGAAATAGTTACAGGTCGGATTCTCAAATATTATTGAAACTGCGAAATTCCGATGTAAAATGGGATTATCCCGGTGGCACATGGCGCCTGCATCTGTAAATCATCGCTTCTCTCCCCGTTGTCATGAGATGGAGACAAATAGATGTAAGAACCCAATGAACGTACGTGTCTTTTAACAGAAATCGCACGCTTCCAGTCAGTTTGGGGGGCTATTAATGAACACGGCCGTAGACTTCACACGATTCCAGTTCCCTCGAAACTTAAATCCGCAAATGCTGAAAAAACGAAGTCTACAAATTTTAGAATTTGAATTGATCAAGGGTTGTCGGAAATGCAAACAATAATTAAATTAGACGAGATTGACAATGAAGTAGGGGATAGGATTACAGTCGTGGTTACAGGTGACATGTCATTTCTTTGAATGGATTTAGTGGTTGCATTGTCACTCACCAGAGCGATTCTGCTCCTCTCTCCCACTGCCCCTTGCACTCTCCCCGTTCAGCTTTTATAATTAATTTTGAAGTGCACAATTACAGGATTATACTGATGGAAAATAAAAACGGAATTTAAATCCGAAATCAAACGTTCCGGTTCAATATTAAATGTTGCCTTTGACAAGAGGAGATAAATCTTCTGTTTATAACTGTGACGAATTATCAGTTAAATTCGACACAGGATTTTAACTGTTTATAGCGCCTACACACATAATCAAGCGAGATAAATCCGTTATGCAAATAAACATGCATTTAGAATATTCCTAAAATATGAAACGTTAGCAATGGCATACAATAGAGAATGGAAATAAAGCTTGCCCAATGGTCTGACATGGGAAAGTGGTGTAATGTCAACTTACTCTGATTTATTTAAGTAAAGAAAAGCTTCATCCCAAATTTCACAGCTAAATCGCATTTGCACTGAACCCATTTCCAAAATATCTGCCACCTGGTCTATCCGGCACTGATTATTATGACTTATTTTCTCTTTGCCCGAGCTTCACAGTGGGGCGATCCAATGACTTCTCGCCGTCCGGTATTCCAGGACATTTCACCAACTCCGCCCAACAGCCAGTGCACTTGAACCGAGGGAATCCCTAAATTATAGGTAACCTGATCACGCAATAGTTTAGAAAGAAAGTGCCAAAAAGTAATTTTCAGGATCTCTCGCATTTTGGAAATTAGTGGTTTGGTCACAAGGGCTAATTGCTCAATAGAATAACGACCGGTCTTGTTGCTTTGATTGAGAGGCGCGAAGACCGGATAACTTAGGTATAAGCGTGCCAAATATTGTTATGATTAACACATCGGTAAAATGCCAACATTGATGTTAAATATTTTAAAGTCCATGTATGAATGGATATGCCAAACCTAAAATACTGGCCACCCTGTGTAAATTAAATTCGGTGCACTGTTCTAATAGCTTCATTAAATTAATTGCAAAATGAAACATCATTCTTTGCTGTGCATTTTTAAAATCAGGGTTTTACATTTTTATCTCCCCCCCCCCCCTATTTTCATTTGGACTAACACCTGCAAGGTGGAATCGAATTATTACCTGTACATTGAAGATCATGTCAGATTTAGTTAATAGTGGCTATATAAACCGAGCAGAATTTGAGAACTAGATTATTACTAACAGGACAGTAGATTACAGCCGCTTTCCTATCAATGTGCAAAATATAGTGTTGCTGTTATAGATTTATGGTTTCGTTAAAGAGCACATGAATAAAATGTACCCCGATTAATACACATAGGGGTTTAGTAATTTGCTTACTGCAAACCAAATATCACGATTTGATCGAGTACGTGGGAAAATCAGAATTGTGGAATGTTCCCTTGTATTCCAGTCTCCCGCTCCACCGCTTTTACATTCCTTGCACACCTTCCCCGGTCTCGCTCCCGCTCACCTTCAAATCTACACACTAGTTGAAACCCGGATATTTGACCACCTGGGCTGGTGAGAATCGGTGGGAAGACAATGAGGTTGTGAAGATTCATTTCCTTCCATTCACCCTCAGTGATCGCATCTGTGCGCTAACCTGATCGTGAATCATTATCATGTTCGGCTCATGACTCTGTCCCTATCTTCAAATTCCCACTTTGAAATAAAGTACAACTTTCGACTACATTTCGCAGCAGGATCGCGATTGGTCGATTCCCACGCATTTTCAATCATCCTTCGATTCGGTGTAATTTTCACACCTGGTTGATGTAGTTTTTTTTTAATATACAGTACATTACAATAAATTGTTTCAAGCATACCCGGTACTAAATGCACGAATATTAAGGTGGCTACTGATGTTGCAAACGGATAAAAAATGAATAGAATTTCAAAGTGAATGAGGAGATTTCCGTGGAAAGAGGAGTATTTAACCAGGTCGCTGCAAACAATACCCCGTCAACTCAGGATTGTTTCTTCGCCCTCTGTGGCAGGTGCTTCAATCTAACCTCACAGCTCGCTGTTAATCGATTCAAAGCTACTAATTTTCCTTCGTCCTTATCGAACTTCTCCAAATGCAAACGCTTCTAGTTACGTTTCTTGTGGTGTTGGTAAGGGGGGGGGGGGGGGGTACTAGAATTATTAGCATCTGTTTGCATTTATATAGCGACTTGAACGACAGGATATTGGTTGCACATCGGTTGAATCTCTTGTGAAAGATCCTTCCTTTGTTTAAAGAATATGACAGGTTAAATGGCATTTAACATGGTTTAAATGCACCTCGAATAGAAGATATTCTCAATTTATATTTGCCGGATCCAAACTTTTAACTAACGCGATTAGTATATTGATTCTTGTGTTGCTTTCAAATTTTCTCAAAAACCTGAACAAATATTCGACAAAAGCAGAGAAATTATCATAGTCAATGACAAGACATTGCATTTAGATAGGGTCTCCAACCAGTCAAGCTTTCCACGTGGACAGGTGGGAGAGTTATAAAACATTATGCGATAGGAAGGAACGTAACAGCAACTGAGTAAAAAATTGGTCAAATGGTAGGTTCAATGAAGATCGGGGGAGGGGGAATGGGGGTGGGGGAAAAGTATCCATAGCTTGGAACTTGCCTAAATGAGTACTGAGATGGATTATCATTCCATACCAAATTTCTTAGACAGTAATACCTTTTATGACAACATTTATCACGACATAATGCTGGATATGGACCTACGGACTATGTATGTCTGGTACATGCTTGTAAATTATTGGATCAAATGTTCTTCTTTGAGTACTGTTGTTTCTGGGATGGGGTGACTGATTACAAATAACCTACATTCTATATTTTGTCATAATGTGGATGAAACAATGGAATATTTTGTAATATTTATTGAGATAGAAAGATACAACTGAGTTTAAGCAAAATAGTACCTTGCAACATTCTGTATGCTGATAGATATAATATGCGTCTATTGTGAAATGGAACTCAGAAATTATGGGAGGATTACATAAAACTACAATTCAAAGGTAATGAATATACTGAATATTCTTATTTTCATCATGAACATACAAATGTGATATAGGACACCAGGTTCCTCAAGCCTGCTCTGTCATTTAGTAGAATCATGACCTCAACTCGATAATCCCATCTACCTGTAATAACCTTTCACCATTTTACTTATCCAAAATCTATTTACCTCAGTCTTAAAATATCTTAAAACTTTAGTTCCACTGTCCTTCAATAATCAAAGATTAAAAGATTTACAAACTTCTGTTTTGCCATGTCTCTTTTCTAAAGGGTCAACAGTATATTTTTATATGGTGACCCCTTGACCTAGATTCTCCCAAAGAAGAAGCTTCCTCAATGTTAAGATTTCTCAAGAACTTATATGTTTCAAGTGTGTCCCCTCTCACTCTTCCAATCTCCAATGAATGCAAACCGAGCCTTTGCTCATAAGACCACCTGCCCATTCCAGATACTCGTTTAGGAAACTTTCTCTGAACTGGACTAAATTCTTCTTAAATAAGGAGTCTAATACTGTGCATTGTCCTTCAGATGTGGTCTTGCCATGCCCTATGGAGCATAGTTTTAAGATGCAAGGTGAAAGATATACAGAGGACCTAAGAGGTGACTTTTCACACAAAGAGTTGTGGGTATATGGAATGAACTGCCAGAGGAAGTCGTAGCGATAGATAAAATTACAAAGTTTAAAAGGCATTTAGAAAGGTATATGGATAGGAAAGGATTGGGAGAGATATGGGCCAAACAGGGATTGGGATTATGGGGAATAGTTCAGGTAGGCAAATGCAATTAGTTCAGGTAGGCAACATTGATTGGCATAGACATGCTGGATTGATGAGCCTGTTTCCATGCCATATAACCATATGTCTCCATGACTTTGTAAATGAAGCATAATTTCCTACTTTTGTATTAAAATCTTTTATATAATTGGATACTAAGAATAGGGATAAATGCGGAGATAGATACAAAATGCTGGAGTAACTCAGTGGGTCAGGTAGCATCTCTGGAGAAAAGGAATAGGTGACGATTCAGGTCGGAACCCATCTTCAGACGGATTCCGACCCAAGACATCACCTATTCCTTTTGAGTTACTTCAGTATTTTGTGTCTATCCTCGGTATAAACCAGCATCTGCAGTTCCTTCCCACACATAGGCATAAATGTGATATTTTACGAGTTGCAAACATGCAACAAGAGGTGTGACAAAAGGATCGGTACTGGGATCTCAACTTGTTACAATGTATTTAAATTATTAGGATGAAGAAGTTTAACTAAAGATCTTCTTTTAGTTTTTCAAATTATACGCTGTATCTGCTTACTAGCCTTTTGTGACTTATGAACAGTCACCCTGATCCACCTGTACCTCAAGCTCTGTAACCTCGCAATACTTTGATAATATGCACTTTAAAAAGAAATTCCTCTTAGTATAAAAATGTTCTCACCTTGCACACATTTGTCAGATCTTTGCTCCCTCAGTTAATACTTTGCAGCTTCCATCGGCCCTCTTCACAACCTATTTTCCTGCATGCCTTTGTACCATCAGTAAACTGAGTAACCATATCTTCAAAGCCTTCATCCAAGTAAGCTATATAAATTGTAAGAAGCCGACACTCCAGCACCCGCCACTTAGTCAACAAGAAAACACCCATTGATGCCTTGTCCCTTGATCCCCTCAGTTAGCCAATTCAAATACAATGAACACTTCAGACATAATGCAATCTCTCACATGTTTGTAGACAAGCAAAATTTGGCAGATATTGGAATTCTGAAGTAAAAGCAGAAAATGCTGGAAATACTCAGAAGGTCTGATAACATATGTGAAGAGAGAAGCAGAATTAATGTTTCAGGTTGATGACCTTTCATTAGAACTTTAAGTCTGTTTCTCTCTCTACAGATGAAGTCTGTAGAGCTCCCTTCTTTAAAGCTCCCTTCTTTGTCAAACATATGTTCATCTGTCTTAATGTCATCACACCATCAGTGCTCCATTAACATCATTGGTAAAAAAAGATGGGGTCCTTGAACCTGTCTAGTATGATATAGAAAGTCTCCTGACTGGATGCTGTCTGTGCAGGAATTGTACATTCCCCCTGTAACCACATGGGATTTCTCCAGTTGCTCCGGTTTCCTCTCACATTCCAAAGCTGTGCAGGTTTGTAAGTTAATTAGCTTCTCTAAAAGTGACACTCATGTGTAGGATAGAACAAGTGTACAGGTGATCATTCATTGGTCAGCACGGATTCGGTGGACCGAAGGGCCTGTTTCCACATTGTCTTTCTAAACTAAAGTAAAGTAAGGAGGGTAAAGTAAACTAAACTAAAGTAAACTAAACTAAATTAAGCTAAACTAAACTAAAGTAAACTAATGTACCCATGATGCAGCTGCAAGCATGATTTTGATTGTACCTAAACTTCACCATTCTTATGCATTTGACAAATAACTCCACTTGAATTGACTTGGAGGCCATTTGGCCCATTGGGCCCATGACAGCTCCCAGTTGAGATCTCCCAGTTGCTAAACACTTTAATTCCCCTTCCCATTCCCACACTGACCTCTCTGTCTTAGGCCTCCTCCATTGGCAGAGTGAGGCTAAATGCAAATTGGGGGAACAGCATCTCATATTTCACTTGGGCAGTTTACAACCCTGGGGTATGAATATTGATTTTGTCTAACTACAAGTATCCCCTGCATTCACAAAGATAGACACAAAAAGCTGGAGTAACTCAGTGGGACAGGCAGCATCTCTGGAGAGAAGGAATGGGTGACGTTTGGGGTCGAGACCCTTCTTCCGTCACCCATTCCTTCTCTCCAGAGATGCTGCCTGTCCCACTAAGTTACACCAGCTTTTTGTGTCTATCTTTGGTTTAAACCAGCATCGGCATTTCCTTCTTACACAAACCCCTGCATTCCCTCTCTCTCCATCCCTTCCCCACCCGTCAAACCAGTTTTCATTCTTACCTAGCTACAGCTAACAATGGCCTGTTTCCTTTATCACTGTTACTTTTTTACATAGCTTTCATTCATTTGTACATCATCGTTTATATCTCTCATTTCCCTTTCCCGTGACTTTCAGTCTGAAGAAGGGTCTCAACCCGAAACATCACCCATTCCTTCTCTAGAGATGCTGCCTGTCTGCTGAGTTACTCCAACACTTTGTGTCTATCTTCAGTTTAAACCAGCATCTGCAGTTCCTTCCTACACATGTACAAAGCTTTGCTGGCTATCGCTAATTCTCCCATTCTCTTTCTAATGGGAGTAAATCCTATCTCGAAGAATTCTCTCCAACAGTTCCCTACCACTCACACGAGGCTCACCAGTCTTTAGATCCCTGTATTTTCTTGAACAAGCTTTCTTTGGTTTTCTTTTACCTTAAACTACATACTGTACACCTGAGTTAAAGGTAGTGTAGTGCGTTTCTGAAAAAATAAATCAGCAGGGAAGAACTTGGTCTGTAAATAGGAAGATAAATGTTGCAAAATTAAGGTTACAAGCAGCCACAGTTGGGAAGTTCCATTTGCCCTATGACAGCGATATGTGAGAAGCTTTGATCACATGCGGTGCGGATTAAAAGATATTGGGGAGATATCTAACTTCAACCAAGTGCATTAAATTTATGACTAAACCCTTCATTGCCACAATTTCAGTTCTGATGAAGCCAAAGGAACCAAATGTCTGGCGATGATTATAATTAATGGCTGAAAATATTATATGCTTTTAACCTGGGTGGTCGAAAAATGTTGCAACACAGCAGGTGAACATTCGGCCCATCGTTGCTGTGCTGGCGCTCTGTAAGAGCTATTTGATTTATTCCACATCACTCCTCATGCATAGTGTGCAGTGGACATTTTTCCTTTCCAAGAACTTATCCAGTTACTTTTGAGAATTCCTCATGAATCAGCTTCCACTGCTCTTTCACACATCGCATTCCACATCCCAACAACTTGCTGTGCAAAATCCAATTCTCAGCACCTCCCCACTGACTCAGAACTTTCCGAAGCAAATGACTCCAGGCTAAGATTCTATTAAGCTATTAAACGAACTACTTTATTTTTAATTTCATCTTCCAGGTTTAATCAAAACTTTTGATAGTGTCTTGTTAGGTCGAAGGCTTAGTGGTATTATGTATCACCCATCCACAACTGTGGGAAAAAAATTACTTTTGCATATATTTGAATAATTCAGTACAATTTAATAATAAATTCAAAAGAAATGGAAAGTGGTATGAATGCTTCAAAAATATTTGAAAGGTTTGTTTCCTGTGTCACCGACCTATTGCCAACGCTGAAAATTAAGCATTTGATTAGGAAACAGGAACTGTCATAATTAATCAGAACTATAGTGGTCACTGTGAAAAAATTGTATCATCAGGAACTTGTTTCCATAAGTTTGCTGCTGGTTCCCACCTCCACCACACCATAGACTTTCTCTAGCATTCCATAAACAGAAATGTAGAATGATGAGGTTGCGATGGTATGAAACACTATTTGGATGATTATATCTAAGCCATTTCCCCCAGAGCTCTGCATGTTATTCATTCTTTGGCTATCCAATTCCTATTAGATTTTATTTTTACTTACCAATGGACAATGTATTCTAAGGCATAACTATGCTCTGCATTAAAAAAAGACACAATCCTCTGCTCTCTATTGCCTAAAACCTTTTAACTGTGTGGCCTGATTCTTTAGTCACCCAAGGATGGAAACAGCTTCCCTCTATTTACCTGTTGGAATTTTGAATACCTCTATCAATGTTCCTCTAAGGAGAACAAACCCAACTTGTCCAGTCCAACAGCTGAAATCCCTCATCACTGCAACCATTTTCTTAGACCTTTTTGCACCATCTTTGGAACCTTCACATCTACATGAAAATTCCTTGTCCGGAGTACAGTGCTTTCTTTCAAATGGAAGCCTTTCCCATTCTCCCTCATGGCAGTGGGATTCAAAACCCAGATGAGCAGAATTTTTCTCTAAACAAATAGTTGGAGGATCAAAGCCAGTGGCCAAATTGCACTGATAACGGACGATAGAGTTGCTGCCTTACAGCGTTTACAGCGTCGGAGACTCGGGTTCGATCCCGACTATGGGTGGTGTCTGTACGAGTTTGTGTGTTCTCCCCGTGACCACATGGGTTTTTCTCTGAGATCTTCAGTTTCCTCCCACACTCCAAAGATGTACAGGTATGTAGGTTAATTGGATTGATATAATTGTAAATTATCCCTAGTGTGTGTACGTTAGTGTGCGGGGATCACTGGTCGGCGTGGACTCGGTGGGCCGAAAGGCCTGTTTCCGCATTGAATCTCTAAACTAAACTTGCCATTAGTTCTACAGGGAACTTCAGATCGGCTGCAGTGTGGAAATAGCTGTCCAGATATTCACGTCCGTATATCACAGTGTTGAAGTATGGGACATAATGGAGGATAGATATAGATATACCTGCACCTGATCACCTCCTCTATCTATGGATTCACCATTGGTTCCAGGGGTATCCTGCAATTTAGTTAGCCTGGTGCTTGATGGACTTCCCATCTGGGTCCTCTGCTTTCAATTAGTTTAGTTTATTGTTATGTGTACTAAGGTACAGTTTAAAGCTTTTTTGTGGCGTGCTATCCAGCACTGCCCTGTTAATTTGATTGTGGTTACCAGCCATTGTTTAAAAGGTGTACTTAACTTAGTGTGTGCTGCTTATTTTTCTCATATTCTCTGGATATTCATCATTTTTTCTATTTAAGTAAGAGCAGTTTAATATGTTTCCAAATGCATTTGTTATATTTGAACTGGGTTAAGTATTTGAATCAATTTTGAATGTTTTTTAATTAATTATCTGAAATTTTGCAGATCATTGTATCAGATCCTGGGGTACAGGATGAGTTAACAATTCTTCATGGGGGAGGAGATCACCCATTTGCATGATGGTTGCAAAACTGAGGCCTAAAGTAATTGGAAGTCATGAAGCAAAAAACTGTTCATTGCAGCCACAGGGCTTGTGTGGGTGGGAAGAGTGGGTGGCAAGTGAGACAAACGTTCACCCCAGTCTATTATTGTTGACCATCACAAGCCCTGCTAGACAGCCCATTTGCCCATTTCTCTTCCAAGTACCTGTCAACAAATAAGCCAGAGTGTTTTTCAGACCTGATGTTGTATTAGATCCTGAGATGACTTTAGGAATGTTGATGGGTGACATTTCAGGTCGAAATCCTTCTACAGATCTGAAACGTCACCCATTACTTCTCTACATATATGCTGCCTGTCCTGCTGAATTACTCTGGGTCTATCTTTGGTGTATAACCAGTATCTGCAGTTCCTTCCTACAATATTAGGATTGTTGATCCCTGACATCGGCATCATCACTCATTTCACATCTATGATTCCTTCCCTGCCTGAACTCATCTGTGTCTGAAACCATCAGTCGTGGATTTCCTATCCCCTAGTCTTTATAATTGTGATGCACACCTGAAAAACCTTTTCCTGGTGCCCCGGTTTATTCCCACATTTCAAAGATGTTTGTTGTTGGGCTTATGTCTATTGTAAATTATCCCTAAGCAATTGGGTTGTGAGAAAATCAGAGGGCAGGGGGTGGGGGGGTGAAGATCATTGACATGTGTGAATGAATAGGTTACATGGAAAATAAATACAGGACTGGGATTGATGGGATTATTCTGAGACATCGCACAATCCTGATAGGCTAAATAGCCTCCTATGTAGTAAAGATACACCTTTTATTTTGAAAGTCTGATCCTGGTTTTCATATCCCTCCATCTTCTTGTTCTACCTGGAGCAGGTCCAAGGACCAAGTAGCAAGCCCTGCCTCTAATATGAATGTTCCTATAATCAGTTTCTCCTCGTCTCCTCCAATACAATATACAATATACGTGATTTCTTGGCTCCCTCAGTTCTTGCCTCTTGATCTTTCCAGTATTGACCGCTGTCTAAAACTCCCTTCCCTAAACTCTCACCTTCTCACTTTCTTCGCGGTGCTGTTTAAAAACGACCGCTTTGACTAAACCTTAGATCTGTCCATTTTGCTCCGTATGTGATGCCACAATTTTTTCTTTCCTTGATAGTGCTCCTGCAAAACACGTTCTGAAGTTCTTGTTATATTAAAGGCAACAAATAAATGAATGTTAATATTGTAAAATGCATTATTTTATTCACCAGAACAGTACAAACCACCCCTTGCACTTCTACTAATTTGTTATTATTTTCTAATTTTGTTCTTTGCAAATGCTCTCTACTGTCTTCCAGAATTTTCTATGTAATTTAGTGTAGAATATATATTGGCATGTTCATCTGGATCATGTGCCTGTGATGCTCCTACATACAAGATTTGCATTGTACCTGTATCTCACCTTACAACTGCATATGATAATGAACTCAATTTGACTTGAGACAAACGCAACTGAATTTGGCATCAACAAACGAAATCGGTATATATTTCACTCAGTGCCACTCTTTTAGAACAGCCTTTTTTTCCTTTATTTTATTTCGTTTTTCACTTTTAAAGCAATTAGCGTTATGACTGAGTTTGATAGAATTTCTGTTCATGGATGTAGGGAAACGCCTTTAATTTCTGAAAAGCCAACTGGACAAAACTTAAACCACAACAGTATCAACAAGAACCTTCATTCAAAGCCTGGCTTCATTAACCATCACTATTGAGCAGTTAACTCCAATTGTATTTTTGGTAGCTATGGTTGTTACTGACAAGCCAATAGCCCAGCTATATGCAGGATTCCCAAAAAGTTAATCTGCAAGGTGAATCGGTAGTAAAGAAGGCAAATGCAATACTAGCATTTATTTCAATAGGGCTGGAATACAAAAACAGGGATGTAATGCTAAGACTCTATAAGGCACTGGTCAGGCCACATTTGGAGTATTTTGAGCAATTTTGGGCACCATATCTGAGGAAGGATGTGCTGGCCCTGGCGAGGGTCCAGGGGAGGCTTACAAGAATGATCCCAGGAATGAGTGGGTTAACATATGATGGGCTTGTTCTCACTGGAGTTTAGAAAAACGAGGGGGACCTCATTGAAGCATATCGGATAGTGAAAGGCTTGGATAGAGTGGATGTGGAGAGGATGTTTCCTCTAGTGGGAGAGTCTAGGACTAGAGGTCATAGCCTCAGAATTAAAGGACGTCCCTTTAGGAAAGAGATGAGGAGGAATATATTTCATCAGAGGGTTGTGAATCTGTGGAATTATTTGCCACAGAAGGCTGTGGAGGCTTAGACAATTGATATTTTTAAGGCAGAGATAGATGGATTCTTGATTAGTATGGGTGTCAGGGGTTATGGGGAGAAGGCCGGAAAATGGGGTTAGAAGGAGAGAGAGATCAGCCATGATTGAATGGCGGAGTAGATTGATGGGCTGAATGGCCTAATTCTGCTCCTATCACTTAAGACATAACCTTATGAGCCCTTCTTGTTCTTGAGAAGGTATGGGGTGAGCTGCCACATTGAACCACTGCAGTCCTCTTGGTGAAGGCGCTCCCAAGGTGCTGTTGGAGAGGGAGTTCCAGGATTAGACCCAGCATCCACAAAGGAACAGCTGTATATTTCCAAGCCAGAATGGCGTGCGAGCTGAAGGGGAACCGACCCTTGTTTTTGATGGTAGAGTTCTGCAGGTTTGGCATTAACCGAGGCCAATAATGCCAATACATTCTGGCGATGGCCAATCAGAATCACCATTCTGAAGCCATAATGTAGGAATGCAGATGGAAAACGAATGGTTTTCTCTGGAACTTCCTGAGGTTATTCCCCAATGGCCAGGCTTCTGGCGTCCACCTTGCCCAAGATCCCTCCCCCCTTCTCTTCAGATGTGAGTGACATGTCTCGGGGGAGTGTTAGCCGCACTGGTACATAAACAGATCGCTGACATTTAACCCGGCGATTTAACGAAAATAATGGGACTTATCAATCATACACTCACAATTTCACAGAACCACACACAAACACAACCCCACAGCAAAGAACAACAAAAGAAGGAAATACAATTGTTAGCATTTTATTCCACTGGCAGTGACTTTAAAGTCTACCTTTACTGACACCGCTATTTATTCCTTAATGAAAATATCACTTTACACATTTTCAATTAAATTTCCAGAACCATGAAAAATCCTCTCTGGGTTTCCCCGCGCACTAGAACAGAAGTTTAATTAATGCCGGAGTGATAACAACCAGCACAAAATTAAACTTGCACTAATCATATTCACGAACGTACTGATAAATAGGTTACTCGAAATATCAGCCTCATCAGGCGACTATGTCATATGAGAAACAGATAAGAAAACAAATGTTATTTGATGTCAATATTTAAATATACTGTCGTTTGTTTAATCGAGTTGACCAATGTTCAAACACTGAATAACTTCTTCCTCTGTTACTGTAGGCACAAAACGCATTTACTTGCAAATTGGTTTGCATCGAAGTCAGATTAGGTGATTGTTATCCAAATTTTGATTAATTTATATTGAAGGCATATGTAGAATAACAGTAAAACCGCATTCTCATCAAAGTAAATTGTTACCCTCCCTACAGTTCTGTCTAAAATAATATAATATACGCCACTTGTCTCAGTGAGAAATGCTAAGCTGCATTTAGAATTAACGTAATAAGACATTCAAAAGAGTTCGAAAACATTTCACAAAGACTAACCACAACACAAATGGTGGCCAGGTGCCTTTCCGTGATGTATCAAGCTTTGATTGAGTTACTTCTGTTTGAAATTTCTCAGATGTGAAGTACAATATGTTGTGTTAATGCGAGTGACAAGGTTCTAACACTATTCCTGCATGGTAGCTGTTTGAGAATTGACTGGTTTATCTCCTTTTAATAATGAAATGATTTGTGGCCCAGATTTACTGCTTGTGTCAGGTTGGATTGTGTAAATCCTAATCGCCTGCCTGCCAACACTCCATTGCGTTCACGGTTCGAGGCTGAGTTCATTTAAAGGGGAAAAAAAGTGGCAATAAATGGACTCTGTGAAGGTTTTGCCTCCCCTTTCCCCAAAACATCAGATGGGTGCGCGCTTACATATTCCCGGTGATGAGCACTGTTTGCAGAATGTGTGGAGTGATCGCTAGATGTTGAGAAAAAAGGTTGAAGCCGGAAAACGGGCAGGTTCTAAGAAAGTCCACAATGGGCGGACTCTGCCCATAGGGAACGTAAAGGCAACAATTCCAACTGAATCATTGCACAGTCGCAGGCCTTCACGCGTTGACTCAACAAGATCTCTTCATCCCCAATCCACACATGGTCAAGTCTTCGAAAATGTAAAACATCAACTCATCCGAATCCAAAACTCAGCGTCGATCTGCACCCGACAACACCTTGGTCATCTGTTGCCGGCCCTGTTTTGTTCTGACCTCTTCCTACCTCCATTTCCACCCTCCACCAACCACACCCCCCCCCCCCCTACTTTCAGTCTGAAGAAGGGTTCCAACCCGAAACATCACCCATCCTTTTTCGCCAGAGATGTTGCCTGACCCACTGAGTTCCTCCAGCACTTGGTGTCGATCTTCGGTGTAAACCAGCGTCTGCTCTTCCTTCATGTACAGCCCAAACGTGAGGCTTTCCAACCACAGATTAGTGTTAATAGCGAGTTCAACGCCCGTCCAGGTATCCCACCCAGAAGACAATGAACCCCCACAGAAACACTGACCAAAGAAACGCCAGAGAGAAAATATATAAAACAATCCAAAGTAAAGCACCGTGGACACATAATAATCGCGTCAGGAGCAAACTGAATAAAAAGAATGATCATGCAACGAAACAATCTCCAGAGAACCTTCTGTACAGGAACATAACAAACACAAAACCAGTTGCCCAGGGCCACGCCAAATATTACACATTTTCCACTGGAACACTGCCAACAAAGACCGAGAAGCAGAAAATAACCGCAGATGCTGGAAATCTGAAATTAAAATATAAAACGCTGGGAACACTCAGCAGGTCAAGTCACATCTGTCGAGAGAGGACTTTTCATTGTTTTGGTGAAGAGTTATCTTTCGGAAATGCTAACTATGTTTCTCTCCCCACGGATGTTGCCTAATCTGCTGAGCATTTTTTTCCAGCATCTTTTGATTTTAATTACACTCAACAAACAATCATTTTCACTGAAACATAAAGCACGGTTTCATGGCCACATGACAACATGAAACATAGAACAATTTCTGGAAGAACATATATTAAACACTGAATATCCCACAGCAACAAACGAAACACATAACCACCTCCGCACCAACACACGGAACGTGGAACTAGTTCAATCAAAGCTTCTGTTAAATTGATATTTTGTCCCCATTTTAAATATAATACTGGACCTTGAATTAATATACCACACAAAAGTATTCGGAAAATATTTTAATTGAATCTGATGCATTTGGGGCAAATCTGGGCCACGACGCGTGTATGTATATCGCCAGCTGTGCATATTATTTATTAATCTATTCTACGTTTTCCAGGTGTTTAATGTATGTAGACCTATGATAAACAGAATACTTTCGATGAGTTTAGCCAACCGCACGCAGATGCACATCTAGCGTAAAATCCCCCAGATTTTAAAAACTTCCTTCAAAGAGAACCTATAATAAATAGGACAACTCAAACTTAACCTGGCACACTATATTCCCGGAATTTGCAAATGCCCCTCCTTCTTCTCGTCAGATATGAGATAATTCCTTCGATTTAACGAAAATCTTTATCAATGAGTTGTTATTAGATTTTTTTTTTTAAAGTTGAATGAGAAGTGGACGTTGGTACTAATTTTAAGAAATTCAGTAATCAATGTTTTCCTGCCATTCGTCATATTACTTACTTTACACATTGCAATCTATTAGAAAAGAAGTATAACGACAGGTTAAATTTGGTCCAAATCTGCCCTGAATTTACAGAGGTCATAAAAGTTTATTTTTTACAACGTACAGTGTCACTCGGAAACTGGATATAAACAAGGGGGTGGGGGTGGAGAGGGCGGTGGGAGTGATGGGCAATGCGATTTGGACACCACTGAAGGATTTAATAGTTTATTATGCTAATAAAGAAAGCTGCCGATCGGGGTAATTTACAGCATTGCACCCAACTTTCATTCAATTTAGCGCGGTTTTCTGAAATACAAGTAGAAGATTGCGATAGTAATAGTGAATGTAAGACGCTAGTCATTTAGCTAATATAAAGACACGAGATAAACAAGGATGATACTTGCTTTAATCTATTAAAATAGCTTTCATTTAAATTTGAATTGGACCCATTTTACAAAGTCACACCCAGCAAAACACTGTGAAGGTCCATGCATGAAACACATTATAGTGAAAATTATCCAGATAAATGCGACGTTATATCAACATCTTGTTCCTCCCATTATACCGAACTCGAGTTTCATTCTTACATCAAATAGAGTAAACATACACTGTGGAACGGGACCAGGCGTTCAAGTCAAATCAAAGAAATACTTTCATGACGATGCCGTCCTACGCTGACGATTGAGTCGAATTCTTAAGAAGTTAGATGGCACTATATATTTTTTGTGTATCGTAGATTTTACCCAAAAGCGCATCCTATCGTTATTTGTTCAATGCAAAACTGTGAATTGAAGGACACGGGTCTCCGCTTTCGGTCTGATGTTCATTTCTACTTGATTATGATAAACACCGTGGTATTATTCGATTTACCCAGTGCAGTTGTAAAGTGAATCAACGCACAAAGAATATTTTTTAAAAACAATATAGTAGTATTCCTCATAATTTCGTTTTGAGAAGATTTTCAATCTGGTTTTAATGCTCCCCTTTCCGTTTTGGTTTTTGTGATGACTTTTTATTAAACAATATACTCCTCGAATAAATAGTAATTCCATCTTCACAACCTGCTTTTCCAAGTAGGTTTATCACGGTTACATGGGAAGTGTTCGATCACTTTACGTTCACCAGTCATATTGGGTTCACAACAATAATATTGATTATTTAAAATGAAACGAAACACATGAAACTCGTTGAAGAGCGGCAGGTTGCCTCAATTTGTTTTTGTGTAGATTAATTTAATTTGTTTTTAGAAGTATTCGATCATTTAGGAATGGGATAAATCCGGTCAATGTTGCTTTAAAAGTTCCCTGATGCCGAAGCCGCAGCAGTCGCAGGTGCAATGGGGTTTGGAAAATATAGTAAAAAAAAAGTTGGAGAGACAATTGTCACACTGTAACGCGTCTGATTAACATGCCCGGCACTCTCTTTCCTTGTAGATTCGACTCCTAGCAACAGCAGACAAAGGGAGAGCGGCTTTAGTCGGGTCCACTGGGAAATATTGATGCCTTTGATCTATCACTATTAAACACAGAAAGAGAAAAAAAGAGTCAGAACTATTAACCCGGGCAAGAACAGAGCAGGGCACGGTAGTCCTAACCACACACTTCAAACTTAATAACCTGTTTCCAATGCAAGCGGATTACCTTTCACTAAAATAGACAACGACATCTTCCTTTAGCGAGACTGGAAATGACATTGAATTGCGAAACTTGCTTTAATTTCTAGTCTAAAAGTTAAAAGGCTGTGTCACATATATTTGGGAGGGATTGCTCTTAATCTTTTGTCTGTTTTGATGCCACCGTTGTTGGTTTTTGGCTCACTTTATCGTTTCAAATTCGCGCTGGGAAAAATAAGCCAAATGTCAAAATTATTGAACATGAGTAAGGTTTATAATATTAAATGGACTGCAGGTATGGAGCATTCAATCCAATCGATAAACACAATAATCAACTTCTCATTTTCTAGAAGTAAATTGTTAACTACTTAGATTTGCGGAAAAGTCACTAACTATATAGAAATCTTTCGTTTGACTGCTGCTAGTCTGTAGATTATGGTGATTTTAGGGAGAGTCTTTGAAGCCTTGTCTCTTTCATTTATTTTGACTGCAGCACAATGCATCCATGTTTGGGCTGTTATTTGTGCTCGCTACAGCGGAAAGTACACGGCTACCCGAACAAAAAACGTGAGTCTGAAATACCTCTGCCACATCAGCTTTATCCTTCCTGTTTTAAAAAAAAGACCCTGAACTGTTCTGGTTTTCAACACATTTTACACCAGTCAAATCTATCGACCTTCCAGCCACTGCAACCCTCCTACCCAAACCCCGGCGACCGACGGGAAAGGATTAACACAAACTCACCCTTCTGCAAAAACAAAACATTCACACAAATTCACCCTAAAGAGCTGGAAACACTGACAAAACCTGCACAACTCAATGTCCAGTGGAATTGAAATTACAAAGGTAGCCTGCATTTTTGCATAAAGATGCCACGATTCAGATCTATGAAAATGGCAATCAGTTCGGTAACCGATATTAGATATTGAATAAATACTCATTTTTAGGACTGGAAAGTTTTGTAGTGTAACTGTTTTGCCTTTTGAACTGTAAGAAACAGACACATGTTTTATTCGCCTGTTCACCTTGCGGTTGAAAAATTCCTCACAATTTCAGGAATTCGAACGATTTGATAAAACTGTTTAGTTTCATCAACATCTTTGCATTTATTTATGTATCAGAAATCGGCCACATGTTAGTGGCAACATAACTCGATGTGAACAAGGGAGACAGCATTAGTTAATAACGAATTGTGCCTCTATTAAAGGGTCAATTGGAATAAATACGAGGTTTATTCAACTCGGAAGATTTTTGTTTGTTGGAGTTTAGTGTGGATTATTGTAATCTGAAAAGGTACAGATTGAAATAACATTTTATGTGACATAATTTTGAGGAGAAATTTTCGATGATGACAATAGTAATAAACTAACAACAACAAATGACATTATAATCTCGTAAAAAGCGACTGTACCTATTTTAGCTCCCGGAATTTTGACCACGGTCAGTTACATTTTCAAACTTCCTTTCAAATGATTTTAAGGAATCGAAACTACTCTTCAATGTCGGCGAAACGGTGAATATTTGGAGCCATTGTCCATCGATTATATTTATTGCAACGATTTAATTGAACGCCTATTGGAGAACCAGAAAATGGAGAATCCATAAAGCCCTTATTAATGTAAAGAGCAAACAGGAATTTTTAAAAATAGACCATATTGGCATTGATTTGAATAGAAAAGAGTAAACTCCCCCGGAAAAAAAAAACAGGAATTAATTGTGAAATTGCACTTGCCAAAAAAAATCATCTCCACTCCGACATTATCTGTAAAACATTTTTTAATTTTTAGTTTTGATGAATTACCATATCCAATATCATATACTACACTCATTTCTAGCAACGTTTGAAAAAGTTCATAATATCCCAGCTTAATGCTACACACCTGACTTGAGAGATGGAATGGGGAGGGGCGGGTGAGGGGAAACCTGTTATATTAAACAAACACAAGTGAATTTTCAAATCATATATTAGTGCTTTCAATGATTTACAATGAGTTGAGATGGTGTAATGTGTCAGATCGGATACAGGCAGTGTGTCCTCTCCATGACGCATAGAACCAGGCAAATAAAACCTGTTCGTAGTGAAATTCATTTGCCGTTAATTCTATTGTACTGCTGTTTTACGAGAAATCAATATGATAGAGACTGGACATTTTATCCTAACAAATTGCTTTGCAGAAAACGTTATACAACAGTTCCCCACCCATCTCGACCCCGAATTGTGTAGCGGCCGTTCTAATTTTATTTACAGCCCCGTTGCAGTAGAATCTGAAATATTAAAACATTAGCTGGAATTCAGACTGCATAAACCCCCGTTATTCTCCTTCAATTAAGAGGGCAATATTATCTATATATATATATATCTTTTCGTTCACGGGATCTAACAACGAAGGTTGTAAAATGCAATCAGTGTCAATTATATAAACGCCTTTGAGTAAACTTCTGGTTCACTTTAGCGGCGTGGAATATTTACAATAAGCCAAAAGAAAATACATACAGAATCAACCCCCTGTAAAAAATAGAATTTACATGCCTGAAATTCGTTCCATTTTCATACATGCACTGATTTCAATCTGGAAATAAGACTTCTAATAAGTAATTACATTTAATATTAATTAAGAAGTCGCTGAGTGATCAAATCATTAAAAATATAATTTCAGGTTGGTATCTGTGCATGTGTGTGTGTGTGAGTGAGTGTGTGTGTGAGTAAGCGAAACTTTGTTTCAATCCAGAAGTAATTGTTATTTATTTCCCCCTCATTCTTCGGCAAGCGAAACAACAATCGACAGAGGTTTAAAAGGGCAGAACTGCTATTCGCTCTGCTGTACCAACTTTTTTTTTCTCTCGAGTTCCGCTGTAAAAATCGACAGGAGGTCCCCTCCCGCACAAAGCAACTTGCTCCAGTGAGGCAGGCAAGATCTACAATTACCGATGCATTATTTGGATTTCAGCGTCATTAATATGCACAAAATCCCACGGCTAATCCTATAATCCGTTTTGTTTCATTAATTGCCCTCTAACACAAGCGGGAAAGAAAGGGGGGAGGAAGGGGGGGGGGGGGGGGCATAAATTAAACTACTTTTGCTGTGGAACTCAATACTTCCTTTTTGAAGAGCGCCAGGACAATGTTTAGACAAAGTTACAGTTCTCTGGAGGAATACCGGCGTGTTTAGGGTTTATCGCCACTCTTCCCAAACCAGAACAGAGCCCGACACTTTCTGACGCATGGAACGTGAACGGAGAGTAAAATATCACATCGATTAAATTCTGATCTATCGCTGATCTCTTTAGCTCCGATTTAAAAACGAATCTCAAAATTTCCTTCCCAGTTTTACTAGAGGGACAACGAACGTCGTTGCTTTCTGGATAAATTCCCACCAGTTGGCATAGACAACTGATTACAAAATCCGTCAGAGCAGTTGTAACTTTTCAACAACCCACGGGCACTTTCCTCGCCTTTGCTTCAGCCGACAAACCTGCCATGCACTCTTCCCAATTCTGAGTTCTTATACTGAACTGATTTCACAGGCGGCCGGCCGGCCGTCCGTCCCCTCCAACTGCCCGGGTCCCCAGCTCTGGAATTCGCTCTCCAGACCTCTGCCCTTCTCTTTCCTCTTTTAAGTCTTTCGTTCATTAAATATGAAGCAAGTTTCTGGGTCACTTTCTCTAATCTCTCGAGACCTGCCCCGCCACGTCGCTTTTGTAAAGCTGCGAGGCATCGCTTCCTGTTTTAAGTGAAAAAAAAAGTTGACTTACATGTCTTGTTGTAAACAAACATTATTGATTTCTAATGATTTTTGAGACGTTGATGTTGTTGCCAATGGCCGGCATTTATCGCCCGTCCTCAATTGCTATTGAGAAGGTGACGGTGAACTGACTTCCTGAACCAATGCAGTCCTTCTGGTGAAGGTGTTTCCAGGTGCAGTTGGGGAAGCGGTTCCAGGATTCATACCCGGTGACAATGAACGACCAACGATATAATTCCAAGTCAGGACTGTGTGTGACTTGTAGGTGATCCCATGTGCCCGCACCCCTCTCCTTCTTGGTCCCAGAAGCTAAGGGGTTGCAGGTGTAGTTGGAACAGGCCAGGTGAGTAACCACAGAGCACTTTCTCACAGTGTGCACCGTAGGCACTGTGCACAGGTGATGTTGGGAATGAATATTCAATGTCAAATGGACTCCCATCAAATGGGTTGGATGGTGGTGAGTCTTTTTTTAGTTTAAGCCGCACTCATCCGGACAAGTCTAGAGTGTTCCATCGAAAAATCCTGGAGATTTCTAGAAACACTCAACAGCTCACAGAGTACCATGGATAGGGTTAATAGATAGATAATCGATTGGAAAGATACTAGATTCATGGATAGAAATAGTGTTAACACCATATTGATCACTGTTCCATCAGCTTCCTTCTTTGAGCTGATGTACGTTTTTTACTTTTTAATATTATTCAACATCCACAGGCCCTCCATTTTCTTTCTCACTGTTCTTTATTTGTTGGGTTAGAATTCTAGTCACTGTCGTTTTAGTACTATCCACCAAACGTTCATATCTCATTATCTATTTATTAATTTATAGAATGTATACATTGTTGGCAATTACAATATTCATTGCCTATTCTGAATTGAGGCAGTTGGGAGAATGAAAATAGGAGCATGAGAAGGCCACTCAGCCCCTAGAACCTACCCCATTCTTCAATATATGGTTATAGCCAAGTCTCGTCTCTTCTTTTGTGCAAGTTGTCCATCGCTCTCAGTATCCTGATCTTTCAAACATAGATCAAAAGCACCCTCAATAATCTAACCACAACCTTTCAGGTAGATAATTCCAGAGGTTCACCACCCTGTGTAAGAAGAAATTTCTGTGCACCTAAATTTTAAATAACCACCTTCCCTAATTGTGTATCTTTGGGGTCATAGATTGGGTAAGGATAGCGGATTTGGACACAAAATGCTTGAGGAACTCAAAGAGTCACACAGCATCTCTGGAGAACATCGATAGATGACATTTCAGGTCGGGAATGTTTGTCTGAAGAAGGGTTCTGACCTCAAATGTCACTGATCCATGTTCTCCAGAGATGCTACCTGACCTGCTGTGTTACTCCAGCATTTTGTGTCATTTGTGGAGTAAACCTTCACCTACTGTTCCTTGTTAGTACAGGGGTAGCAGGCTTGTTCCCCTAAAGGCTATTAGTGAACCTGGGGATGGGCTTTTTATACAACAATCTGAGTTTCACCATTACTGTTATTTAAACAAAACTTAATCACTTGAAGTTAATTTCTTTGGATTATAGAGGAATGAAGATGCTGATCGATCGTTATTTAATATAAATTGGCTCAAGAGGCTAAATATCCCCCTGCTGCTACATTTTAAACTGGTGCATTCCAGCCCCAGATGATTGTGCAAATAGCACTTGAGCAGGAGGAGAAATTGTCCAACATTGGTAGCACTGAACATTGGATCCACTTGCACCTGTTCAAATTTCAGTTCTAATGCCTTCTGTTGAACCAGACATTGGAAGTGGAACAGAACTACATTACACATTTATTGCATACTACATGAAAGAAATTTGTAGTGCAAGGGAACTTAGTCACCCGAAACGTCACCTATTCCTTTTCTCCAGAGATCCTGTCTGACCCGCTGAGTTACTCCAGCTTTTTGTGTCTATCTTTAGCAATTTCCCACCTTGGTGATATGAAATGAAAGATTTCTGCAGCATCTTTCACAACCTCAAGATGCCCCAGAGTATGTTATAGCCTGTGAAGTACATTTGTAGTCACTATTGTCACCTGCTGAACTCATATGTACATCACATGACTGTCGGAGCCTAATCTCCATTTGTGGAAAAACAAATAGATTCTCTGAAGAAACACCAGAAACAAAATTTTAGCCTGTGGGGAATGAGCAGGAGATTGGGACTAATTGGCAAGATCTGTCAAATATATACACAAAACAACAGAAAATACTGGAAACACTCAGCAGCTCATGCAAGACCCATGGAGAGAGAAACAGTGTCAACTCTTCAGGTTGATCACCTTTCATCATATTGTGCGTTTAAAACTCCTTGAAAAGCCGACACAGGAATGATGGGCTGAATGGTCTGCTCTGCTGTGTGATTCTATGAAAAATAAATGCACAAGCTGCAAATATAAATAATGATCCAAATTGCAAATATCAAACTGTTCTGGATATGATATGACATTGAAATAATTTGTGGTCACAACACCAAATAATCAGTCTCCTGGCTTTATTACTCAGTTTCTACTGCAATTAAATTACTTAAAATGTTGCAATGCACAACCAGTGCAGTATCTTTTATCTGTTATATCACCATGCTTGTTTGAAACAAATAGCTTGGCTTTTACTGGCATTGATTCCATGTGGAGCTACTGTTTCACAAAGTTCATTACATTTCCAGGGTAGTTATTGTTGATCACATGGTGATCAGATGGATGAATGGGAAGAAGGAAATTGGGATGGGAAAGGGGCCTGGATTAGAAAAGAGAAGTGATTTTGGAGGGAGGGCTGAGATCCTACAAGGATCTGAAAGACTGAGAACTTTAAGATAGATGTATTTTCTGGACTGGCAGTGAATGCATGTCAGTGAGATCAGGACACACAGGTTGGGTGGGGGTGGTGGTGAATAAGGCTGGAAGATTCGACCACATCACTAGGGAATGGGCATTTTCTCTCAACATCATGAAGCTTAATGGCAGGTATCAATTCTCACATAAACCAAGGTGAGATGATGCCAACTGTGGTTGTTGGTGGTTATATGAAAATTGTCAGACTTAACTACAAAGTAGCTTTTGATCAAGCATCCCACGACCAAGGTTCACGTGCAAATAAGCAGACTAATAAATCAAATCTGCAATTTTCCTTGCTTCTATTATTTCATTACTCATATAAAGCATATCCAGGGACATTGGTAGGGCCACCTAGCTACCCATGACTACAACAACCTGCAGTAGTTGCAGCAGTTGTGAAACATTGCAGGCAATTTCCAACATTGGACAAGGACTAACACTGAGCCACTAAAGGAGATGGGCAAGCACTTGGGATAGATGGTGGAGCTAAGATAGAAGAGAGGTGGAGAGGTTTAGGAAGGGAATTCCAAAGCTTGGGGCATATGGATGGGGTGAAGGAAATCGGGGATGGGAAGAGGGGCAGGGATTGGAAGAGAGACTTGATTTCAGAGCAAGGGGCGAGATCCTACAAGTGACTAACAAATCAAATCAAGCCTCCCACTACCATTTTCTAGACTGGCAGTTGATGCAGGTCAGTGAGAACAGGGCCTGAGGGGTGAATAGGACTTGCACTGAGTGAAGATAGTTCAGTAGGACTACAATTGGATAGGATTCTTATGAATTGATCTACCTCAATTATCATCAATATAATTTTTTTTTAAATGGTCAATCTCCAATGTCAGTCAGAAGGCCTCCAACTGGATGTGACTGGTTTACTCGCTAAGAAGAGCAGATGCGAGGGTGAGAGAACCAAGTGTAAATGGAGCTGAGTCTTAGATGATGCTCTGGATATGTGTGGTCTTCACCTCTCCTGCTGTGTGGTTCATGGTCTCAGTGACGACCCTCAATACCATATGCACCTGTCCATTATTTACCTGTGAGCAGTGAGCAGACGATGATCTTGCAGGTTCTGATCCTGTTGGTACCTAGCAGAGCAACCACACATATCCAACACAAATATTTCAAACAGGATTCCCAGCGGGAATAATTCAGAGTAGGAAATATGATATTCCTGTCCCTAATGCAAAGGTCCCGAGACCAATTTTAACATCACTTCAGTCCCTTTGACTGTAATCCCACTACTTTGTAACTCTCATGGGCTCAATTGATTTAACTGAAGATAGGCACAAAATGCTGGAGTAACTCAGTGGGTCAGGCAGCATTTCTAGAGAAAAGGCATAGGTGACATTTTGGGTCAAGACCCTTCTTCAGGCTGAGAGTTAGGGGAGAGGGAAACTAGAGATACGAAATGGTACAAATAACAAATGAATGAAAGGTATGAAAAGAACAAATCAGAGCCAGCAACGATGATCATGGAAAGGTAGAGCCCACAATGGTCCATTGTTGGCTGTGGAAACGGCGAGTTGATACAAAATTCAGAAAGATACATTTACATTTCTGAAGATAAAAAAATAATGAAATATTCAAGGTTTTCATCAAGGATAAATCTGGCAGAAATGCTGTGGGTTCTTGGGAGTCATCAAGCACTCTCTTTAGCCACTCCCCCTCTGTGCTTTATTAAGCTAATGACAGTCAACATTTGATACATTCCCTGTTTGTCCCCAAAGATCAATAAATTACTGTAGTCGGTTTTAATTTAAATTAAACGATTTATTTAATTGGGAAAATTCTCTCTGTTGTGAAGATAATGTTGTCAAAGATTGTAATAAAAGACTCTAAAACAATGAAGATATTGGCAAGGGGAGCCCTAGGCAGGAATTAACAGAATAAAACAAATGTTGCCTCTGTGCCCTGTTGTGATGAATGAAAATATTATGCAAAAACATACAATGTAGATTTTATTAGGTCCATGGGGTTATTTTGATTTCATCTTACTTTTATAGATTTAGAACAGGCACATTTAATATTAATACATTCATGCTCTGTGTTCAATCGAGTTACACAGAAAAAGCTCTTTAAATCAAAATATCATGAACTGCCAAATATAGATTTGATTTCAATATTGAATTAAGATACTGATTCACTCATTAACTCTTGATACATTTATTAATTCATGATCCCCATTAAGCCATTTGACAAGTGAATACTTATTAGGGTAAAGTACAAGAATCCTGTAAAACAATTATATGTAACACTAAGTCAATAGGTTAGTGGAATGCAATAAATAATGTGGCTACAGTTGGGGTCAGACAGTGTTATTATGGTAGGCTCGTGTATACATTGTACGTGACAGTGAGAGATGAAGTTCATTTATTGTGCCTTTGGAAGCATGCACTTTAATTTCATATAACGAGTCTCTTTTGTCACAACGGCAATTATACACAAATTGAGCATTGTTATTTGAATGTGTGAATTGCATGCTTATCATTGCAGGTAATGAACTGGGTTGAGGATGTGCACTTTGCATAAAGTAAAGCTTAAAACAGCACAAATTGAATCAGAAATTCCTAGATATTTTGACAACAATCTAGCTTTTTGAGAGTGGGTGCCCTTTACTGGATCAGTCAAACGGGACCAGACCATTCAGCCCCTTGAGCCTGTTCCAGCAAGCAATTAGGTCATGGCTGACGTGAATCATAACTCCATCTCCCCGTCTTGGTTCTGTAATCCCCCTCGATCAACGAAAGCTCATCAATCTCAGTTTTGAAGTTTGCAGTCCATATCTGGCCTCAAGAGCATTTAATAGGAGAGAGGTTCAGATTGTCATCAGCGTTTCCCAAAATAACACTAAGCATGTTGGCATAATGGCATGTTGGACTTCATAATGAGATAATTTGAGTATACGAGCAAAGAGGTCCTTCTGCAGTTGTACAGGGCCTTGGTGGGACCACATCTGGAGTATTGTGTGCAGTTTTGGTCTCCTAATTTGAGGAAGGACGTCCTTGCTATTGAGGCAGTGAAGCGTAGGTTCACGAGGTTAATCCCTGGGATGGGGAACTGTCATATGAGGAAAGATTGGAAAGAATGGGCTTGTATTCGCAGGAGTTTAGAAGGATGAGAGGGGATCTTATAGAGACGTGTAAAATTATAAAAGGACTGGACAAGCTTGATGCAGGAAAAATGTTCCCAATGTTGGGGGAGTCCTGAACCTGGGGCCACAGTCTAAGAATAAAGGGGGAGCCATTTAAAACTGTGGTGAGAAGAGACTTTTTCACCCAGAGAGTTGTGAATTTGTGGAATTCTCTGCCACAGAATACAGTGGAGGCCAATTCAGGTTACTGATTGTGGATGATCAGCCATGATCACAATGAATGGCGGTGCTGGCTCGAAAGGCCAAATGGCCTCCTCCTGCACCTATTTTCTATGTTTCTATAACTCCAGAATCACCCGCTTCTTGGTACAAGGTTTGGACCACCTTTTCTGGGCTTCTCCCCTCTAGGGTGAAATACGTCCACCCCATCTATCTTCGCAAATACTTCAATCTTCTGAAACACCTTGGTGAGATCAGCTCTTTATCTTCTGCTCACAAAGAAACATAAACCCGACCTTTGAATTTAACCCTTTTTGCCCTGTCGTCATTATGGTGAGTTGTGAATCATAATCTCCACGACTAAAACCTGCAGTCAGAATTGAGATTACTTTATGCTTGACAAATTATTCCACGAATCATTGATTATATTCTCAAAAGGCATGGTATTCACTCAACCATTCTAAAAAGTCACATTACTAATCCACTTTAAAAATATATGTGATGTTTAAGTGAATGTAACACTAAAAAAGCCAATGAATACACGATTCAACAATTCATAAAAATCTTATGTGCTAATATGGATAAACAAAATTCATATATTTAAATAAACATATAGTTAATATTGAATGTTTCTGATACTAAATTGAATCAGAACAGTTGTTAAAATTATTTGAATGCTGACTTTCTGTGGATTTACATTATCAGCACAAATGTGCGATACGGGCTTCTGTGAAATGAACAATCAATTTCAGTCCATTTTATGATGGGACACAGACTGCTGAAGTAATTCAATGGGTCTGGCTGCATCACTGGAGAACTCGGATAGGTGATGTTTCAGGTCGTGACTCTTCTTCCGGCTTGATATTGGATCTCAGGTCTTGACCCGGAATGGCACCTATCCATGTTTTCCAGAGATGCTGCCTGATCCGCTGAGTTACTCCAGCACTTTGGGTCCTTTTGTGTGAACCAGCATCTGCAGTTCCTTGTTTCTGCCTTCATCAGTCCATTTCATATTTGGAGACATGTACATATACATTATCTTTCATGACCTCAAAGCCTTCCAAAGCAATTTACAGCCAATAAAATACTTATTGAAATATACTTACTCCAGCGATGTTAAAAACCTGTCAGTTAATTTGCACAGAGCAAGCCCCACACCATGCAATGTGAGAATGTCTGGATTTTCTACTGGTGAAGAGAAGTGCTGAGACCAAGAACATCTAGGAAGAATGCCCTGTCCATCTTCAAAATGGTTCCAAGAGGTCCTGTATGTCCACCAGAGAGGCAAATGGGACTTTGGTTTAACTTCCACAAGGAATGGGTGTTCTTTTGTCTGTAACGAAATGTGTATTCAGTGCCAAATTAATTGACCTATCTTCTCTGGGAAAGCTGGATAAATTGCCTGTTCTGATCAAATGGTTATGTGCACAATAGTAGTAACATTTAGTGCCTTTGTTTATGCAGTGTTACCAAGTAGCTTTTATTGGCCATTATTTACAGTACCAAATAACACGGAGTATTTGCAGCACTATTTTCTCTGGCGCCACGGCCGCCATCCCTCGTACAACGCGGGCGGGCAGGGCCAGGACGACCCTGCATTCTGGGGGCAGCACGGCCGGTTTGGAGGCGACTAGAGGCTGGGTCTCCCGGGCTGGGACAAGCCTCACTGGCGCCCCGGGAAGACTCGAGCCGGCGGCCTGGGGCCCGTACCCGGGGCCTGAGGAGCAGCAGCAGCCGGCGGACGGCGCTCCCCGCCCGGAGAGAATCGCCCCGTTCTCGACCGTCCCCCCAAGCCGTGGGAGCAGCCGCAGGACTATCCCTGCCCTCACGATGTCTCCACTGTCTTGTGTGCATGCCACAAGTACAGTCGGCAAGTCGTTGGTTCCATTGGCTTGGGGCTTGTCTATCTAGCATGTGAACCCTGGGTTCGGCGGATTGCGCGGAGGAAACCACCAGAAGGTTCAACGGGCAGAAAGACGATCCCAGCAAAGCGTCGTGGAACGCAAACAGGGCAGAGTGAGATGCGTAGGACACTTCTGACCATCCACTGCATCCTGACCTGTCCCCAGCCGTCTCGACAATGTCTTGCTGCTGGAACCCGATGAGGCCGACGATCTGCGCAACTCCACCTCACTTAAATCCAAGTCAAGCGCAAGTCATGTTTTCAACCTCGGCCAGCATACCACGGCTGGCAGAGATCCCAATCAGCCGTCGAAATAATAATATTGAAAGTGAAGTCATGGTCATCTTCGAACCCGAAGGACGAACAAAATTTTCTCTTTCTGTGCTATTTGATCCAGAGTCCCACTAGATTAAATCGTAACGCCAGATCCTGATGTAGGGTCTTGACCCAAAACGTTGACTTTCCCTTTCCCACCACAGATGCTGCCTGACCCACTGAGTTTCTTCAGCAGTTTGTATTTTGCTCCATATTGGAAGCTCGATTTGCAGAAAAGGATCATTAGATTGTCCTTAAGTTTACTTTTACTGTCTTCCTAGTAGGTACACCAAAATATTTTGCTTAGTGTGTAGGAAGGAACTGCAGATGCTGGTTAATATCAAAGATGGACACGACATTTTGCTCTGTCTGATGATCTTTTTTTCAGACAATGGTCTATAATCATTGTGCTGCTAAATAGCATTTCCAATTGCTTTATGTGAAAGCAATACTATTCTTGTTTCAGAAGAAAGACGTATTTATGTGGAACCTTTCACTTCCCTTTCCTAAAGTGCTTTGCAGCCAATGAAGTGCTTTTGAAGTATAGATATAGTGCAAGAAATGTAGCAGTCAATTAATATACAGTTAGCTCCCATGGAGAGCAATGTGATAATATCTAGTTGATATTTTGTGTTGTTGCTTGAGGGTACATAATGATCCCAGGACACCATGTAGAACTCTCCTGCTCTTCTTCAAAGTAGTGTCATGGGATCTTCTACCAAGTAGTTAGATGGCCCAACGGCTTAATGTCTAGCAGTGGCGCAGCTGGTAGAGCTGCTGCCTCACAGTGCCAGAGACCTGGATTTGATCCTGACCTCGGGTGCTGTCTGCATGGAGGTTGCATGTTCTCCCTGTGACTGCATGGGTTTCCTCTGGGTGCTCCGGTTTCCTCCCACATCCCAAAGATGTGCAATTATGTGGCTTAATTGGTTTCTGTAAATTTGCCCTGAATGTGTAGCCACTGGGCGAATAAGTAGGATAACGTGGAGCTAGTGGGAACAGGTGATTGATGGTCGGTGTGGATTTGATGGGTTGAAGGGCCTGTTTCCATGCTGTATCTTTCAAGCAATCAATTAATCACCTGAATCCTTGAAAGTTCTCAGTATCATATTGGAATGTGAGCCTAGATTTTTGCATTCAATTCTCTCGAATTGGACTTGAACCCACAGTCTTCAAACACAAAGCCAAGATTGCAACCCACTGAGCCACAGCTGATACTAAGAGGAGAACTAATAAATCTTTGGAAGCGTCAGGTACAAAACTGGACCAGAGGAGAAGGCACATGATGTCGTGGTCCAGTGTAATTGCAGTTTCTTATTTAAACTTCAATTATCGCCTTTGTCAAAATGCAATCAAGCACAGACATTGAAGGAAGAACTAAAAATTGTAAGAAAAGGGAGGAAGCCACACTTCTCTGGAGTCTGTTCCACTATTCAATGAGATCATTATTGATTCTATGCATCAAGCCTACTTGGATACTCGATCCCCATATCTGCAGCGCCCTTGATCAATTTCCATACGGAATATACCCAACAGTTGATCAACCATAGTCTTTAATGGCTCCAGCATGATAAAAGAAGGAACTGCTCTCCACCCGTCCTAAATGCCACCTTGTTTTAAATCCTCTGCTGGACATCATCCCAGTATCTATCCTGTCATAGAATCATTTAAGAGCTCTCCTTTAGTTTTAGTTTGTTTTTTCATTTTAGAGATACAGCGTGAAAACAGGCCCTTTGGCCCACCAAGTCCACACCGACCAAGAATCACCTACACATTATTTCTATCCTACACATAGGAAACTGGAGCACTGAGTGGGCAGGGAGTGCTCCATAATCTGGAGGAAAGCCACGTGGTCACAGGGAGAGAGTACAAACTCCGTGCATACAGCACCCATAGTCAGGATTAAACCCGGGTCTCTGGGGCTGCAAGGAAGCAACTCTGCTGCTGCGCCACTGTGCTGCCCCCATTTTAAAATTTAACCCACAAATGCATTGCAATTAAAAATCAATCTCCATTAATAATTCAGAACAACCAGTATTTGTTTTTAAAATATTTTAAGGAATATTAAAGTACATTTACAATTTCTATATATAGATGAATCAATGGCTGATGATGGCTCAGAGGCAGGGTCAAGTATATAAAAAAAATATTTCTGTAAGCCTTTAACTTCCTGAAGCTCCCAACACTAAGAAATACATTTTAAGTTCAGAGTATTGCCAATCTGGCTCTTATAAATTCTCTGCACCCTTTAGGATGGATTTCTTCTGTACTGTGTGACAATGGGTGATTATCATGTTTATATATCCAACTAAAAGATGGGAAAACCTGCAGTCAAACAACCTTGCAACCTAGGCTGGTAACCAGCCGACACATCTGATCAGAAGTAGTTATTTTAATGTGATGCAGAAACGAACAGATGTCCACAGAAGTTCTGCAGCACTCTCATTCTAATCACTACATCTGCAAAACTTACTAAGGCTTCGCCTATTTCAATGACCCAAACAGTACAGTACGAAGAAACTGGGGTTTAGTTGGAATGCTAATTCCAGACAATCTCATATGACGACAGCACCAGAAAGATTAAATATGTTTATTTTTAAATTACAATAGTATGGGCCTTAATGTAGCATATTGTTAAAACATAATCAGTGTTGTAGTGACCTCCATAATATTTCACACATTTCAGTCTCTCTCTCTCTCTCTCTCTCTCTCTCTCTCTCACTCTCTCTCTCTCTCTTCTCTTCTGTCCATTGCATCCACCAGTGATCTATGGCAAACACATTTCTTTGAGCTTTCACATGTCCTTGATGGCTGTGGCTAGAGTAACAACATTTTGTGCTTGTTTCAGAGAAGGCATGTCGATCATTTTTCCGTGTAAAACAAAGGCTCCCTAGAACAGAATAAAAAGAGTTACGTCATACTCCTTATTTACTGAGACCACCCTTCCCAACGGACTAATACAACCTAAACTATTTGAAGATTGACAAAGTGCTAACGTTAAAACGTCATCATCTTTGTTTAGAGAATAAACTTAAATATTTTCAAAACAATTCAAGTTTCATCGTAGGAAAACACATTTAAGATTAATATTACATAATATTCTTATTATTCTAGGGCGGGATCTTGGAATAACAGTTTTATTCACAATTATTAATGGTTGGTGCAGACATGATGTACCAAATGTGCAGGACTCTATGTCATACATTTCCTAACATGCATATTGTAGGTAAAATAGCATAAAATAATTTAATTACTTTTATTTTGTTTTATTTTATTTTATTTTTCATTTTAAAGAACTCTGTTTAGCTGCAAAGATTTATAACTTGTCAACATTTCTGAATAACTACCCCGCAGCTTAACCAGGACATTGCTTTCATGGCAAAAATGTGATTCTTAAAATATTCTGCTGGGATGGATGGTGTGAGTTGTCGGGTATTAAATAGTTCCTATGTAATTGTTCGTAGGATGCAGCCATACGGATTGTCGAAGATAATTAACTGACAGCACTGCGATTACCCCGATTCTTCCTCGGGGCTATGTTTAATCTGAGCATCATTGGGCCAAAGCCACCGGCAGACTGTGTGGATCACCACCAAAACACATATACAATAACCCACAGCGCAAGAAGCACAATGCGATTCAATGATGCAACAAATTGGCAAAGCAATCCAACATCACTAATTTATTTTCATTTGCAACACTAATGGGCTTCAATGTTTTAATCCTATTTGAAAGAATTCTGCTCTCATAAAGCGACTTAATAATCTCCACATTCAGTTGCAACAACAGCAAGTGTTTAATTTGGCCATGAATTGTCCGAATAGCTAGAATAGGCAAAATGCAAAAAATTACCTTTCCCAGTTTTTGATGTTCTTCAAAAGCCTCAATCAGTTCACAAGCCCATTTCACATTCTCGAGACTTGGAGAAAAGGCGTCTTGCACAATTGGGATCTGATTGGGGTGGATCACTTGTTTACCTAGACGCAGATACGACACATCGGAATTTATTCATTTGCTCAGTACTCACAAAGGCTTTTGAAAATAATCAGCAGATTTATCAATTGTGAAATATGGTCCTACTTTCCGCATAGAGTCATGGCCAAACCAGCTGTGGCATTTGTGACATCAATCAACCTCGGTAAAGGTAAATGTTTACATTGGATATATATCTCCACAGGTTGATCTTCCTTCAACATATCTGTCCTGCTTACAATAAAACTATTGAATAAATCAATAGTTCAGCAGCGGGCTATCATTTTAATCACGGCTAGCATCTTAACTAATATTTTCAGATTTTTGTTATATTTGTTATATTTAGTCATTTGATCATTAGTTTAGACTCAAATATATTTGCATCAATCATTTCATGCCATATCTATTTGATGTGAGGAGGTTCTACCCTGCCACAGACCATACATTAGGTCAATAGAAAGCTTTTTTATTAGTTAAATATAGGAATTTGATTTATTTTTTAATTGCAAGAGCAATATCCAGATTTGTTGCATTGAGCTCCAAACTATAACAGGAAATTTATTGAGTTTTATATCCAATACAAACATATTGAATATATATTTGTTGAAATATATTGACCACTACACTGATACAACATTTCTATAAATGCCTATAAGATAACACATGACAGCACGCAGATTCAAGAGGTACGTTTCGACACGAAATGGATTAACACGGTTTCAAATTGCAGGATACCCCATAAGGTATTCCATTTTTTCCTTATTGTTGAAATCTAAATTGCAATCACATAACACTCTAAATGACATATCCTAGCTATAATCCATTAGAATACAAAATATAAAAAGTATTTTAATAATTGTGAGATATTTAAACGGTAGGATATTGGTTATATATCAGAACCATGCAAACAGCATAATTAGAATTCCAGTGGTTTGAAACACAAAAAATCATTTTGTATTATTTTCTACAGATCTTAATAAATATTATTAATTATTATAAAGTTTATGTATCACGTATAGTGTGCTTTTTAATTTTATTTATACTCATGTATTTTACATGACATATATTTTTCATGCAAAGTGTGAGTTTTCTATAAAAGTATTATTTAGTGTTTTATATATAGTTTAACATTGCATAATTATATTTATGAAAGTACATATAATCTGGATAATTAACTATAATTGATCAAGAGTAACAGGATAGAATTTGTTTGTTGCATAGGGAATGAAGGATGTTATTTCAAGATTATATATTATATAATTCATGAATTCTGCCCAGTTAACTATCAGATAGGAGTCATAAATTTCAATGTCCAGCATTATTAGATATCTAAATTTGCCCGTGTCTACCAGCCAAACCTCTTTCAGCCAGGAGGTGATGCAGCAGCAAAGATGTTCCAACTCCAGACACAAGAAGAGAAAGTAAAACTAAAAATAGCCAGCAGGATGAATTGTGCCCAAGATTGGTGAGCACTTCTGATCTGCTGACTGTGCGATTATGCCACTGGAAGTTGAGAGTTTGCTGTTGTTTCAGATTATGCTGCTTCTTCAGTGCGAGAGAGAGTGTATTGCTGGTAGTCAAAGGTGGGGTTACGTGAAATGATGATTATATGTGTGTGCGAGAATAATATTTAAAATGGTAATGGATTAGCTGAGCACATGAAATACATTGAAATACAGATGAAAATCTTTAATCTCCAAAATCTATAAATGATTAATAATGATCCTCTATTATCACCGTCAATATTCTTAAGTCAGTTTCTATAAACGCAAGTATGCACATGGATCAAATTCCTGAATGAAAGCTTTTTGAATTAGATCTCAAATAGATAGTAGGCTGAGTATGCGATTTTTACTAAAGTATCATTTATCATTCTCCTATTAACTCATAATCTGTGTTCTTTAAACTTTTGTAAAGACATCTTGTATGGATAGACAATGTTAGTAATATATTACAGTGCTCCATTGATTTAAAACATTACAAATATTTATTTCTAGATCATTTTTATCTGAATGGAAAAGTAAAATAACACTTAATTATTACATTAGTTTCCATAAACTCCCCAAAATTACAGCAGTAGCAAGAATAACTGCAAATTTCTATTAAAAAAAACCCCATGGGAGAATGTAAATTAAAGTGTGTAGGAAAGAACGTCAGATGCTGGTTTAAATCGAAGGTAGACACAAAATGCTGGAGTAACTCAGCGGGACAGGCAGCATCTCTGGAGAGAAGGAATGGGTGACGTTTTGGATCGACCCTTCTTCAGACTGTAAATTAAAGTGTCTAGTTGTGGTACACCGAAGTAAATTGTGAAATAATATTCTCTGAGATAAGGTATTGTCTGTTGCATACAATTCTGAGACTTCAGTTGGTCTGATGATTTTTGAAAAAACTGCAATGCACAACCCCATATTCATTAAAATTAAAAAAGAGAAAATTATTCATTTGTCACAGAATTGTAGATAGGCAATAGTTTGACACTTTACAACAGCATGACTAGCTGCAAAACTTTCTCAATCACAATTTACAATATCAAATCAAATTCACAGAAATTCAGTTGTTCTGTTGAAAGAAAATTGTTATTTTAAGTGCAATGAGATAATAATTTCAGCCTTGTTGGTTTACAAAAATTATATGTTTCTGTTCTGAGCTAAAAGCTTGAAACAGAAAGGATTGCCCCCCGCATGATTATTTTTAGCCATGAAAATTTATCATTGTACACCACCACCTGATCTGATTATAGAACAATGTTTATCATACCCATACGAAGAGGCCAACCTATCCATGCTGAATTACATTTGCGTACAGGATAACAATACAAAAACATATTTGGAAAGTTCATATTTATGACTTTGGTCTCCATGTGAAATTTCTTCTGTGGTTCCAAATTACATTTTCCAAACTAAGATGTCTTCTGTCCAAATCAGAAGCAAGATTCAATTTAAAACTTATACTGTCGGCGCCAGAATGTAAAGTTTTATTTTAAGTAAATACTATTAGAGTGGATGCGTTGCATGCTTTTCAAAGAGTTGATTAATATCTTCTACAATACTCTTCAAATTACATTACAAAATATTTCAATTTTCTACACATAAGTAAATTTGCCAATCTACACGATTTAGGTAGAAACACCTTGGACGTGCTCCATTACATATTACAAAGTCGGTAGAAAAATAAATAATCTGAAACGTTTTTAATGTAAAATATTATAAGCAGCTTTCACTGGTCGGAGTTGTCAGGCCAGATTACCTTATATCTCTGCCAAGACATTGAAAAAAAAGAGCCAATACTTTGGGTTCCTGAAGCAAGTAACAGCTATTCTTGCAATGCAGATGTCACTGGACTAACTGAATACAACAGTTGAAAAATTCCTTTTAATCTACTGTTTGAAATAGATACTACTTATGAATCAGTTTTTTGAACATATGTGATCATTACTGTCCTGGAGGTTACTTTCCTATGTTTTAAGAGTTATAATGGTCATGGATAATACTTACAGATTTACTGGAACATATCACAAACAATAGATACCGTAGCAAACATAATTATTTGTGATTAAATCTATTTAATTTTGTTGGAGGCTGAAATGATTAAACAAAATTATTTATTTTGCTTAATGCTCAACAGAATCCTGACTGATCTACTTTACACTATTTGTGATATTTAAGCAAATGCATCAAAGTTTATTTCCTCGCAATGAACGATTTACTGTTAAATAATTAGGGTGCACGTTTAAACAGTTTTATATGCACTTCACACTCCTGGTATGACATCATAAATTAGCCATTAACCACTCCAAAATATATAAAAAATGCATCAAATTATTTTTGGTGTCATGTTTGCAGTAAGACATAGATAAAGTTTTTATTCCATCCACAGTTAGTAAAAAAACTGAAGTTATTGTAAGTGGTGTGGGGGAGAATCAACTGATCATTTAGGAACCGTAGTCAAGAGGCAAGAGTTTTATTGTCACATGTCCCAGATAGAACAATGAAATTCTTACTTGCAGCAGCACTAAAGAATATGTGAATATAGTAATCTGCAAACAATATAATAAATGAGAAATAAAGTTCAGCGTGTGCATATACACACAAACACACACGTAAAAACAAACACACAAGAGTGCAAAAAGACAAAACCGATGCCACCAAGTCTATGTGGTTCAGAACTTATTTGGAAGTTGTAGTATACCTGTGAATCCCATCAGGGCACCCTCTCTTGATTGCACACTTAGGCCCTTATCATCCTTGTAATCAATATAAACCAGGTCTATGGCTTGCAGGCCAAATGCTTTTGCTGTTACAACAACCTTCTGCCTTGCGTACAGAAGCTCCCTAGCATCTTCAGTTCGTGTGGCACCTGAAATAGTTAAGAAAAGTAGTTAAGGCACCAGCTCAACATTCCTACAAGGAAATTAGATCACAAAGGAGTCTTGAAATAGCATGCCAGATAAAACAACTTTAAAATAACTTATTCAAAATAAACCACACTTTGGCTAAAACCTTATGAAAATATTTCCCATGAATAAAAATTAATCCCATACTTTTACTTTTGGCTGCAGATGGCAAAGTAAAATAATTATCAATTTAAACAATTCAAACAAAATCCAATGCAACTAAAATCTCCACTGAACTTTGCAAACACTGAATGTGAACCAGAACATGGAACCTGTGATTATTTTAAGAATATATTGAATTTTGTAATCAAAAGCAACAGTGGAAAACAAAAACATATATATCAAATGTGAATTGAAGCTTAATTACAGTGATTCAAGAATAAGAGTGTATACTTTATTATTTTGTCTGAAAAAATAAAAGCATAAGAAGCTTCTGAACATGTTCTGAAAGGCAAAAACAAAAGATGTGCTTTAATAATACATATGGAAGGAACCAAAGAAAAACCTTTCTCTCACCTATACTGGCACAGAAATCATCTGATCCAAATACCACTCCATCAAGCTGAAAACCAGCAGATGCTCCTAGGCGATGTGCTTCTTCACATACATCCTTCAAGAAGATAACAATAACCATGGAATATCCTTTGCATCATGTAATTTGCTAACTGAGTTTTAGCCATGCGAACATTATCAACGATGTAACGCATGTAATGATCAAACTAGCAATGTCCAGAGTGAGGTTAAGACTTTTAAGCATTTTATTTGGTAGTGTTTTTCAGTTACTTGGGAAAAAAGAAAAGGTATTTAACATTAAAGGAATGAGTGGCAGCTGCTTTTTCCTGCTACTTTCGGAGACAGCCAAAGCGGCAGACTCTTGCACCCCTCAACATCTCAGTTACCATGTCTACGTCGACTTATTTTTCTTGTGGTTTCCTGGTTGGGGAACTTCGAGAAGTGTTTCATTACACCTGTTTTGAAAATCACATATTTCTGCTGCAGCAATAGAATAATTTCTCTGTGACCTACAAAAAACTTGGATGAAATAAAGAAGTCAAAGCATATTTGTGCATATTTTTGGAGGGAATCCAGAACCAATATGCCTTTCAGCACTGCTATTCTGAGACAGGATCCTCAACATAATATTCTGCATATTCTTCATAGGATATCTCATTAATTTCACTATTTCCAAAATTGAGCATTCATTTGCCAAATAATGTTAAATAAATGTGAATGGTAATTTATTAAACTTATATTTATTAAATTTATTGAACTTAAGATTTTCACTGTAAGTGTAATACCTGTGATCAATAAAATTAAATGTTTGTTGTTTGACTTAATTTTGTTTAAAAAGGATAAACGACAAATACTGTAATGCCATGGTGCTGACATTCTGAAACAACAGTGCTATCAATATATCATATTGAAAAATGCTGACATTTTTGGTTTAAAGCACTCGATTTTGCTTGAACATATTTACCTTGAAATTCAGCAAACCCATTGCAGTCTCCACAAAAGTGATTAGATTCATTGGCTCCTTTGCTGCCCGACCCTTTGAGTATTTTGCAAATCTGTCTGCAAACTAGGGAGAGAGAAAGAGAGAGAGAGAGAGAGAGAGAGTGAGAGAGAGAGAGAGAGAGAGAGAGAGATGGAAATCATGCTCCTTTTTCCTTTTGGAAAAAATGAAGAACTTACGGTTTTGGAGGATTTGACTCGTTTGCAATATCTTGATTTTGACATGGATGCAAAGACATTTTGCAATTTTCTTTAGTACAACTACATTACCACTAGCTCTTTAAAAGATTTTGAAAATAGTGATTATTTTTTTCAAGTCCAATCCTTTGAGGCGATTATAATGTAAAATTTCACACAGAAAAAATTATAAATCTCACTCACAACATGCATATATATCAATTTTGATCCAAAATATAAGAGTATGTTATGTAAACAATCAATTTAATTTTTCAATCAGTTCTATGCTAATGTCAAAACACACAAATAAAAATGTATCTAAATGCATAATTGCACGAATCTAGATATAAACAGGTTTATGTGCATTTTCACTTTAGAGGCTGCATTAGTCCATTCTATGCCGTGCAAGGTTCTGAGTTAAAGTTAACTTAGTTCATTTATCATGACATGATGTCCAATAATTCAAAATTCTGATGGACAGTGATTGTGCAATGTGTAAATCCTTTTGCCATTTTATTATGCCAATGGTGTGATTTCAAAATGAAGAATCAGTCGTTCAGACCAGCTGGTTTTATTTTTAGCTTTTTGCAATATGATTTTCCTAGTACTTTGAGTTTTACCGGGGGTGTCATAAAGAAAGCAACTTGCTTTCTTTGAACACCAAAGACTTGGAAAAATTGTCTCCAATTCACTGGATTGCCAGTGGGGTAGCCGAAATTCCAAAATCTATCATCTGGAAACATACAAAAGCTCTTGCACACTACTTTTTTTCCCCTTTCAGAGGCAGGATTAGAGTATAAAAGGTACTATGTTTAAGCTATAATCATCACAGTTCCGCAACTGATAAAAGTATCTCAGGTAAAGCAAATGCATTTCAATGAAGACAAAAAAAGCAGGCGTCGTAAAATTTAAAGAAAATTCATTTGTTGAAAGATTTCAAATAAAAAAAAGGGAATTTTAATCATCTCCCCATTCAATCTCAGTTGGGTAAATCATATCTAAAAGATTTGCATAAATATAAACCATCAAAGCCTTTTCATCTTCAAAGGGGGGTTTGGGACCATATAAGCTTTGTACTGTAATCATCACAGGTCACAACCCTGCAGGAGTAGGCTGCTATGGCAACATAAAAACTAATGCCACCGGCTTAACATAATATTCTGCTTCATAGAAAAGTGCAGTGACAGAAATGTCTTTTATTAAAGGCCAATTTATGTTACCTGAATTTCACTTTTAGCTGCATATAGACATAATTCTCCCATTAATGACATATTTTGGATTTAATTAATTTGGGATTTACAAATATTTTTAATAAAACAAACTGTTACTTCAGTTTATGTTACACAATTTCTCATCCACCCCCCCCCAATCCACCCTATTACACTATCATTTCCCCTAATCCCCAATTGGCTATTTGTTTACATAAGTTGTTTATCCAAACTATAAATTATATATGGTGCATATTAACACAAAAATTATCCGAGAAACAGGTTTCAATTAATTTTTTTTCCTTTCTCTCTCTCAAAGAGACGATTAAAAGTTTCCGGCCTAGCCCAGTGTTGACTGCACTAATGTAATAGAAAGAGAAATTGGGGAGGAGAAGTAGCAAGCCATAGTCAATTCCAAAGCACACCCAATACTATGTTGGCAAGAATGCACACTGTTCAGGATTTGCAGAGGAATTGTTTTGCAACAAAAGAGGCAGCGTTACGCTTGTTATAGTCCAATAAGCCATGCCAGTCAAACAAGTACCCATAGCCAGGACAAAGCAAAGCAAGAGATTCCCGCACAATAGACAACAAGTAACTCCATCTTTTAGTTACAAATCTGCCTCCAGGTTTATTCTTAATATAATTTTTATTTTAAATGGGATAAATAAACACCAAAGGGATTTTGGTTATGCTGACAATCTGTGAGAATGAAAGTGGGTGTGCTCAATCCAGCAATCCCTGTGAGAATTCGGAAATTAAACTGAGGTCAGTCAAACAAAGTTATCTACCAGCTCGTTATGTTGTGACCTTAACAGCAGAGGGGTGGGGGGTGTGGGTGACGGAGAAGGAGGGTGGGGGAAGGGATTTATTTAATTACTGTCACTGTCCTTCTTGGCAACCAAACTCCCTTTTCGTGCAGCTGTTTGAATGTTTGAAACTTCAAGCTTGGTGCCTTCTCAAATTAAAAAATTAGAAAATAACATTCCTCTCCATAGTCAGGGTTTTTAGTGGGTGAATGTATTTACATTTTCACTGCGAAACTAGCTGCAGTAAACACTTCAAAATGAAATACTTACTTGCTGGCTATAAAAATCATGGTTAAAGATACTTCTTAAAGTTTTATAAATAGGCCTGCTTCAATCCTATTTAAGATTAACTGTTCCTATATTTTATAATCGCCCCATTTATTGAAAGCATGTTAAAGTAATGAGGGCTATTTCAAAGTTGACTTAAGTAATTTGATGTGTCTCCTGTTTTTATTTCAAGACTTTATAGGCTTAAAAAAACCAGCCATGAAACAAAAACACACCTGGCAGCAATTAAAAAGGAAGAAATACAGAACGATTCAGGAAATAATATCTGTAGTAATTAAAAACAGTGGTTAAAAGCTTCCTGTTCATTTTGCTGGTTTGCCCCAAGCACACCCCCTCATATTTCTTTTCCACTTTTTATTTAACCCTCTCTCTCTCTCTCTCTCTCTCTCTCTCTCTCTCTCTCTCTCTCTCTCTCTCTCTCTCTCTCTCTCTCTCACTTCCTCTGTTAGAATTGACCTGAATCTGTACTTTGGTCGCAGTCCCATTTTGGTTGCAGCTGGAAGTGTCAGGAGGTGTGGGAGGTTCATACCTTCTTGACCTGACCCTCCTTTCAGCCCAAATGATCTGGTAGGTGATCAAAGTGCAAGGATTTGCCAAATCTAGACCAACTCACCCATTTTATTTCTTCGGTGTTTTCAACTTTGGGGAGCATCAAGGTTGGAGGGCGGTCTTTAGAGGATAAGATGACTTCCATGTCGAGCTCGGCAAGGCCACTCGAGACAGCGTTGATCCGAACACACAGGTCCGTGTGGGTCACGCGAAAATGACTCAGCATCTTTGCGATTGTCTGCCTTGCCTCATCCTTTAACCGAGAGAAAAATACTTGGGAACAATGCAATGCATGGTGAAGTACGACAGAATTCATAAAGATACAACACCGCTGCTTATGTATAATCAGTGACTCTTTTACTATAACTTGAACGCACATAAATGATAATAAAATCCATAAAAATGAATCACATCACATGTAACATTGTACATAATAATCAGCAGTGTCAGGCCTGGCATTTCAAATTTAGTGGCATCAGATCCAAAGATTCAAAGTGACTGTGTTGTTGAATATTTATTAACGGATTGGAGATTGATGACTATTCTGTTTAATTCACGTCACACAGCAGCGGTGATGTTATTTTTGTTAAATGCTGATCTGTAGTGAAAAAGAAATTGCTGCTGATTAGAAGGAAAGGAGTCAAGCTTTCTGTCAGGAGTGGGAGGGTATGATCATGGATTTAAAACAGACGGATGCAAAAACTATGCCATGGGGGAAAAAAAATGGCAATAAGATTTGGAAATGTGGTCTGAGTTAAATGGCGTGAGGAAACAGTAGCTTACAGTTGTCAGATTAGATCAGAAATGGCCACATAAAGCGGCTTAAGACAGCTCTGCAGAGCCACTGATTTATGGGGGTCTAGTCTGACGATAATTAGGGTAAGCGCAGACATGGAATGATGTGATGGCTCTCTGCAGTTCAAGTGAAAGGAGTAATGAACCCCAAGGTTAATGAAACCTGAATCAAATAGCCTTGAGCCTGGTATCATCACACTTTCATGAAGGGCTAACACATGCCAGTCAGTGGGAGGGTGAAGCTGTAACCGTCTGCTGATCATTACTACAATGCACAGAATGCTGCGAACACACCAAATAAATAAATAAATAAAGAAAGAAAGATGTGTATGTGCCCGCAGAACAACCCAGAAGCCACTTTACAACAGAAAGGGAGGAAAACAACAGTGCAGCCAAATAGACAGCTGGGCATTGCTGTCATTTGTGTTGCAGATGAAATAGAGTACTCCTGTCCACTCACCTAACCAATCAAACCACACATCCAGATGCAACGTAAATCATGCTGAGGTTGAAGTTGCAATGGATACAGTTACGCCCTGCTTCCCCAGGACCTCCACATCATTACCATTTAGCTGTTTACATTCAACCATCTTTTCACAGGTCAATATGGTAGAGACACAAGGAACTGCTGATGCAGGTTTACAAATAAAAACATGTAAAGTGATGGAGCAACTGGAGTAACTCAGCAGGTTAGGCAGGATCTCCGGAGGACACGGATAGGCGACATTTCGGGTCGGGATCCTTCTTCAGACTCTTCTTCAATACAATATACTTATCTGGAACAAGCGACATTCAAACCTAGTTGGCACGGCACAATAGGAGGCCATTTGGCCCATCGTGCCCGTACTGGGTCTTGAAAGTGGTCTCCATTCAGTCCCACTCTTCCACTGCAGCCTTGCTGTTTTTCAATTTCCAGGATTTTATCCAATTCTCTTTGGAAAAACGCCACTGAATCTGCCTCCATCTCTCTTCAGCTGGTGGACCTGGGAACACATCCAGTAGCTACACAAAGAAAAATCTATTCCTCTCACCCCTAATTGTCAGGAATATTTTACACATGTACAGCAAACACTGTGCAGTTGATGGTGCGAAAATAAATTCTCACTGAAAATGTTGTGCAAATGCTTAAACTGATTAGGATCCAGAATTGTAAAACGTCAGGATGTAGACGGTGGCCATTCAGTCCCTTCTGTTCATGCTAAGTGAGTTACGAAAAGAGTGATCCGGCCATATCTCATTACTCTTCAAAAATCAAGGACTCGTCTAGTTGTTTTGGAAATATGGCATGGCTTTTCCCCACCGTCCCTTCAGCCCATCAGCTCAGACACCAGCCCACCATCATTTCCCAGAGGCAAAAATAAATCTCCTTAACTCTCTGATCTTTCACTAATTGTCTCAAAGTTATCGACCCCTCTGTTCAGGGAAGTAGATCCAATCCTCATCATCCTTCCTCATCATCTGATAGAGTACATATTCAAGTTGCTTCCAAAACTCCTCAACTATGGTCAATAAAATGGTTCAAGAAACCATCAAAACCCATGGTAAGTGCACATCCCTTGTACTTTTCCCCTCAAGCAATTACTCAGAAGCATTCACCACAACACAATCCCATCAATACGTCACCATTAATGAGTTTGCGATGAACTCTGCCTTGTGCACATGTTGTATGTGTTGGATTTGAACAAAACAAAGACACAGCCAACCTCCTCAGGAATATCTAGAGGGTGTACCTAATTGTACCAACTGCCACACAGACTAAATAAATGACAGATATATTCACAAAAATGATCCTTTCAGCCACCTTCTCGACTTGTGCACCATCTTCCCTGTTGTGAGCTGTCCTAATAGCAGGATCGAACCACCAAAGCTGGGTGGAACGGGAGTATACAGTCAGAGGGAGTAGCCCTGGAGGTCCTCAACAATGAAGTCTCATGCATCAGGTCAAACTTGGGTAGGAAATCTCTGGTTGACTACCATTCACAATATACCCTCAGTTGATGAAACATTACAGACCCTTTATTGAGCATCATTCGGAAAACATCCTGAAGGAATCAAAGGCACAGAACTGAGTCCGAGTTGGGACATCAAAGAGGGGCTTGGTGAAACTAACTCAGCTGGCTAAGCTCTGAGGGAAACAACTGCCAAACAGTGCTTACACAAGAAGATCATTAACATGAGGGGGAAATCTGGTTTACTTTATCTTCACCAGCCTACCTACTGCAGATGCAAATATCAGAGACAAGATTGGTAGGGAGTGTTAAATACACAGGCCTTATGTCCTTTCTTGCAAGTTAGGACACTCTTCGCCATGTAAAAGAAGACAGAATCAAAACAGAGATAGCTGTCCACACTCGGCATGCCTGAGACACAGCAGGTCATTATCATCACTAGCAGCATTTCTCCAAATTCGGTAACTCATGGCCCAGCATTAGCTTTACCCCACAATTACCTTCAAACCATGGAGCCAACCAGAATTTGGTGCAGAAGGATACGTCAAGTGCAGCAAAGGCGTATAGACAGAATAAGGCCATGAGTAAAAATGGTGTATTTATATCCAATGAAGTTGTAGCAAGGGACAATATCCATGCAAGAATTGTGCAAAGATAGATACAAAATGCTGGAGGAACTCAGCGGGGCAGGCAGCATTTCTGGAGAGAAGGAATGGGTGATGTTTTGGGTCGAGACCCTTCTTCAGACTGAGTCAGTGCCATCTTCAATGACGGTTTGAGTCCAGCGAAAAGCTCTGGGTGATTGTTCCATCTTGCTTCCTTCTGAAAATCTCGCCATCATAAGAAGCTGTCGTCATCTAATTTTGTTGATTTCTCAAGCTGTTATGAAAGATCTCAATGTACTAGAGACAGAAAAGGCTATGGGGCCATTCAATATTTTGTCAGTTAAGTTGAAGACTTGTACTCCAAAACCTACACGGACGTGCGGCGCAAGCCAATCCATTCTAGCACAAGCATAACACTGGTATTTACCCCAAATAAAGGAAAATTTCCAGCTCTGTATACATACAAAAGGACATGAGCAGCACAGTGGCTCAGCGGTAGAATTCCTGCCGTACAGCACCAGAGACCCGGTTTCCATCCTGACTATGTGGGGTGCTGCCTGTACGGAGTTTGTACATTCTCCCTGAGATCGAGAACCAGAGGACATAGGTTCAAGGTGAAGGGGAAAAGATTTAATAGGAATCCGAGGGGTAACTTCTTCACACAAAGGGTGGTGGGTGTGTGGAACAAGCTGCCAGAGGAGGTGGTTGAGGCTGAGACTATCCCATCATTTAAGAAACAGTTAGACAGGTACATGGATAGGACAGGTTTGGAGGGATATGGACCAAGCGCAGGCAAGTGCGACTAGTGTAGCTGGGACATTGTTGGCTGGTGTGGGCAAGTTGGGCCGAAGGCCCCGGTTTCCACACTATATCACTCTATGACTATGACTGCATGGTGTTTCTCCCACATTCCAAAGATGTGCATGTTTGTAGGTTAATCGGCTTATGTAAATTGTCCCTTGTATGTAGGATAGAACTGATGTACGGGTGTAAAGGTTGACGCTCACTCAAAACACTGTGTTTCCATGTTAAATTAAACTAAAATCCAAATTTCAGCATGAATTAACTAAATTGTTATCTTCTTTGAATATCAAACCAAAACCTGCTGATACTAGAAATGTGAAACTGAAAGAGAAAATAGATACACTTAACAGTGTGTTTTAGTGTATGGGTGATCACTGGTCGGCATGCACTTGGTGGGCCAAACAGCCTGTTCCATGCTATATCTCTAAAATAAAATAAACAAAGAACTAACTAAATGCCACCCCACCAACCTACTCTCATTGGTGATAGAGTACGATGTGTCCTCCGACTAAACATTGTATGGACAGTTCAAACATGGACAAAAAACCTGAACAACAGAGGTGAAGAGATTGTTGAGGCAGCTTCTTAATGTTTAAAAAGCATTTAGACAGGTACATGGAAAGGACATGTTTTGAGGTATATGGGCCATACACAGGCAGACTAGTGTCGATGGGACATGTTGGCCGGTGTGGACAAGTTTGGGCCGAAGGGCCTTTTTGCACGCTGCATGACAAGGGCAACAGCCATATGGAAACACCACCACCTGCAGAAACTCTCCATCACACATAACCCTGCCTTGGAGATATATCACCCTTCCTTCAACATTGATGTATAAAAGCTGGAACTGCATGCGGGAGCACCTTCATCACAGACCGCTGTAGCTTGATAGTAGTGGATCACTGCCATCTCAAGCATAATTGGGGATAGGCATTAAATTTTGCTTTGACAGTGACGCCCACATGCTGAAAATGAGCTTTAAAAAGGACATGTCAATAAATAGATTTGAAATTCCCATCAGTCTCAAAGCTTCTAATGAGACCTGACAGTAACATAGTTGCACAGCAGCTGAAAATGTTCCAAGTTGAATTTTGTGGCTAATCTCAAATGGTCATTGTTATTAGAAATGATCCTGAGAGTCAGCCGCACAGACATTTTCATCATTACTGGTTACAGGCACCCACAGCAGCTGATATTATTCCCACAGTGAAACAATCTGTTGCCGTACTCCGAATAATCTATAGGTTGCTATTAGAAAGGGCGACCAAGCTATCCGAGAAAAGCTTCCTTTTAAATGGAGAAACTGAAACCAGCTTCACACATCTTTCTCAGCATCCGAGCATAAAATTGTGCATCTCTGATGACATCTTCAAATACAAAAAAACCTAATGTTTTAACATCACTCGTTTCTGCCTCACAAACCTGCTCCTGTTTTTCCACCCACTTTAGCTGCAAGGGGCCCTTTGCCAGAAAGCAGAATAGATGGGGAACCTGAAATGTTTGTAAGCCTTTCCCTCAAATATCTGGTAGAGCCATGATGGGTCAAAAGACCTCCTGCGCCGTGTCCGTCTACAAATACAAATTTAAGTAGTGACTTCTGACTGTGGTTACTGATCAGAGTGCCAAATTCAAAGTATATCATATCATATCATATATATACAGCCGGAAACAGGCCTTTTCGGCCCTCCAAGTCCGTGCCGCCCAGCGATCCCCGTACATTAACACTATCCTACACCCACTAGGGACAATTTTTACATTTACCCAGCCAATTAACCTACATACCTGTACGTCTTTGGAGTGTGGGAGGAAACCGAAGATCTCGGAGAAAACCCACGCAGGTCACGGGGAGAACGTACAAACTCCTTACAGTGCAGCACCCGCAGTCAGGATCGAACCTGAGTCTCCGGCGCTGCATTCGCTGTAAAGCAGCAACTCTACCGCTGCGCTACCGTGCTTAGGTTACAACGATTGTCTGTAAATAGCATTTTTGTGCCTTCCATTCTGATCTCTGATTTCAGTTTGCAACATTGCAAACATAAAATGTCGCTGTGAAATTAAACTTTTAATTCTGTCCCGCACCAGCTAACAGCACAGGGAGGACCAATGGCTAATAAATATGCTGTTGTGCGATGATGTGAGAAGCCAAGGAGTTGTATGATTTCCGCTATCGTGTAATAACAAACACTCGGAGCAGGATGAGGCACATGCTGACTTTGAAGGAAGGCTGCGATGGTCCCTGCGCAAGGCAGCATAAACAATAAAGGTGAAAAAACTCGACGCAGGCAAATGAGGGGAGGTGACCAAACAAAAAATAATCAGCACCAACCAACCATCCTCGCATGTTCCCAGTCCCTGAATTATCAGAACTGCAAAGGAAACAACATCCGTCCACTTTCACACTCCAGTGGAAGTGATGGTTCCTCACGGCAGGGTGGCACACTCGCACCATCTGGAGAATAAATCGTGTGTGAAGTACAGTATAGTTTGGGACCGAGTTCAGTGGCAGCGACTCAGCAGTTAGTTCATTAGTTCCAAACTTCCAAGGATCAGTCCGACATCTATTCTGCTGTCAGAAAGGATAAGACAGACAGAACGCAGAAACTTCAAGGAGCACGGGAACGACAAGGGAAAAGTAAGGAGGAGCCTCGGGCTTGGTTTGAAAGTACAAAGTACAATGGTGTGTATCCTCCCTCAGCACACACCAAAAAGAAATTGTTAATATCATTATTACTAAAACAAGATGACTCAGGCGTTAGTTTGACCAACGAATATTAAACAAGTCGCGTGATTCAACAATGCTTCAGTTCTTCGAATGGGAGTGCATTGGTCGGAGAGCAGAACACAGCTTGATCCCATAATTTAGTGGTTAATTTGCAATAATGTGTTCCTGAGTTGTGAAGCTATTGATGTCGAACACTCGAGTCTGCCAGACACAGGAGGCTGCAGATACTGGAATCTTGAGCAAAAGGCAAAATGCTGGAGGAACTCAGCAGGTCAGGTAGCATACGTGGAGAGAAAGGGACAATGGCGTTTTGGGTTAGGACCCTTCTTCAGTCCATTCCCTCCACAGCTTTCCTCCAGCAGTATAATTTTTGTTCACTTGAGTCGGTCATCCCATTACTTGCATAAAAGAGGCCATTTGACCCATTGGATCCATGTTGTCCATGCAGAACGATCACATCAGTGCTTTCCCCATATTTCCTTGCAATTTAATTATTTCCCCCATATCCATCAACTTTTCTTTTGATTCTTTTGCAATTTACCTACAATAAAGGATGATTTAGAGAAGCCATTTAATCTACCTGCACCGTGGCACAACAGTAGAGTTGCTGCCTTACAGTACCAGAGACCCGGGTTCGATCCTGACTATGGGTGTTATCTGTATGGAGTTTGTACGTTCTCCCCGTGACCACATGGGTTTTTCTCCGGGTGCTCCAGTTTCCTCCCACACTCTAAAGATGTATAGGTTTGTAGGTAAATTGGCTTCGGTGAAAATTGTAAATTGTCCCTAGTGCGTAGGATAGTGCTAGAGTACGGGTATCGCTGGTTGGTGCTGACTTGGTAGGCCGAAGGACCTGTAATTCAAAATTAAACTAATATTTTTGAGACGTGCGGAAGAAATCCACATTGATACAGAGTGAACATAAAAATCCCACACAGGTGTCTAGCGCTGCAATGCACCAGCATGAACTGCAGCTTAGGTACTACTACTTCCCTCATGAAAAAAGACTTGTTCAACTGAGATTGTTACTTTATTAAAGTGGTTATAGATTTAGACTTAGGAGTATGAGGGATAATTTCCATAGTTCAGATGACACATAACATTGATGCACAATGAGCTAGTGAGAAGGATAATAATGGTGGATTTTAAACAGGGGTAAGATGTAATTGAATGCTGAGAAGTATGAAGTGTTGCCTTTTGGGGGGGAACAATGAGAAGAGGCAGCCCACTGTGTCCGTACCAACCATCAAACACCCTTTTAAACTCATCCCATTTTATTCTACCTACACTCTCATCAACATGTCCAAGACGCCAGCACGTGCCTGCACACAAGAGACAATTTTCAGTGGGCAATTAATCTATCATGTCTTTGGGATATGGGAGGAGACTGGAGCATCCGGCAGAAACCCATATGGTCTAAGGGAGAATGTGCTAACTCCACGTAGACAGCACCCGAAGTTAGAATTGAACCTGGATCTCTGGCGCTGTGAGGTAATAGTTCTACCTACTGTGTCACTATGTTGTAATTTGGTCCATCGAGTTCAAGCTGAGTTTTACCAGAAGATTTCCATCAGTTCCGTTCCGCTGTCCTTATTTCTTGTAATTTATTCTCTCACTCTGTCTCTCTCTGTCTGTTGTCTATCTGCCTGTCTGCCTCTCTCGCACATTTCCATCAACTTCCCTCTGATTCTTTTGTCACTTACTTACACTAAGGGGTAATTTATGGCAGGCAATTAACCTACCTGCACATGTTTGGGATGTGGCAGGAAGCGGGAACATCTGGCAGAAACCCACAAGTTTACATGGGGAACGTGCAAATGCCACACAGACAGCAACCCGGCTGGAGCTTTGAGGCAAAAGAGCAGCCTGCTTTCCCGCCATGCTGCCTTAAAGCATACTGGTTCCTTCATCATGGCTGATTCTAAATCCTGGAACCCCCTCCCCAACACCATTGGGAGTACCTCCACGAGAGGTCCAAGGCTGATGAAGGTGGCTCACCACCACTTTCTCAAGAATGGTTAGAGATGGGAAACAAATGTTGGCCTAGTCAGTACACCCCACATTTTGTCATCAAATAAAATGAAGGTGCCCTCAATCTAAGGTCCCATATCAACATTCTGATGGAGAGCAGGAGAATTTTCTCCAGTAACTGAAAATCTGGGATAATGTAATTCTTGGAAAATGAAATAAAAACAGTAAATACTACAAACATTCAATAGGTCAAAAAAAGGTCAAAGTTAGCGGACTTGAAATATTCCCCTTCAATAGAGGCAAGAAAAGGTCAAAGTTAGCGGACTTGAAATATTGACTCTGCTTCACTTTCCATCGATGTTGCTTGACTTCTTCACTGATATTTTCAGTGATCGGTTGATGCTAAGTGCTCAAATAAGTGATCTGGTGTTTAGCACACCGCTATTTCTGGGGCGTTTGCTGTGCCTAAATTGGCTGCTGCTCTCCCCATGTAGCCACACCAGTGTTTGCATCCTTTGGGTTGTCCAGAGAAGCTGAAGTAACGTCCGTCTATATTTGTAACCATCATGTGAAATTGACTCTTGCTGAAGCAGTTGAAAGAAAAAATATCACTGAAATTCAGTAATAAACAGCTGGAAACCATGATGAGAGGGCCATAGGGTCTTTCTGCATGGTTAAATTCAGATGGGCTACATGAATTTTCTCACCAGATGGGCAAAGTCTGCATTAACAATAACGATTTATATGTTGCCTTTAACACAGTAAAACGTCCCAAGGTGCTGCACAGGAGTATTATCGAGCAAAATATAACACCGCGACACAGAAGGAGGTCTGGCAGGAAACCAAAAGTTTGGCCTGAGAAGGAGATTTCATTTTAATTGTGTACAGTTCTGGCCACCACATTACAGGAAGAATGTGAGGGCTTTGGAGAGGCTGCCTGGATTAGAAGGTTTAAGCTATAATGGGAGGTTGGACAAACTTGTATTGTTTTATCATATCATATCATATATATACAGCCGGAAACAGGCCTTTTCGGCCCTCCAAGTCCGTGCCGCCCAGTGATCCCCGTACATTAACACTATCCTACACCCACTAGGGACAATTTTTACATTTACCCAGCCAATTAACCTACATACCTGTACGTCTTTGGAGTACATACCTGTACGTCTTTCTCTGGTGCTTCGGAGGCTGAAGGAAGACCTGATGGAAGTTTAGAAAATGATGAGGGGCTTAGGTAGGTGAGATAGTCAGAACCTTTCTCCCAGGGTGTAAATGTCAAATACTAGAGGGCATAGCCACAAGGTCAGAGGAACAAAATTTAAAGGAGATGTGTGGGGGAAGTTTGTTTACACGGAGAGTGCTAGGTGCCTGACATCCATTGCCATTGATGATATTTTGAGGCAGATAAAATAGTGGTGTTTAAGAAGATGCTTGATAGATATATGAATATGCAGGAAATTGAAGATATGGGGCACATGCTGGCAAAAGGAATCAGTTCAAATAGGTTTCATGTTGGGCACGGACTTGGTGTGCTGAAAGCCCTGTTCCTGTGCTGCACTGTTCTATGTTCCATATTCTTTAAAAGGGGAATGAGAGGAAGAGTGGCTTGGAAAGGAGAATCTGGAATTTGGCAGCTAATGGCACCAGGCTAATTAGGTAAAAGTGCTATATAAATTCAAGTTGGTGCAAAATAGCTCCACTATTTTTTGATCAGCATTCGCAAACAAACAACAGGCTGAACTGGGTCTATGCTCAAACTTATCACCCGTGGTGCCTTTCTGCATATGGTAGCAGTGTGGCAGGTAGGGAGAAAAGTGTAGATACATTGAACCAGTCTGGTAGGCAAGAGGCAAGTTGGAGAGCCCAAGGGGTCTAGTGGTATCTGCTGCATTCACTTTAAAGCTTGGAGCCTCACAGATGTCAATGAGCTTTGAGCACAGACCAGCACTTGGAATGATGACATTATTGACGATGAGTGGGGCTGACAATGGACAATAAATGCAGGAGTAGACCATTCGGCCCTTCGAGTTAGCACCGCCATTCACTGTGATCATGGCTGATCATCCACAATCAGTATCCCGTTCTTGCCTACTCTCCATATCCCTTGACTCCACTATTTTTAAGAGCTCTATCTAACTATCTTGAAAGCATCCAGAGAATCGGCCTCCACTGCCTTCTGAGGCAGAGAAATCCACAGATTCACAACTCTCTGTGTGAAAAAGTTTTTCCTCTTCTCCGTTCTAAATGGCCAACCCCTTATTCTTAAACTGTGGCCCCTGGTTCCTGACTCCCCCAACATCGGGGACATGTTTCCTGCCTCTAGCCTGTCCAATCCCTTAATAATCTTATATGTTTCAATAAGATCCCCTCTTATCCTAAATTCCAGTGTATACAAGCCCAGTCGCTCCATTCTTTCAACATATGACAGTCCCGCCATCCCGGAAATTAGCCTGGTGAACCTACGCTGCATTCCCTCAATAGCAAGAATGTCCTTCCTCAAATTTGGAGACCAAAACTGCACACAATACTCCAGGTGTGGTCTCACCAGGGCCCTGAATTACTGCAGAAGGACCTATTTGCTCCTATATTCAACTCCTCTTGTAATGTAGGCCAACATGCCATTAGCTTTCTTCACTGCCGGCTGTACCTGCATGCTTACTTTCAGTGACTGATGTATAAGCACACCCAGATCTCTTTGTACTTCCCTTTTTCCTAACCTGACACCATTCAGATAATAATCTGCCTTCCGGTTCTTTCCACCAAAGTGGAGAACCTCACATTTATCCACATTAAACTGCATCTGCCATGCATCTGTCCACTCACCCAACCTGGCCAAGTCACCCTGCATCCTCAAAGCATCCTCCTCACAGTTCACACTGCCACACAGCTTGGTGTCATCTGCAAATTTGCTAATGTTACTTTTAACCCCTTCATCTAAATCATTAATGTATATTGTAAATAGCTGCAGTCCCAGCACCGAGCCTTGCGGTACCCCACTAGTCACTGCCTGCCATTCTGAAAGGGACCTGTTAATCCCTCCTCTTTGTTTCCTGCCTGCCAACCAATTTTCTAACCATGTCAGTACCCTACCCCCAATACCATGTGCTCTAGATTTTCTAACTAATCTCCTATGTGGGACTTTATCAAATGCTTTCTGAAAGTCCAAGTACACTACATCCACTGGGTCTTCCTGGTCCATTTTCCTTGTTACATCCTCAAAAAGTTCCAGAACATTAGTTAAGCATAATTTCCCCTTCGTAAATTCATGCTGACTCGGACCGATCCTGATACTGCTATCCAAATATGCCGCTATGTCATCTTTTATAATTGACATTTAAAATGTGATAGAGAGGGGTTAGAATGGAGTACCCAGGAGAGAATATTCTGGAGGGATAATCCAGAGGCCAGAATAAGAGGGTGATCACTTTGCTGGGGTTATGCTTTAGATCTCCCAATAGTCAGCAGGAACTAGAGGAAAGGGCATGTAAGCCAATTGCAGAGATGTAGAAGAGCAAACCTCCTCTAGCCACATCTATTGCATTCGATGCTCACGATTTGGTCTCCTTTACATCGGCAAGACCAAGCGTAGACTAGGCGACCATTTCGTCGAACACTTGTGCTTGGACTGCCAAGGCCTATTGGATCTCCCGGTTGCTGATCATTTTAATTCCCCTTCCTATTCCCACACTGACCTTTCTGACCTAGGCTTCCTCCGTTGCCAGATTGAGACCAAACGCAAACTGGAGGAACAGCATCTCATATTCTGCTTGGGTAGCTTACAACCCATTGGTATGAACACCGAATTCTCCAATTTTATAGAAATAACCCTCAAACATCTCCCTTTCGAAGTCCCTCTCTCCCCTGCGCCCTACCTGGATGCGCACCCGTTTCTCCCTTTCCCCTTCCCCACATTTCCTTCCATCTATATTCCTTCCTCTGGGTTCACAGTTCATGCCCCTTATATCCTTATCTCTTCATCTCACACTGTTTGTCTTTTCATCTCTGGCTTTTGTCCAACCATCTGCCAATCAAAACTTGGGTACTTTGGAAATGTCATCACTATTCTGTAAGTTACAAAGTTGTTATGGAAAGGGATACGGTTGGTTCTTTAAGATGATAAGTAAAGTCAAGTCAAGTCAAGTCAAGTCAAATTTATTTGTCACATACACATACTCGATGTGCAGTGAAATGAAAGTGGCAATGCCTGCGGGTTGTGCACAAAAAGAATTACAGTTACAGCATATAAATAAAGTTAATAAGTTACTAAACATAGCACAAAAAGTGTCGACAAAAATTTAGTCTCTGGGGTTATCAAAGTTGACAGTCCTGATGGCCTGTGGGAAGAAGCTCCGTCTCATCCTCTCCGTTTTCACAGCGTGACAGCGGAGGCGTTTGCCTGATCGTAGCATCTGGAACAGTCCGTTACTGGGGTGGCAGGGGTCCCTCATGATCTTGCTTGCTCTGGATCTGCACCTCCTGATGTATAGGTCCTGCAGGGGGACGAGTGTAGTTCCCATGGTGCGTTCTGCCGAACGCACTACTCTCTGCAGGGCCATCCTGTCCTGGGCAGAGCTGTTCCCAAACCAGACTGTAATGTTGCCGGACAGGATGCTCTCTACAGCCCCAGAGTAGAAGCAATGAAGGATCCTCAGCGACACTCTGAATTTCCTCAGTTGTCTAAGGTGGTAAAGGCGCTGCTTAGCCTTACCCACCAGTGCGGCAATGTGCGTTGCCCACGTCAGATCCTCTGCGATGCGGACTCCCAAGTATTTGAAACTGCTCACCCTATCCACAATAGACCCATTTATCTCCAGTGGCGTGTACGTCCTTGGATGTTTAGCCCTTCTGAAGTCCACAATCAGCTCCTTTGTTTTAGTGACATTCAAGAGGAGGCTATTGTCCTGACACCAGAGTGCCAGATCAGCCACCTCCTCCCGGTAGGCCTTCTCATCGTTGTTGGAGATCCGGCCCACCACCACAGTGTCATCAGCAAACTTGATGATGGAGTTTGAGCTGAACCTGGCCCTACAGTCATGTGTGTACAGGGAGTACAGTAGGGGGCTAAGGACGCAGCCCTGGGGGGATCCTATGTTCAGGGTGAGGGAGCTAGATGTGTGTTCCCCCATCCTGACCACTTGGGGTCTGGCAGTGAGAAAGTCCAGGACCCAGGCACACAGAGGGGTGCTAAGCCCCAGTTCCAGCAGCTTCTCAACCAGTCTGCTGGGGACTATTGTGTTGAATGCTGAACTAAAGATGTTGATCTGGGGAAAGACTGGCTTCAATATTGTAAGAAAAAACAGATTGGGTCCAGATGCAACTGGTAAAACAACAGCTGACAAATGGGAGTCTTTAAAAGATATTCCAGAGCAGCATGTTTCAATAATGTTGAATCCTGCATTCGACACCAACACCATTGTCAAGTTTGCAGACGACACAACGGTGATCGGGCTGATCACCAACGGTGATGAAACAAAATACAGAGTGGAGGTGCAGAACCTGGCGGACTGGTGCTCTGATAACAACCTGTCCCTAAATACCACCAAGACCAAGGAGCTGATCATCAACTTCCGTAGGTCACATAACGGGGAATACGCCCCGATCTTTATCAACGGGGACAGTATGGAGAGAGTGTCCAGCTTCAAGTTTCTGGGAATTCACATTTCGGAGGACCTAACATGGTCCAATAACACTGCTGCGCTGGTCAAGAAGGCACAGCAACAACTGTTCTACCTAAGAACACTGAAGACGTCTGGTCTACCCCAACAGCTGCTGACGACATTCTACCGCTGAACCATAGAGAGCATCCTAACACATGGCATCCCTGTGTGGTACCTCAGCTGCATGGAGGCAGAAAGGAAAGCTCTTCAGCGGGTAGTCCATAGAGCTCAGAGGACCATCGGAACACAGCTACCAGTCTTGGAGGGCATCTACAACACACGATGCCTCAGAAAAGCCACCAGCATCCACAAAGACTCTTCACACCCCTGCAACAGTCTGTTCGAACTCCTTCCATCGGGCAGACGATACAAGGCCTTCTCCAGATTCAGGAACAGCTTCATCCCCAGGGCCGTAGCTGCCATGAACCGGTCCTGCTGAGCCGGATGGTCACAACGCACAGTGATCCGGCACGGATCTACTTGCACTTTATTCTGTCTTAAAACTGTTACAATTTGTCTCGCTGGGTTGTTGTTGTTTAAATGAATACTGACTAGCTAATTAAATTATTGCATCGTATGGGAGGCACATTCCCAATCTCGTTGTACCCCTGTACAATGACAATAAAGATATATTATATTGTATTGTATTGTATTGTAAGGGTGCAAAGCAATGAAGGCAAGATTACTTAGATGGCAAACTTGGATGGCAAAGGATATTGAAAGGCAAATGGAATCGATGGGGTCCCTTGAGAAAATAGAGTGTGTAGGAGAGAAAGGAGGAAATTAAGAGGGCAAAATGGGGCCATGAAATGTCCATGGCACGAAAAATTACAGTTAACCCTCGCAATAACGGACGGGAGTGGGGGGGTTGGTGTTCGATATTGCTGATTTGCTTCTACATCCGAGTGAGGGGAGTAAAGTTTAACCCAAGGCTGAGAGGGAAGAAATGTGGCCATTGGGCGGGGGTTAAACAAGGGGGAATTCGCAGGCTGGGGGGGGGGCGCATAGCTCTTGGCCCCACATGCTGTGCGCCGGGGATGGGCCCGGTACTCACACCGCTTTCATGCACTCGTTTTCTCCATTCCCGCAATTGGAAGTTCGCCATGTGGCGCCAGCTCTTTGGGTAACTGGCGAAAGTAGGGTGCAGTGCAACAGTAGCCTCGGTCCGCTATAATGGAAATCAGGAACAAGAGGACAGCCAAGGAAAGAGTCGGTCTCCTAAGAGATCAAAGTGAGAATCTTTGTGTGGTGGCAGGGGATGTGGGATAGGTTCTAAATGGATATTTCTCAACTGCATTCACCAAGAAGGATAGAGAAGATAGTGAGTTCTGGAGGGAGTAGGTGGATAATCTGGTGCAGGTTAGTATTACGGACAAGGAATTAGATGACATGGGACACATAAATGTTGATAAATCTCCAGGGTTGGATAATATCTTTCTCAGGAGGCAATAGAAGGCAAGGAAGGAGAGAGCTCAGACCCTGACAGAAACTTGCCTCTTTGTTAACCACAGGTGAGGTGCCAGAAGACTGGAGGATGGCTAATGTTGTTCTTTTATTTAAGAAGGGCAGCAGGGATAAGCCTGTTAACTACAGGCCGATCGGCCTTATGTCAGTGGTAGAGAAATTATTGGCGAAAATTCAAAGGAATAGGATTTCTGTACATTTGGAAAGACAGGGCTAATCAGGAATAGTCAGCATGGCTAGGTGCACAGAAAAACCTGCCGCACTAATTTGATTGAGTTTTTTAAGGAGGTATCGGAGAAGAATGATGAAGCCAGAGTGGTAGTCATTGTGCATGGACTTTAGTAAGGCATTGGACAACGTCATGCAGGTCCTGCCGCTGGCAGGTCCTGACAAGGCTGGCCAAGCAAGTCAAAGCACACGTGATCCGAGGTGAGCTGGATAATTGGATCCAAAACTGGATTGGTGATAAGAGGCAGCGGATAATGGTGGAAAGATTGATCAGGGACCCTTGTTGTGCAGGGATTTATACAATGACCCTTGTAGTTTGTGATATAGATAAATGACTTGGATGCAAATTTAAGATGGTTAGTTTGTAGATGACACAACCTTGGGGATTAAGTCTATCGTTTCCTGTAAGTGACAATACAGATACATAATGTAGTGAAAAAGGCAGGTGGCATGATTGTCTTTTTAGGCAGAGGCATAGATTAGAAAAGTTGGTATGTTATGTTGCAACATTACATACACAGACCCAAGCACACTTGGAATGTCAAGTACATTTCAAATTGTCATATTAAAAGGGATGGCAGGATTAACATATGATGAAAGAATGGATCGACTGGACTTGTATTCACTGGAATTTAGAAGGATGAGAGGAGATCTTATAGAAGCAATAAAATTATGAAGGGATTGGACAGGCTAGATGCAAGAAAATATTCCCCGATGTTGGGGGAGTCCAGAACCAGGGGTCACAGTTTAAGAATAAGGGGTAGGCCATTTAGGACTGGGATGAAGAAAAACTTTTTCACCCAGAGAGTTGTGAATCTGTGGAATTCTCTGCCACAGAAGGCAGTGGAGGCCAATTCACTGGATGTTTTCAAGAGAGAGTTAGATAAAATCAAGGGATATGGGGAAAAAGCAGGAACTGGGTACAGATTGTGAATGATCAGCCATGATCATATTGAATGGCGGTGCTGGCTCGAAGGGTCGGATGGCTTACTCCTGCACCTGCTTTCTATGTTTCTATGTACGAAGGGTGTGGTTGCACTGGAGAAACTGTGAAGGAGACCAGTTAGTCTGACATCAGTGGTGGGGAAGATGCTGGAGTCAATTATAAAAGACGAAATTGCTGAGCATTTATATCACAGTAACAGGATCGTTCAGATTCAGCATGGATTTACGAAGGGGAAATCATGCTTGACTAATCTACTGGAATTTTTTGAGGATGTAACTAGGAAAATTGACAGGGGAGAGCCAGTGGATGTGGTGTACCTCGACTTTCAGAAAGCCTTCGACAAGGTCCCACATAGGAGATTGGTGGGCAAAATTAGAGCACATGGTATTGGAGGTAGGGTACTGACATGGATAGAAAGTTGGTTGACAGACAGAAAGCAAAGAGTGGGGATAAATGGGTCCCTTTCAGAATGGCAGGCAGTGACTAGTGGGGTACCGCAAGGCTCGGTGTTGGGACCGCAGCTATTTACAATATACATCAATGACTTGGATGAAGGGATTAAAAGTACCATTAGCAAATTTGCCGATGATACAAAGCTAGGTGGCAGTGTGAACTGTGAGGAAGATGCTATGAGGTTGCAGGGTGACTTGGACAGGTTGTGTGAGTTGGCGGATGCATGGCAGATGCAGTTTAATGTAGATAAGTGTGAGGTTATCCACTTTGGTGGTAAGAATAGGAAGGCAGATTATTATCTGAATGGTGTCAAGTTAGGAAAAGGGGACGTACAACGTGATCTGGGTGTCTTAGTGCATCAGTCACTGAAAGGAAGCATGCAGGTACAGCAGGCAGTGAAGAAAGCCAATGGAATGTTGGCCTTCATAACAGGAGGAGTTGAGTATAGGAGCAAAGAGGTCCTTCTGCAGTTGTACAGGGCCCTAGTGAGACCGCACCTGGAGTACTGTGTGCAGTTTTGGTCTCCAAATTTGAGGAAGGATATTCTTGCTATTGAGGGCATGCAGCGTAGGTTTACTAGGTTAATTCCCGGAATGGCGGGACTGTCATATGTTGAAAGACTGGAGCGACTAGGTTTGTATACACTGGAATTTAGAAGGATGAGAGGGGATCTTATCGAAACGTATAAAATTATTAAGGGGTTGGACACGTTAGAGGCAGGAAACATGTTCCCAATGTTGGGGGAGTCCAGAACCAGGGGCCATAGTTTAAGAATAAGGGGTAGGCCATTTAGAACAGAGATGAGGAAAAACTTTTTTAGTCAGAGAGTTGTGAATCTGTGGAATTCTCTGCCTCAGAGGGCAGTGGAGGCCAATTCTCTGAATACATTCAAGAGAGAGCTAGATAGAGCTCTTAAGGATAGCGGAGTCAGGGGTATGGGGAGAAGGCAGGAACGGGGTACTGATTGAGAATGATCAGCCATGATCACATTGAATGGCGGTGCTGACTCGAAGGGCCGAATGGCCTTCTCCTGCACCTATTTTCTATTGTCTATTGTCTGTTGAGATTCACCAGGATGCTGCCAGGAATGGATGAGTTTAGTAATAGGAAGAAGTTGGACAGGCTGAGTTTGTTTTCTCTGAAGCCAAGAAAGCTGTGGGATGTCCTGATAAAGGTGGATAAAATTATGAGGCCTAGATAAGGTAGGTAGTCAGGATCTATTTCCCATGGCAGGGGGCATCAAAAACAAGAGGGCACAGGCTTAAGGTGAGTGGAAATAGTTTAAAAGGGACTTAAGGGTAAAGTTTTATATGCGGTGATATCTGAAACACACTACTAACAAAAGGTGGTGGAATCAGATACAATTGGTACATTAGGAAGACAATTAGACAGTCATTTAAATCAAAAAGACCTGGAAAGATACAAACTTCATGGGGGCAAACGGGCATATGGGCAAATCGGTGGGCTCAAGGGGCAATTTCTGTGCTGCACAACTCTACCACTCTACCCATACCTAGAATCAGAGGGCCAAAGAAGCTGACCAAAGGCCTTGAAATATTAGAATGCATCTGAGGATCGGAGACTTTTAAAAGTAGTTCAAAAGCAGTTTAAAAGTAGCAAGAAAGAGATAAGACTTTCTTTTTTACCTTCCATCACAGTGTGGAGGTGCCTGGAGGAGAGTCACTGTGATGGATGTTTGTGTTGAATTATGTAGTTGTGTGTTTTTGTTACTTTTTTATTGTTGTGACTGCATGGCAATCAAATTTCGTTCAAACCTGTTTTGAATGACAAATAAAGAAATTCAAAAAATTCAAATTGTCTTAAGTAATTAAAAAGGAATCTAAATAAAAATACCCTAAATTACTAGAAATCAATTAAGAACAGGAAGAGAAAATATATTAAAGAAAAATAATCGAAACACTTAACTTTTTAACTTAAGGTCTGTAAACCCATTTAGGAATGGGCTCGGCTATTTGCAGCAGCCATTGCTCATGCAAGGCCAAGGAGATTGGGTATGAAGTTAATCCATGTCTTCAGCTTCATGTGCCAATGTTCCACCCCTGGGCTCAGTGGAGGTCCAGTTTACTGACATCTCACCTTCAGCTCATCTCAGACTCCCTCAGTTTTGATGCAAAGATGGAGAAGAGTTGGTCAATGAAGTGGGTGCTGGTGGTTCTCTACAGAATGCGCAGCATTGAGCAGAAGACATAAAGTGTCACATATTTGTTAACAATCCATTACTTGCTGACTCCAAAATTGAAAGCAATGCCAGTGCTTGAATTGGGATGTCTTGAGAGGATATAATAATTGAGAACATAAGAAAGAGAAACAGGTCCGGGACTTCTAACTAGTTCTGCCAGTCACCAAGATCATGGCTGATCTTCTACCGAAGAGCCATTTTGTGGGAACTTCATCACCACTGATGTTGGTGCCACCTCAGTAGTTGAAGATGTCAGCAAAAACTTCAGCCTGTTGGTCCGTGCCGGTTTTGAGAACACAACGAAGTATTCCATAAGTGCCAGAAGCTTTACACCCACTATCCAGAGTCTGAGACCCCTGATTCCCACCGTCTACCCTATTAAACCATCCAAATACAATACATTTCACCACCAGCATCTGTCATTTTTCTGAACTCCAAGGAAAACTGTGATCTTTCAACAAGTTCACAGCAATGAACTTCCTGATAGTATATAAAATGATAAAAGGAATAGATAGGGTAGACATTCAGAACCTTTTTCCCATTGTGGACATGTCAAAGCCAAGAGGTCATAGGTTCAAGGTGAAAGAAAGCCAATATGTGGGGCAGGTTTTTTACATAAGGGGTGGTGGATACTTGGAACGCGCTGCCAGGGATGGTGGTAGTGGCATTCAAGAGACTTTTAGATAAGTAAGTGGATATGCAGGGAATATGGACCATGTGGAGGCAAATGAGATTATAATTTCTTGGCATCATGTTCGACATGGACATATTGGACAGAAGGGCCTGTTCATGCGCTAAATTTGTCTATGTTCTAATATTCTGCGTTGCCACATGCTTCCATATTTGTACATGTACATGCTGCAGTACCTTTTTATTTAAGGCAACTCCATCTTCACAGTCCAGCACAGCACAATCTACATGAAGATTGGGGATCTTCTGGAGTTTCCTTTCATCATTGCCAGGCACGTACAGCACAGCTCTCCGTGGTGTGTACTTCTGGTTGGTGTGTGCACCGGATGAGTGGTGACAGCACAGTATAGGCCCAAGAAAGTGACCTATCTTGGCAGAGTTAAGTCTGAAAGGAACAAGAGTGAATAAGTCAAACCAAGACTAAACAAGCAGATTAAACAGATTAAACACAAACTAACTGTCTTCTTTTCAAGGGAAAATGTGATCAATATCAGCTCTGAACCATGAATTTCTAAATATATCCACCACCATTACAAGGGCTCATACACCCTTGTCACAGCTCATCTGTGATTTTGCTATCTCAAGGCTTGACTATTCAAACGCAATCCTTGCCAACCTCTCATTTTGCTCTCGCCGTAAACTTCATCCAAAAGTCTGCTTCCCACATCATTTACTCACCTATCATCCACCTTGGGTGAAACATACATTGGATCTGGTGAAGCAACACATGTATTTTGTAAATTCTCATTGTTGTTTTCAATTCTTATCTCCGTAATTTCCTCCAGACCTACTATTATGACAATAGACAATAGACAATAGGTGCAGGAGTAGGCCATTCAGCCCTTCGAGCCAGCACCGCCATTCAATGCGATCATGGCTGATCACTCTCAATCAGTACCCCGTTCCTGCCTTCTCCCCATACCCCCTCACTCCGCTATCCTTAAGAGCTCTATCCAGCTCTCTCTTGAAAGCATCCAACGAACTGGCCTCCACTGCCTTCTGAGGCAGAGAATTCCACACCTTCACCACCCTCTGACTGAAAAAGTTCTTCCTCATCTCCGTTCTAAATGGCCTACCCCTTATTCTTAAACTGTGGCCCCTTGTTCTGGACTCCCCCAACATTGGGAACATGTTATCTGCCTCCAATGTGTCCAATCCCCTAATTATCTTATATGTTTCAATAAGATCCCCCCTCATCCTTCTAAATTCCAGTGTATACAAGCCCAATCGCTCCAGCCTTTCAACATACGACAGTCCCGCCATTCCGGGAATTAACCTAGTGAACCTACGCTGCACGCCCTCCATAGCAAGAATATCCTTCCTCAAATTTGGAGACCAAAACTGCACACAGTACTCCAGGTGCGGTCTCACCAGGGCCCGGTACAACTGTAGAAGGACCTCTTTGCTCCTATACTCAACTCCTCTTGTTACGAAGGCCAACATTCCATTGGCTTTCTTCACTGCCTGCTGTACCTGCATGCTTCCTTTCATTGACTGATGCACTAGGACACCCAGATCTCGTTGAACTCCCCCTCCTCCTAACTTGACACCATTCAGATAATAATCTGCCTTTCTATTCTTACTTCCAAAGTGAATAACCTCACACTTATCTACATTAAACTGCATCTGCCATGTATCCGCCCACTCACTTTCTTTGATATGCCGACAATATTTCAATTCTGGTAATTGCTTCACAACTGAAGGAGTGCAATAATATCCGTAGTCCCAGTTTTGGACAAGATGTTAAACTGCGGCCTTATCCATTCTCACTGGTGGATGCAAAAGGTCCCATTTGATTATCTCAAAGAAGAGCAGTTGGAATTCTCACATATCTTGGGCCAATATTTTATCTTTCCTTGCAGCAGATTATCTGCTCGTCATCAAATAAAGTCTTGCACTATGCTCCAAAAGTGTTTTATAACAAAGTACTTTTGGGGGCACAGTGGTGAAGAGCGGCACAGTGGCACAGCGGTAGAGTTGCTGCGTTATAGCGGCAGAGACTTGGGTTCGATCCCGACTGTGGATGCTGTCTGCACGGAGTTTGTACATTCTGCTTGTAACCGCGTGGGTTTCTCTGGGTACTCCGGTTTCCTCCCACACTCCAAAGACGTACAGGTTTGTAGCTTAATTGGCTTCTGTAAATTGTCTTACTGTGTAGGATAGTGCCATCGTACAGTATGATCACTGGTCAGAATGGACTCGGTGGGCTGAAGGGCCTTTTTCCACGCAGTATCTCTGAAGTCTAAGATCTAAATCTGTAAAGTCTGAGAGGGCAGTCACAGTTGTGATGCAGGAAATTTGCTGGCTTATTTTGTGCATAGCAAGATCCCATACACAGCAAGGTGAAAAAGACGAGATAAAATGTACTGAAAAAAAATTGCTTCTTGAGGGATTTTGATGAACCACAAAGTAGCTGCTCCCACATCTTCAGGCAGAATCAGAGCAGAATCATTAAATCCCAAACAGAAGGGAGATCATCTTTCAGGCAAGGTATGGATTTCAAAATATTTATTCCAATATCCTGATCAATAGTTATCCCCCATCCAGCATCAGGAAAACAAACAATGGGACCACTTGTCACACCTCTACTCAAGGAAGCTTCCTGTGTATTATTTTGCCTGCTGCATTGTCCATATTGGTTGCTATTTCAAAGTATTTCATAGAATCATAGAGCACAGGGATAGGCCCTTCAGCCCATCAAATCCATACCAACCATCATAGAAACATAGAAAAGAGATGCAGGAGTAGGCCATTCGACCCTTTGGGCCAGCACCCCCCTTCAATATGATCATGGCTGATTTTCCAAAATCAGTCCCCATTCCTGCTTTTTCACCATATCCCTTGATTCCGTTAGCCCTAAGAGCTAAATCTAACTCTCTCTTGAAAACATCCAGTGAATTGGCCGCCACTGCCTTCTGTGGCAGAGAATTCCACAGATTTACAACTCTCTGGGTGAAAAGGTTTTTCCTCATCTCAGTCCTAAATGGCCTACCCCTTATTCTTAAACTGTGACCCCTGGTTATGGACTCCCCCAACATCGGGAAAATTTTTCCTGCATCTAACCTGATCTCTTAAGATCCCTTAAGAATTTTATATGTGTCTATAAGACTATGTTTCTATCATAAACTAGGTTCATAGAATCTCATCTTTCCCTTCCTGAATTTGACAATCAGTTCCTCGGTCTTGATGCCTGAGAGTAAGATTATTGTTTAGGCACCGTTCAATCAGATCACAGGAGGAGTACAGGAGTCTCCCTCCTGCACTCTGACTTGTTAGTTGTCCAGCAATGGTGGTATCATTAATGAATTGAAACCTCACGTTGGAACTAGGTCAGGCTACACAGTCATGGGTACAGAGTGAGTAGAGAAGAGGACTATGCACACAGCCTTGAGGTGCTCCTACAGTGCCCTCCATAATGTTTGGGACAAAGACCCATCATTTATTTATTTCCCTCTGTACTCCACAATTTAAGATTTGTCATAGAAAAAATCACATGTGGTTAAAGTGCACATTGTCAGATTTTAATAAAGGCAATTTTTATACATTTTGGTTTCACCATGTAGAAATTACAGCAATGTTTATACATAGTCCCCCCATTTCAGGACACCATAATGTTTGAGACACAGCAATGTCATGTAAATGAAAGTAGTCATGTTTAGTATTTTGTTGCATAACATTTGCATGCAATGACTGCTTGAAGTCTGCGATTCATGAACATCACCAGTTGCTGGGTGTCTTCTCTGGTGATGCTCTGCCAGGCCTGTATTGCAGCCATCTTTAGCGCTTGTTTTGGGGGCTAGTCCCCTTCAGTTTTCTCTTCAGCATATAAAAGGCATGGTCAATTGGGTTCAGATCAGGTGATTGACTTGGCCACTCAAGAATTGACCATTTTTTAGCTTTGAAAAACTCCTTTACTGCTTTAGCAATATGTTTGGGATCGTTGTCTTGTTGTAGAATGAACCGCCTGCCAATGAGTTTTGAGGCATTTGTTTGAACTGGAGCAGATCGGATGTGCCTATACACTTCAGAATTCATTATGCTACTACCATCAGCAGTTGTATCATCAATGAAGATAAGTGAGCCAGTACCTTCAGCAGCCATACATGCCCAGGCCATAACACCCCCACCACCATGTTTCACAGATGAGGTGGTATGCTTTGGATCTTGGGCAGTTCCTTCTCTCCTCCATACTTTGCTCTTGCCATCACTCTAATATAAGTTAATCTTCATCTCATCTTTCAAGACCATTTTCCAGAATTGTGGTTGCTCTTTTAAGTACTTTTTGGCAAACGGTAACCTGGCCATCACATTTTTGCAGCTAACCAGTGGTTTGCATCTTGCAGTGTAGCCTCTGTATTTCTGTTCATGAAGTCTTCTGCGGACAGTGATCATTGACAAATCCACACCTGACTCCTGAAGAGTGTTTCTGATCTGTCGATCAGGTATTTGGGGATTTTTCTTTATTATACGGAGAATTCTTCTGTCATCAGCTGGGAAGGTCTTCCTTGGCCTGCCAGTCCCTTTGCGATCAGTAAGCTCACCAGTGCTCTCTTTCTTCTTAATGATGTTCCAAACAGTTGATTTTGGTAAGCCTAAGGTTTGGCTGAAATCTCGAACATTTTTATTCTTGTTTCTCAGTCTCATAATAGCTTCTTTGACTTTCATTGGTACAACTTTGGTCTTCATGTTGATAAACAGCAATAAAAGTTTCCAAAGGTGATGGAAAGACTGGAGGAAAGAGTAGGTGCTGAGAGCTCTCTTATACCTGCATTAAGGAGGCATTTAAACATACCTGAGCAATTACAAACCCCTGTGAAGCCATGTGTCCCAAACATTATGGTGCCCTGAAATAGGGGGACTATGTATAAACACAGCCGTAATTTCTACATGGTGAAACCAAAATGTATAAAAATGGCCTTTATTAAAATCTGACAATGTGTACTTTAACCACATGTGATTTTTTTCTATTACAAATCTCAAATCGTGGAGTACAGAGACAAATAAATAAATGATGGGTCTTTGTCCCAAACATAATGGAGGGCACTGTATGTCATTATTGAGCAGGAAGTGTTGTTGCCAATTTGTACTGACTGTGGCCTGCTGGTGAGGAAGTTGAGGATCTAATTACATAGGGACACGCAGAGACACAATTGTCAGCGTTTAATGATAATTTTTGAAGAGATGATGGTGTTGAATGCCAAGCAGTGGTCGGTGAACAACAGCCTGAAGTACATGTTCTTATTGACCAAATGATACAGTGCAGAGCGGAGAACCAGCAAGATCACATCCTCTGTTGATCTTTTGTGGCAGTATATGAATTGTAATAAATCCAGGTTCCTTACTGAGGTGGCAGTTGAAATGCTTCATAACCAACCTCTCAAAGCACTTTATCATCATGGACGTTAGTGGCACTGGTTGGTAGTCATTGAGGCACGACACCTTACTCTTCATGGACACGTATTATTGGTGTCCTTTTAAAGCAGGTGGGAACCGTAGACATTATTAATGAGAGGTTGGAGATGTCCACAAAAACTGCACTCAATTGGTCCGTGTAGGTTTTAAGAACGTGACCAGGTTCACTATCGGGGCCGGACGTTTTCGAGTATTCACCCTCATGAAGGATCTTCTGGCTGGCCTCGGTGACTAAAATTAATGTTATCACGAGCTGTGAGGCCTGAGAAGGTACATCTATGATCTCCCTTTCGAAGCAAGCATTGAGAACATTGGTGTGTAAGAAGGAACTGCAGATGCTGGTTTAAACTGAAGATAGACACAAAAAGCTGTAGTAACTCAGCGGGACAGGCAGCATCTCTGGAGAGAAGGAATGGGTGATGTTTCGGGTCGAGACCCTTCTTCCTTCTCTCCAGAGATGCTGCCTGTCCTGCTGAGTTACTACAGCTTTTTGTGTTTATATTGAGACCATTGGGCTTGTCTGGGAGGCGTGTATCAATGTCAGCTGAACTACTACTTTTATCCTAACTCACACCGAGTCTTCTTCCCCACCTACCTCTATGATCTCCCCTGTTACTAGTTTCACTGAGATCTCGTCGCTCATGCAACCGTGTTTCTTGTACAACCCCAATTTGAATCACTCACTCTCTGACGGTTACATAAGCTCTGAACCCCAAACCACAGCATAGCAATAGATTGTACATCGAACACGTGGTTCCATGCTGGTGCTTATATGATACAGAGGTTTCTCCACCATTTCACCTCATCAGTACATCCTTCTATAACCTTCCCCCTCATGTGCTTAGCCTAGCTTGCCTCAAACCAATGTTTGTTTCTTTGTCTCAACCACTCCATGTGACATTGAGTTCCATTATCTCACTTTCTAACTGAAGATCATCCCCCGATGTGTAAGTTTCATACATTATATTTAATCTCCTTCAATTCCTGACCTTTTGCATTTCTCTAAACTTAATCCCTCCACCACTGGTTGACATGCCCGGCTGATCACGTCCTACGGACCAGAATGTCCTCCCTAAATCTCTCAGTCTCTGTCTTCTCCGATATCTTTGATCACGAAATCACGTCATGTATTCTTTTGTGGCTTGGTGTTAAAATTTTGTTTGATAACATCCTGCAAAGGGACTTGACAGATTTTAGTTTCCTAAAAGGCATGAGCCATTATGAGGCACATGAGGGTAGTCGTTGTTTATGTTACATAAAAACTAGCACAAAAAATGGTTAGATATGATTTTAAAAGCAAGAATTGTAAGACAACAAAAAACACATTTCAAGACTACAATTGGCCAAATAAAACTCTGGCAACATTCATATCTCTTGGGGGATTAAAATATATATATTTCCTGTATCTGTTCTGCATTTACAATGCTGAATTGCTTCTGATGGAAAAATCTTTTTAAAGATAATCTGAGTCTTCGACCTGAAATGTCCATTTTGTATCTTTCCACAGATGTAGCCTGACCTGTGGACTGTTCCAACATTTTCTGTCTCTATATCTGGTACAGCAACTGTTGTATCTGCCCAGTTTCTTTCTGTGAGCATATTTTAATCCATCTATTTAGGCCTTCTTCCGATTTTCATCATCACAGAAGCCAGTGTTCAGAAGGAGAAAAGGCTGTGGCCAATTTGTGTACAACAAACCACAACACCATTTCATCTGTCCTAAAACCACTCTTGTCATTTGGCGCCAAATGTTTTGTATGCACTTCGGGCTGCTTTACTATATTAGAGACACTTCAATTTGTCACATCTGAGATCCAAGGAACAGTGACATCACACAGTAACATCCTTGTTTGTGCTCTCCAGTACACATGTATGATGTTACTTGCTCGTGGCAAACTGGTTTGAATCACATTCGAACAGACTGTAAAGAAATGGATGTGTGAATGTCTCTTTCTCAGACACCAACTCACCCTTGTAAAGTCTGTTTTCACTTGAGCTGCTCATTCAAGTCGGTTTGTAATGTGGGGCAGTCATTCCCAATGGTTTGTCAAAACCAGATCAGATGTAATTGTTTCACACTTAGTTGGCTTTCTGTGAGGCTTAGAAGATACCAGTTGAATAAATCCATTCAAGAGCATGCACAATTGAGCAAGAGGGGCAACAGATTAAGAATCCTAAAAAAAAATTAACAAGGCCAAAAATCTGCATAGAACTGTTCTCTAATTAAACCTGGAAGACTTGCAATGTTTGTTGTAAACACCGGCAAAGCTTGCACAAACATTTGCACTTCTCACAGCCACTGCATTCAGTTGTCGACACTCAGCCGTCGCCTAAGCGATGCAGTTGTCCAAACAGTTTTACTAGTCCAGCTGCGGAATGCACGTTTAATCAGAGATGCTAATGATCACTGCTACATCCTTCCCTTTCCCTACACTGGCTCTGCCGCTCTGCATTCTCAGCCAATTAACACTAATGAATAGTGCAAAATTGCTTGGGATCACATGCGCCTAATCGCAGTGCAGTCGACAGTGCTCACCTGTTTTTTTTATTGGGTCTATTCCATTGGGATTCAAAGCATTTGTCACTAGTTTTGGTTTAAAGAAACTGAGGTCATTCCTGAAAGTGAATAAATGTTCGCTCTTTCTCTCCCTCTTTCTCTCTCTCTCCTTTATTGTTCTCACAAAAAAATGTAAAGTCACTTCAAGAGGCACTTAATCCCATCATCTACACTGACAATTGGCTTGAAGCATCAATCAAGCTGAATCAGAGCCTGAAGAAGCATCACTATGTGGTGTACAATTAAAAGTAATTCAGGTAGCTGTGCCTTTGGGCACTTTTTGCATACAGTAGCAGCTCAACAGGGAACTTGAATGGCACGGTATTATAGAGAAAGAAACCAGCGACAATGTCTGTGAGCAAAGGGGAGGAATAAGAAAGGGGAGGAATAAACATGGGCTTGCTTTATAAGGACAGTGGAATAGCGAAAGAAGGAGGAGCATGCAATCTCCTAGAGGGAGAAAACCCTACAGCTAATGTATTGATCAGGAACAAAAACAAAGCCAGGGCTGTGGGGGGTAGGGGGGAGGGGAGAGAAACAGTCTTCAAAATCTTGAGAATGCAAGTGAAAGGAAGGCAGAAAGTACTCCATGTGGACAAAGAAATGTCAAAAAGCAGAAATAGGAAATGTTACCCTGGAAGGGAGAAATTAGATTTTTGAAACAGTATTCAGATTTAGATTCAGATCAGTTTGTCATGTACACCAGAGTGCAATGAAATTCCTTATTTATATGAAGCTGACAGAGTAAACAGTGTACATACAGTAATGATAAATGAAACAATAAATACAGCAAATGAGTGTAAAACAGCAGAATAGTGCAGTGTTGTACTAAGTCACATCTCTCTCAGATGGCAAGACTGCAGATGGCTACAAATCAGAGCACCACAGTTCACATAAAACATTACAATGTATTAAACAGGTCAGGACAAAACACCACACTCAATTTCCACAAATTCTAAGAGCAAAATGCAAGGCTCCGAACAATAAACATATGCAGCTAGACTTTAAGGATACCCACGTGCCATCTTTTGCATTATTTTAGTGTATATAATGAAAATAATAAAGACCCGTGTATCTGCAGTGGCCTTTGCCTCCTCAGCACACACTTAGCAGCCAACGATATACTTTCCTGAAGTATGAGAAAATACGATAGCCAATTTATGTACAGCAAGATCCCGCAAATGGCAAGGTGATCACGAGCAATTTATAATAAGTTTTAGTTATGTTGGTTGGTTGGACAGCAGTGCGGCTCACCTGCAGTCTGTTTGTCTTTTGTGTTTTTTGTTGTTTTTTGTCTTAATTGTAGTGTTTAGATGTGATGTCGTTTTTTGTTGTTGTTGTGTACTATGTGTGTAAGGGAACTGTAAAATTGTCTCTTCCGAACGCGACCTTTTTTTCTGGGTGCTGTCTCCGTTCCCACTGCGGCCTACCATCGGCCAAACACCTGGAGCTGGCGGTCTCCAGCTTACCATCTGCGGAGCTGGCTGCCTTCGGAGGCTGTGGTGGCGCTGCGACTGCGGCTGCGACTCGCCTTCGGAGGCTCTGGAAGCTTCTGCTGCGGGCCGCGTAGATATCGGTAGCTCGCAGACCCCTGGGTGGGGGCCGACATCGGGAGCTCCGGCAGCGGCAGCGTCTTCGTCCGCCACGAATCGCGGGGCTTGGGTCGGCCCACTGCGGACCTTTCACCGTCCGGCGCGGCCTGAAATAGGCCGCGGGATTTTTCTCCGCCCGGCGGGGGCTTCAATGTCGGGAGCCACGTCCACCCCGACGTGGGAACTTCAACAGCCTGATTGCGGGAGAAGAAGGCAGGGGAAGAGAAAAGACATTCTGGCCTTCCATCACAGTGCGGAGGTGACTGGAGGAGACTCACTGTGATGGATGTTTCTTTTTTTTGTTTTGTGTTGGTTTGTGATTGTGTGTGTGTTATTGCTTATTTTTATTGCTCTTATTGTTGGACTGTGGATAACGGAATTTCGTCCAAAAGACTTGTGTTTTTTGGATGACAATAAAGGTTATTCTAATTCTGATACTGATAACTTTTGGTCCCAGTTCATTGGGGAGAACTGTTTAACTCTCCTTTAAATATATTCATGGGATCCTTTATATCCTCTTGATGGCATAGATGAAGTCAGCACATAAGTTGAATGACACCTCTGACAAACTCAGAAGGTCCAAATGTGCTTCATACATAATGGTGCATTTTTAAATGGTTGTTTCCACTGTGAAAACAACTGCCATTTCTATGTTGGCTTTTAGTGTAGCAAGAAGCACCTAAGACATTTCACACTGTAAAAGTCTTATACAGGTAGGGTTGCCAACTGTCCCGTATTAGCCGTGACATCCCGTATTTTGGGCTAAATTGGTTTGTCCCGTAAGGGACCGACCGCCCTTGTCCCATATTAGGCCCGGGGGGTGCTGTCGGGCTGGACGTTGTAGGCCCTGATGCTGTAGGTCCCAACGCTGTGGGCCCCGATGCTGTAGGTCCCAACAGTTTAGGCCGCAACACTCTTGGTTTCCGACATTTTAGCACCGGACAGTCTAGGTCCGGAGGCCTGAGCGCCACCTGACGGAGGTTGCGTAGCAACTCGCCTCCCGGCGGCCGCCATCGGTGGAGTGGGAGAACGTGGCCGCTGGCTGGTTTAGGTCACGTGGGGCGCAGGGCGGTGACGGCACCTTGTCCCGTATTTGGGAGTGAGATAGTTGGCACCCCTATACACAGGTCCACCACTGATTTTCCGGCACCCTTGGTTCTAGAGCCTTTCTGGATTATGCATTTTGCCACACCAACAGAGGTCATGGCCTACCATTGGAGAGGAGTCCAACGATACCGGAATTCCGCCAAGGAGCCGAGATACCGGCCCGCAAAGCCAGCCTTGGAAGTCGGCTATGGGAATGAATCTGCCGGCTCTGGACGGGCTGGATTTCTAAAGCTCCGGCCACAGGAGGCAAATGTGGTGCTATGAAAACGGATCTGCTAGGCTTCGGCCAGAGTTCCAGAACCCCAGCTACAGGGGGCAAATTCGACCCGCCGATCGGCCGCGGATGTCCCGATGAGGTCGAGATCGGCTGCCTCACCCAGCCTAGGCACCACATTTTTGAGGGAACTTCTAGGGGGGATTTAAAGTGCGCTCTCATAATTTTGTCTGGATTAAAGGAGGTGCCGGATCACCAGTTGCCAGAAAATCGGTGGTGGACCTGCATTAAAACAATGGAATAAAGGAAAATGCATATGGCAAGGTTCCATAAAGCCTGTATCCCCAATCCATCTCTAGAAAGGGGAAAGAGACTTGAAGAGAGAGCTGCCCACAAGTATGGTTTTAATTCCTGTTCACTTAGTCCCCCTTTAATAATATTATTACTGCTTATAAGAACTTTATGTGAATAAATTACATGCCATGGTTTCTGCAAACAACAGTTTCCATCTGTTGAAAATATGTTAATGCCTGCAAAGAGCTCTGGGATTTCCTAAGGGTATAAAAGATGCTTTAGAAACACATATAGCTTTGCTGATGTTAGTTGTGGAGATGGGGATGTAAGCATTTCCAGCTTGATTTACAGGGTGGGTAAAAGATCTAACCATTCACATTAGATGGCCTACCCCTTATTCTTAAACTGTAGCCCCTTGTTCTGGACTCCCCCAACATTGGGAACATGATTCCTGCCTCTAATGTGTCCAATCCCCTAATTATCTTATATGTTTCAATAAGATCCCCCCTCATCCTTCTAAATTCCAGTGTATACAAGCCTAATTGCTCCAGCCTTTCAACATACGACAGTCCCGCCATTCCGGGAATTAACCTAGTGAACCTACGCTGCACGCCCTCAATAGCAATTACATCGCCAGAGACCCGCAATCGATCCTTACTATGGGTGCTGCCTGTACAGAGTTTGTATGTTCTCCCTGTGCCCATACGGGCTTTCTCTGGGCGCTCAAGTTTCCTCCTACATACCAAAGACGTGCAGGTTTGTAGGTTAATTAGCTTTTGTAAATTGTAGAATTAGAATATGGGTAATCGCTGATTGGCGCAGACACCTAAAGGGCCTGTTTCCACGCTGCATCTTTAAATTAAACTCCAAATTTCACCATGAATTGACCAAATTGAATTTGAAAATTAAAAAAACCTGCTGATACTGGAAATGTGAAACTGAAAGAGAAAATGGAGACACTCAGCTGCTCCTGAATGATTAACTCTGTTTCTCTTAACACAGATACAGCCTGACCTGCAATTCTACCGCTGCACTGTTCTGTCGCCCTTATATTAATAATTTAACAATCTCTATCCACCATGGACACTGACCTCCACACCATCAAAAAGATCGATACGAGGAGCTGTCTTAACAAAGTAGCCACCATCATCAGGGATCCACACCACTGTTGCCATGCTGTCATTTCACTCCTGCTCTCAGGAAGAAGCTATAGGAGCCTGAAAACTGTAACATCCAGGTTCAGGAACAGTTACCTCCCAACAACTATTAGGCTATTGAACACTATGAACTCCAACTAAACTCTAAACCATGAACTGCCTTGGTTGTACTAGAGACTTTGGATTTTGTTTTGATTTTGCAGAATATTGGGTATTCTATTTATCGAACTTTTTTTCAGTTTTTGTTTATTACATTTTCTATTGAGTACTGTGATTACAAACCTGTTGCAGTGCTGCAAGTAAGAATTTAATTGTTCCGTTTTGGTACATGTGACAATAAATAGTTTTGACTCTCTAAAACACTTTTCTAATCACAAGAGTCAAACATGTAACTGCAGCTCCTGAAATGTATTTTGTGATATGTTCTCAAGTTACATTACCATATGGTATGGGTATTATCAGTTATCCAAGAGGATACAAAATTAGTTTGGATAAAGAGAATTCAGCATACATGAAACCATGATGGAAATGACTTTGGAGTCAGAAGGGGGTGACACATGAAACACAAAGCTTCATAATGTAAAAGTCTGAATGTCTACCATACAGTCCATTGTATACAGACCACCAAACAGCAGTAGGGAGGTTGGGGATAGCATCAAGCAGGAAATTAGGAATGCGTGTAGCAAAGGTACAGCAGTTATCATGGGTGACTTTAATCTACAAAAAGATTGAGCCAACCAAATTGGTAACTGCGCTGAGGAGGAGGATTTCCTGGAATGTATACGGGATGGTTTTTTAAACCAATATGTAGAAGAACCAATTAGAGGGCAGAACATCCTAGACTGGGTATTATGTAATGAAGAAGGATTAGTTAGCGATCTTGTTGTGCAGAGTCCCTTGGGCAACAGTGACCATAATATGGTGGAATTCTATATTAGGATGGAGAGTGACACGGTTAATTCAGAGACTAGGGTCCTGAACTTAAAGAAAGGAGACTTAAGGTATGAGACGGGAATTGGCTAGGATAGACTGGCAAATTATACTTAAAGGGTTGATGGTGGAAATGCAATGGCAAAGATTTAAAGACCGCATGGAGGAACTCCAAAAGTTATTCATTTCTGTTTGGCGAAAAAATAAAAGGGGGAAGTCGGCTCATCTGTGGCTAACGAGGGAAATCAAGGATAATCCAAGGAAAAGGCATATAAATTAGCCAGAGGAAGCAGCAAACCGGAGGACTAGGAAAAAATTAGAACTCAACAGAGGAAGACAAAGGGGTTAATTAAGAGGGGGAAAAGGGCATGAAAAAAAGCTTATTGGGAATACAAAAACTAACTGTAAAAGCTTCTTTAGATAAGTAAAAAGTAAAAGATTAGTGAAGACAAATGTAGGTTCCTAACAATCAGAGACAGACAAATTTATAATGGGAAACAAGGAAATGGCAGAACAGTTAAACAAATACTTTGGTTCTGTCTTCACTAAGGAAGACACAAACAATCTCCCAGAAATACTAGAGGATCGAGGATCTAGTGGGAAGGAGGAACTGAAGGGAATCCACATTAGTCAGGAAATGGTGTCAGGTAAACTGTTGGGACTGAAGGCAGATAAATCCCCAGGGCCTGATGGTCTGCATCCCAGAGTACTCAAGGAGGTAGCCCAAGAAATCGTGGATGCATTGGCAATCATTTTCCAATGTTCTCTCGACTCTGGATCAGTTCCTGTGGACTGGAGGGTAGCCAATGTAACTCCACTTTTTAAGAAAGGAGGGAGAGAGAAAACGGGGAATTATAGACCAGTTAGCCTTACATCGGTAGTGCGGAAGATGCTTGAGTCGATTGTTAAAGATGTTGAAAGCAGCGCATTTGGAAAGTGGTGATAGGATCGGTCAAAGTCAGCATGGATTTATGAAGGGGAAATCATACTTGACTAATCTTCTGGAATTTTTTGAGGATGTAACAAGTGGAATGGATAAGGGAGAGCCAGTGGATCTGGTACATGTGGACTTTCAAAAAGCCTTTGACAAGGTCCCACATAAGAGATTAGTGTGCAAAATTAGACCACATGGTATTGGGGGTATTGACATGGACAGAGAACTGGTTGGCAGAGAGGAAGCAGAGAGTAGGAATTAATGGGTCCTTTTCAGAATGGCAGGCAGTGACTAGTGGGGTGCCGCAAGGCTCGGTGCTGCGACCCCACTTATTTACAATATATATTAACGGTTTAGACAAGTTTGCGGATGACACAAAGCTAGGTGGCAGTGTGGGCTGCGATGAGGATGCTATAAGGCTGCAGGGTGACTTGGATAGGTTGGGTGTGGGCAGATGCATGGCAGATGCAGTATAATGTGGATAAATGTGAGGTTATCCACTTTGGTGGCAAGAACCGGAAGGCAGATTATTATCTGAATGGTGCCAGATGAGGAAAAGGGGAGGTGCAATGAGACTTGGGCGTGCTTGTACATCAGTCACTGAATGGAAGCATGCAGGTACAGCAGGCATTGAAGAAAGCTAATGGCATGTGGCCTTCATTGCAAGAGGATTTGAGTTTAGAAGCAAGGATATCCTACTGCAGTTGTACAGGGCCCTGGTGAGACCGCACCTGGAGTATTGTGTGCAATTTTGGTCTCCTAATTTGTGGAAGGACATTCTTGCTATTGAGAGAGTGCAGCCTAGGTTCACCAGGTTAATTCCTGGGATGGCGGGACTGACATATGATGAAGTCGACTGGGCTTGTATTCACTGGAATTTAGAAGAATGAGAGGGGATCTTATAGAAACAGATAAAATTCTTAAGGGATTGGACAGGTTAGATGCAGGAAAAATATTCCCGATGTTGGGGGAGTCCAGAACCAGGGATCACAGTTTTAGAATAAGGGGTAGGCCATTTAGGACTGAGATGAGGAAAAACTTTTTTACCCAGAGAATTGTGAATCTGTGGAATTCTCTGACACAGAAGACAGTGGAGGCCAACTCACTGGATATTTTCAAGAGAGAGTTTGACTTTGCTCTTAGGGCTAAAGGAATCAAAGGATATGGGGAAAAAGCAGCAACGTGTACTGATTTTAGATGATCAGCCATGATCATATTGAATGTCTCGAAGGGCCGAATGGCCTACTCCCATTTTCTATGTTTCTAAAATCACCATTTGTCTTTTGTATGGACATGAAATATTCCACTGCACTCTTTTGAAGAAGGTCAGAGGATTTCCCCAAGTGTTCAGTACATTTACAGTGCTACAGTGAAGAAGGTTACTAAAAAATGAGCGGGATCCTTATCATCTATGTATATGGGCCAAGGAATGGCAAATGGAGTTTAATTCGGATAAGTGCAAGGTGTTGCATTTTGGGAGGTCAAACCACAGTTGGACTTTCACAGTTTATGGTAGGGCCCTAGAGAATGTTGTAGAACAGAGGGGCCTGGGAGTACAATACATAGTTCCTTGAAGGTAGTATCACAGATGGATCGGGTGTTGAAGAAGGCTTTTAGTGGGCTGGCCTTCATTAGTCGGGGCACTGAGTATAAAAGTTTGAACATTATGTTACAGTTGTTGATAATATTTCAGAAGTTAGAAAGACTGTACTCGGAGCATTGTTTTTAGTTTTGGTTGCCCTGTTATTGGAAAGATGCCATTAAGCTAGAAAGAGTGCAGAGGAGATTTTACATTGTTTAATTGTCAGATGCACTGGGATCAGAAGAATATGGAACATTGAATACAGAATACAGAACTTTATTTGTCATTCGGTACCAAGGTACCGAACATAGGAGTCTGAGGTGTGACCTTATAGAGGTGTCAAAAATCATGAGAGATACGGATAAGGCATATGGGTAAAATTATTTCCCTTGGTCTGCAAAATCATAAGCTAAGTTTAAAGTGAGAGGGGGAAAATTTTAATATGAACCCAAGGGCCAACTTATTCCATGCAGAGGCTGGTAGGTATTTGGAACAAGCTGCCAGAGGAGATGGTTGAGGCAAATAGAGTAACAATATTTAAATGACATTTGCACAGGAACATGGAAAGGAAAGGTTTTGAGGCATATTGGTGCAAACAAATGGGACTATCTTAAATGGGCATCTTAGGCAGCATGGATGATTAGGGCCTGCTGTATGACTATAATTTATCCCTCACATAAGAACAACTTGCATTTAAATAAAATATAGACACAAATTGGTGGAGTAACTCAGCGGGTCAGGTAGCATCTCAGGAAAAAAAGGATAGGTGACAAAACCCTTCAAAATAGCAAAAAACAAGAACTAGTTTTGAAAGGAGTGTTGTCAAATTCAGTTCACATTGAGACCAAATAAAGAGACATTTGAACAGATGGCCAAAAACGTGATTAATTTTGAGCACCTTAAAGAAGAAAGATATGTCGAGAGCTTCAGGGTCGGTAATTCTTCGATGATAGTCGATGATGTCACGATTGTCGATGGTGGAAAGATCAGGTAAGAAATGATTATCCAGTCATTATCTCTGTACTGTCCATGAAGGTTTATTGTGTAATTTGATGCCCCTGCTTCCCACGTTACCACAGTAATTGATCTTCAAATGTTCCTTATTAACAGCAAAGCCTGGAAGAAAGAGTCTGAACAAAGGTCCCAATCCGAAATGTCATCTGTGTGGGAAAAAAACCCTGCAGATGCTGGTTTCAATCGAAGGCAGACACAAAATGCTGGAGTAACTCAGCGGTCAAAGGAAACATCACCCATTCCTTCTCTCCAGAGATGCTGCCTGACCCGCTGAGTTATTCCAACATTTTGTGTCTACCTCCAAAATGTCATCTGCCCATTTCCCTCCACAGATTCTGCTTGCTGAGTTGTTCCAGCATTTAGTTTTCCATTTATCAACTGCAGATTTCTAGACACAAGGTAGACACTGGTTCTAGACACTGGTTCACAAAAAAAGACACAAAGTGCTACAGCATTTTAGTGGGTCAGGCAGCATCTCTGGAGAACATGGAAAGGGAATGTTTCAGGTCAGGATCCTTCTTCAGACTAACTGATATCCTGAGTTTGAAAAAGGTGCTATACAAATGCACATTTTTCTTTAATCAAAAAGTAGTGTAAGTAATTTTGTCCTGCAGCTTGCGATTTTGTTTAAAAAAAAAATCAAATATATGAAACTAAAATTATATGGGATTATATTATATTTATTAATTATATGGAATTATATTATATATTATAATATATATTATATTATTAAGATGGAAAGTCATAGTTTAAGTGAGGAAATTAGTATTTCAATTACAATGCCAACTGTACACTGGGGTCACCTGGATGAAAAGCAAATGTTTATTTTTGTTAAATAGAAAAATAAATTTGCTGATGGATAGAGGAAAATAAAAACAAACTCCATGGAAATTTATAATGAAATGGAGCATTTAAAGGAATTGATTAGGCAGCATTCAGGACATTTGCCATATGGTCAGGATAATTCAGATTTGAATCCCTGTATGTTCTTGCCACTTCTTATTTTTGCAACTTCCTCCAGCCTTACAACCATCTACCAAATGTCCAAATGTAGAAACATCGAACTGCAGACGTTGGTTTACAAAAAAAGATTTAAAATGTCCTGCAGTTAATAGCCGAGGCTAGTCCAATATCAACTCACATTTGCAGCCCAAACCACTGAGCAGCAAGGGCAGATGATGCATGAAAACACCACCACCTGTAGGTTCTCCTCTAACTCACATGCAAACCTGATTTGGAAATATACTGGTGTTCTTTCATCATCAATGGGTATAACTGTTGTAACTCCTTACCGGAAAACACCATGGGAGCACCTCCACTACATGGATGCAGTGGATCAACAAGGTGGGTCATCGGCGTCTTTCCAAAGACAATTGAGAGGCATCACATGCGGGCAATGCCAATAAAACTCACGACTCAAGAATGAATTAAAAAGCTCTCCGTGCTCCTCTAATTCTGCCCTTCAACTTAGTACCGATCTAAACCTGTTTGCAACTGCCAAAGTCCCTCGCTTAGAATTTCCTTCTAAAACCTCTCTGTCACTATTTGCTCCTTTAAGATACTACTCCCTCTTTAAACAAGAAGCCTCAGTCACCTATACTAATATCTCCGTATGTGGCTCAATGTCAAGTATCAGCCAGTTCGGCAATGGGAGGACAATGGCCTAAATGAGCTGGATAAAAGAAGCAAAATATTATCAATCAAATGTTCCTGCTTCCAGTTGCAAATTGATGACGATATTTTCTGTAGGAAACAGACAAGTTGATATAAACTGTGGCATTTTAGTATGGTTTAGAAGATTGCCAACACCACATCCACGTCAGTCAAACAAGAAGCTAATGTCAATCCAAACTTTGGTTGGTTTTTTTAAAACAGCAATATGACAATCACTATTCAATTACTTTTGGAATCATTTGTTGAGTGATAAATATTGGTCAGGACACTGGGAAGAATTCCTTGGTCTTATTCAAAATAGTTCAGTGAAATTAGTTTAAGACCATTTTAGTACCCTTGATTTAATCTCTCAATTAAATAGTTTCTCCTCCAACATAACAGTACCTCCTTGGTAATGCATTGGATTCTACGCGTAAGTCTTTAGGCAGGATTAGAACCCACAACCTCCTGACTGTGTGAGTGTCTGACCCCATCAAGCCCTGGTTGAAACACTGTTGGAATGAAAAAAAAGGACATTTGGTGGTGAAGAGCATTAACTAAATCATTCTTAAAGCACTTTGTCCTTTCCACAACCAGATACAGAGCTATTACCAAAAATAAGCTACAATTTAAAAATATTGCTTCTTATATTCTTCATACACAAAAGGATGTGATATGTTGAAAAGATCTGCATTAACTTGAAAATTAATAGCTAAAAGTATTACTGTAATTGCAAAACAATAGGGATTCTAAATGATTGAAATTTATAAGCAATAAAATGATGGGATAGCTTAAAAGTAAAGTTAATTATGGTAAATATAAGATAGCATTGTAGAAATTACAATACATAGCTAAATGCGAAGCATATAAATTAAAAAAAAATATTCCAAAATCACCTCTGAAGAATGTGTATAATACAATTTCACGCTTGTTCTTTGGAACTACTGTGTACTTTACAATATTGTTTACAACCACCACAGATTGCTTTTGCTTGGATCATGTGACATTGCCTAAAGCCTTAACTCAAGAGGGCAAACTAGTGCAATAAAAGTTAATACCCAGCGTGAAACAGCCAGTCATTAAAGGCTAAGAATCACCAGAGTAAAGCATTTTCAATGAAGGACAGAACAAAAATTTACTGAAATTATCTGGGGAACAAAAGAATGGCAGAGCAACAAATCAGTGCGTTCTCCTCAACACAAGACCTGACTAAATGTCCCTGTCTTCATTAAATGGGATAAATCAGCAGCAAGTGGTTTCAATAACTAGTCTCAAGAGCTATCCAAGTACCACTTATGCCTGTTTATTCCTTATGACCTCATTAGTATGGATTTTTTTTGTCTGAGACCAAATAGTTAAGTGTTAGTTAAAAAGAAAATGCAAATTCTTTTAAGAGATGACCAACCCAGAAACCAAATACAAGAGACTAGCGTCAAAACAATTAAGGAAAAACAACTTTTACCTGAAACATGATATATGGCCGAATGTGAGAAAGCATTGTAGATGGTAATGTAGGCAAGCACTGTTAACTTAGCATTTTTATTGACTTTGAGATAGAGAATAACCTGGCACATTATAGTATGCATTCTGGCGCAGACATTCAGACCATTTGGTCCCCATTGTACTACTTTGAACAGAATAAAGAGAAACCCCACTGTTTTGAAATCCAGCAGAACATCCCCACAACACAGCACAACTGTTCCCTCATGCATGAATGGGGGAGAGATAAAAGAAAAAAAATGGACTTCTGAGGTATGGCAAAAAAACAAAAGCATCAAAAGTGCTGATCATGAGGGAATGACACAACCGGTTGCTGTGGAAAAGGAGGCAGAACGAAGTTCAAACAATGACACGGACAGCTAAGTGACATGTAGAAAAATTGTAAAAAAATACACAAAAGAAATGCTTCTTTTATTGTGGTGTAATAAAATGGGGGACAATGCACATCAAATTCCTTCAGGTTTAAAAAGTAACACTCAAATTTGTAACTACAGTACCAGCACAATACATGGTGACGACGTGCCTGAAGCAAACACAGTTCATATAATTCCAATCAAACCTTGCTATATGTTTCTGCAATACTCTGTGAATCCATTTTCGACAATTCAACCACAAAATCAGTTCCCTATGGATATTCTCAGCTGCCTAGTTGAGAGATCTTCAGCACTATACAATAAGCACTCATCTGTAATCACATCTTACTTTTGATCATCCCTGAATTTAAGCACTCCACCAGCCTTAAACTGCCAAGGTCCTAATCTCTGGCATCCCCTCCCTAAACCTCTGTCTTTCCACTCCCACTCCTCCTTCAAGACCTTTTTAACATTTGAACATGTTTTTTTTCTGATGACACATCTCTGGCTCAATTTGCTACATTCATCACTAAATAAACACAAGACTTTGTTGTACTCTTTATGTTCTTCCATTCACTTTACCCTCAACGTTGGGGGGTGACATTTATCCTAAAAACAGAAAGAGTCTCATCCTGATGAAAACCCATAAACACAGAACATTTTTTCTCCCTCCATGGATGTAGTCTGACTCGCTGAATGTGTCCAGCATTTTCTGATATATCTCTGATTTCCAGCATTTTTAGTATTTTGCTTTGTTTAGTACAGTTTAGAGATACAGCATGGAAGCAGGCCCTTCAGTCCACCAAGTCCACCCTGACCCTTGGTTACTGTATATTTTCAGATGGTCCACAAGTTCCACAGCAATTTCTAATGAGAATTGATTTAGTTGATTCCAACGAGGCAGGCAGTAAGGCATTGTGAAGTATCCTTCAGGTGTAGCCCTAGTTATGATGTAGTGGAAATTTGATGGGCATTGGTCGACATCTAGCTCCTACAAACAGCAATGTGACAATGAACAAAAACCTGTTTAAGTGGGATTAATAATATTGGCCAGGAGAACTACCCCGATGTCCGAAATAGTGCTGTTGACTCTTACACATCCACAAGAGCAGACAGGGCCTCAGATTAACTCTTCATCATGAGGGCGGCCTCTCTGCCAGTGCAGATCTGGCACCATTCCCAAGTCTTTGACGTTGGATGAGGCTATCTTTCTCTGTCTCCATTTCTTCTGAAAGATCACTGGCTTGGAACATTACTTCTGTTTCTCTCTTCACAGATATATTTTGGGAGTACTAGATGAATGCATTTTGAGAACATTAATAAAAGCTAGGATGTTCACCATGAACGCTAAGGGTCTGAGGGAGTATTGAGGAAGAGAAAGACCTAGGTGTACAGATCCAAAAATCCTTCTAGGCTGCAGTGTAAAGGCCCTGTCCAAGTTAGGCGTTTTTTAAGGCAACTGCCGGGGACTGTCATAGTCGTAGCAGGTCGCTGAAAAACCGGCGACTAGACCCCCACCCCTACGACAATGTCTAAGACAAGCTACAACAACCTACCACCTAGTCGACGTCAAGCTATGGCAAGCTACCGAAAACCGGAGACCCATTCGTCGCAAGTAGAACGTCCACCTACGACCGCACCTACGACAACCTACCACCACATAGGCGACAACCTATGCACTTCATCCTCCAGCACCTAGACCGCAAGGGGACCTAGTGCCAGGATTTCGTTTGTAGACTTTAGCTCTGCTTTTAAAATCATTGTGCCAGAGCTACTACACTACAAACTCTCCCAGCTGACTGTGCCTGAACCCCTCTGTCAGTGGATCATCAACTTCCTGACGGACCGGAAGCAGAGTGTGAGGCTGGGAAAGCACATCTCGGACCCACAGGCCCTCAGCGTTGGAGCTCCGCAAGGCTGCGTACTCTCCCCTCTCCTTTACTCTCTCTACACCAACAACTGCACCTCCACAGACTCCTCTGTCAAGCTCCTCAAGTTTGCGGATGACACTACCTTGATTGGACTGATCCAGGATGGGGAGGAATCTGCCTACAGAGGGGAAGTGACACAGCTGGCGTCCTGGTGCCATCGCAACAACCTGGAACTCAATGCTCTCAAGACAGTGGAACTAATTGTAGACTTTCGAAGAGATCCCCCTCCCCTCCCCCCACTCACCATCAACAACACCATAGTCGCATCTGTGGAGTCATTTAAGTTCCTTGGAACCATCATCTCCAGGGACCTTAAATGGGGGGCCACCATCGACTCCACAGTCAAAAAGGCCCAACAGAGGATGTACTTCCTGCGGCAACTGAAACACAATTTGCCACAGGCAATGATGGTCCAATTCTATACTGCTTTCATTGAGTCCGTCCTCACCTTCTCAATCATGGTCTGGTTTGGCTCAGCCACCAAGCACGACATCCGGAGGCTGCAACGGATCATTCGCACAGCTGAGAAGGTTGTTGGCTGCAACCTTCCCCCCATTGACGAACTGTACCCTGCAAGGACCAGGAAGTGAGCGGGCAAGATCATCTCTGACCCCTCTCACCCTGGCCACAAACTCTTCGAAGCACTTCCCTCTCGAAGGCGACTTCGGACTGTCAAAGCAGCCACAGCCAGACATAAAAACAGCTTTATTCCACGAGTGATAATTCTACTCAATAACCAAAGTCTGTAGTCTCTTTTTTGCTCTGGTTTATTTTCACCCACATGTTTAGACCGTAATGTTGTATCCTTATTGTTTTGATGTGGTTATGCCTTATTCTTAATTGTTAACTGTGTGTTTGTGTTGTCATTTGTGAGCGGAGCACCAAGGCACATTCCTTGTATATGCATACGTGGCCAATAAACTTATTCATTCATTCATTCATTCATTCATTCATTCATTCATTCATTCATTCAAATATGCATCCCAGACTCTCTACCATGTAAGGAAATGTCAAACCAGATTGCAGTATTATATATGTATTGACTGCACACTGAGGATTGTAATTACATAAATAAACAGAGGATTATAATCACAGACTATAAATATTTACCTAAAGGCATTCTGTTCAGAAGCTTCAACTAAACTTTATTTTGCTATCTCTTTTTTAAAAAACATTTTTATTTAAATTTTAACAAAACAAATACATGTATGAACTCATAGTACGCGATGGTACCTACATTATAAATTCGATTATACATTTAAATTCGATTATACCTGTATTGTTCTGTATTATCTCCCCACCCACAACCCCCCTCCCCCCACCCCGCCAGTTAGAAAAAATAGGAAAAAGGAGAAGAAGAAAGATAAAGAAATAAAAAAAATTAAAAAGGAAAGAAAGAAAGAAAGAAGAAAGAAGGGAACCTGGAGACAAGAAGGAAACACTTCCGGCTAATTTCTTATTAAATTCTTTTTAGGGGTATCAAAACAATCCTGAAATTAAATATTTCCAATTCTTAATCCTAGTTTTAAAGTGAATGGGTTCCAAAGTTTCAAAAAGAAATCATATTTATCTCTCAGATTATAAGTAGCTTTTTCTAATGGGATACAACTACGCATTTCTGCATATCATCTTGCAATTCTTATTTCATTGTGATCTTTCCAAGTGACCGCCACACATTTTTTTGCTATTGCTATTGCTTTTTTGAGAAATCTTTCCTGATATTTATCTCAAATTAATCTTGGTAATATTCCTTTAGTATCTCCCAATAAAAACAACCTTGAATCCAATGGTATGGTCTTATTCATCAATTGTTCCAAAAAGTTTTTTAGGTCTTTCCAAAAAGGAGTTACCTTAGGACATGCCCATGTGGAGTGTAAAAAAGTACCCACATCCTGGTTGCATCTAAAACAAATTTCAGGTAAATTTGGATTTAAATTGTTTAATTTTTTCGGAGTTAAATATAGTTGAAGTAAAAAATTGTATTGTACTAAACTATATCTCACATTAATAGTATTTTTCATACTTTCTAAACACAATCTTTCCCAACTTGGTTCATCAATGCTAATATTCAGATCTGTTTCCCATCTTTGTCTTGATTTTTGAATTCCTGTCTTTGGACTAGATTTTTGTAACAATTTATACATTGAAGATATAATTTTTTTAGTTCCCTTGCCCTGAATCAGGGATTCAATTCCTTTATTTTGCTATCTCTGTGGGATATTGCATCAAAAGCATGTTTATTTATTTTATTATTTAATTTCATAAATCATCAGATAATATGTTCATGTCCCACTCCTGAGACTTCTGCACAATATTCTAGGCTGACTTTCTAGTAGTTCAGTTTAGTTAGGTTTAGTTTAGAGGTACAGCATAGAAACAGGCAGTTCGGCCCGAGAAACAGGCAGTTCGGACCCGACCACTAGTTTTATCCTACACATGAAGGACAATTTACAGAATCCAATTAACCTATATACCTGCACATCTTTGGAATGTGGGAGGAAACCGGAGCTCCCGGTGAAAACCCACACGGTCGCAGGGAGAAAGTACAAACTCCATACAGACAGCACCTGCAGTCAGGATTGAACCCGGGTCTCTGGTTCTGCAAGGCAGCTACTCTACTGCTGCGTCACTGTGCCACCTCTGTGGAGTGAAGGAGTACTGACATTGTCAGACACGCTGAACTTTGGAAGAGATGTTAATCTGAGATCGCATGTCAGGTGGATTCAAATTATCCAAATGCACTGTTTCAAAGAAGAGCAAGGAAATTTTCCCAGCTTTCCAGCACCAACATTTACCCCTTTCTCAAAATAACCAAGCAGATGATTTAGTCGTTATTATACAAGCTTCCTGTGCAGATTTGGCCTTTCCTACATTATGATGAAAGTTTTCCTTCCAGTCATGAATTCTGGTGGCTCATTCCATACTCCTTGTGCAAAAATAGGTATCAGCTGCTCTCTTTGCAAAAACCTCTCACATTTTAATCTTTTATCAACTCTTCCTTGTTCTATGTACCAGTTTCTGTTTCAATCCACTGTACCATCTTATCCAAATTTTCTAAGTAGTTATGGAATCAAAAAATGCCCACAGTACTACAAACAGTGCTCTTACCAACATTTTATATACATTTCGAATCATTACTCATCTTCATTATTTTGTACATACCATCAAACATAATATAATATCAAACATATTATTCCACTGGCTCCCTTCATGATTTAATGACACGACCTGCTTTAAGAAACTCCAAGTCACTCTACGTCCTCTCTTACATGTTTCACAAAATCAAAGTATTGTTATTGATATCGGCAGCGGGGAAAGAGGGAGCTATTCTGTTTTGAAAGATTCCACTCAAATTGGGTTCCAACAAATGTCCTGGTAAATCACACAAACAGGGAATATTAAACTTAAAGGAAGTTTGGGGATAAAGGTGGGGATGCAGTTACTGATCTAAACAGGAAGGGACAAAGGCATTGAAGATTACAGACCTGGTGTTAGTAAATGGGACCAGTATAGCTAGGTACTTGCTGGTAGGCATAGACTTTTTTTTTAAAATCAAAAATATTTATTCAAATATTAAAATAATATATACAATACATTAAAACCAAAACAGAACCCACCACCAGATTACTATACAAACAAATATACCAATTGAAATTATTATACAATTATATTACAATCCCCATCCAGGATACATCCAATCCCCCGCGGTGCCCAGCGGTCCCGGAAATCCTCCAGGGTGCCCGTGGACAGCGCGTAGTCCCTCTCCAACACCACCCGGGCGTGGATGTAACCCCGGAAAAGGGGTAGGCAGCTGGCTTGGGCAGAGCCCTCTTCCGCCTGGCGCCATGAGTCGCGGATGGCCAGCTTGGCCAGGCCCAGGAGCAACCCAACCAGGACATCTTCGGCCCTACCTTCTCCCCTACGCACAGGGTGTCCAAAGATGAGGATGGTGGGTGAAAACTGCAGCCAAAAAGCAAGCAGCAGCCCCTTTAGATATTGGAACAGGGGCTGTAACCTGGTAGGCATAGACTTGGTGGGCTGAAGAGCCTCTTTCTGTGTTGTACGACTCTATGACTCCAATAGACCCCTCTCAGTGATGATAAGCAGAATGAAACAGAAAGGGCAGCATCATAATCCATCAATGATCAAAATCAAATATCCAACATTTTAAATTCAATGCATGAAGTGGTTGTAACAAACTTCATGTCATAAATGGAAATATATGTGTTTGGCCTAATAACCACTGTTTGGAGACACGATTTCAAGAAGGACTCCCGCGCACGCGCATGCGTGGACATTATTAAGTCGTTCCCAACATTAGCATACATTCCATTACATTCGTATATATCATAACATCCCCCTTTTTTTCAAAAGAGAAAAACTGTCACATAAACAGCGAATGTTGTATAAAAAAATCCCATTACTATGACAATTATGAACTTCTAAATTATGAACTTCTAAAAATATGCACTATCAAACATGACAACTGACACTGATAAATCAATATGCAACAGTCTTTGAGGTACTTTGGCCTCCTCACAGTTCGCCCTGCGTGGGTTTTCACTGGTTTGTCTGCGTCAGTTATCACTTGTCCATTATCCATGTCCTTATTTTTCGCTTGCCCTGTAGATGTCTTTCCTTCTGTACGTGCCTTTCCTTCAGTAGTCGTTGGCTGTTGATCCTCCAGTTGTGGTAGTAGATGCGCTCCCGTCATTGACGTTACAGCTTTGTTTCACGTATTGACTTGCGATGAGCTCTTCTGGTGGGTTCCCGCTTGTCTTGCGGAGATGTACCCGATTGTGACGGTAGATGCCAGACGGGGTTTGAACCGCGTATGATCACTTGTCAAGCTGGTAAGTAACGACGGCTTTTTCCCAACCCTTCTTTCTTAGTATGAGGGGTTGCATTCACACTGTCTCCCCTTCGTGAAGCGGCTGACCTGTTGTAATTGCCAGCCTGTTGCTGCACGCGCTGCTTCAAGCATTCATGTTCCTGCACTACTCTAGGTTCGAGTAGGCTTGCTGTAGTGGGCAGAAGTGTTCGCTTGTGGCGAATCATCAGGCTTCGAGCAGGACGTGCTCAGCCCTTGCGAAGGCGTTTTGCGATGATCCAACATCGCTAGGTATGGGTCTGATTGTGATTCCTTGCTCTTTGTCATGATCCGCTTTGCTGTCTTGACGGCTGACTCTACCTTCCCGTTCGCTTTGCTATTGCCTGGACTGCCGCACAGGTGCTCGAAATCCCATTCTCTGGCGAACTGGCGGAATGCGATCGACGTGAATTGCGGTCCATTGTCGCTCACAACTTGCGTCGGGCTGCCGTACCTCGCGAAGTGAGCTTTCAGCTTGTGGATTATGGTAGGATTCCTCTTGTCTATCGGCTGGTCTACGTCGAGGAATTTGCTTTGGTAGTCGACGGTGACTAGATAGTCCTTCCCGTCCCATGAGAAGAGATCTGTACTGACTTCCATGGCCTAGTCGGTAGCACATGACTCATGAGTGACTCTTTTTGCTGGCATACCTCATAGGTGCGACATACGTCACCTGTGGCGATATATTGCTTGGTGTTGCTGCTCATGCCAGGCCAGAATAGGCATTTGTGTGCTCGTGGTAGGCAGCCCTCGATGCCCAGATGTGAAGAGTGTATCTACTCCTTCATCTCTCTGCGTAGGCTTAGCGGTGGGATAATGCGCTCGCCCTTGAAAATCAGACCATCTTGTACTGCGAGCTCATCCCTGTAGCTGTAGTAAGGCGTGAGCTGCTCTGGTAGCCTATCGCGTTTGCTAGGCCATCCATTGATGATGACGCGTTTCAGCATCTGCAGCGCGTCTCCCTTCGCTGTTTTGTTGCAAATTTGCTCGAGATGCTCATCATGAATTGGTAAACGAGATACCATGTTGACCTCCTCGAATGCTTGCTCTCTGCTCCGTGTACCGCTAACGGCTCGGGACAGTGTATTTGCCAGGTACACGAGTTTCCCCTGACAGTAGCTGATGTCGAAATCATAGCTCTGCAAGAGGAGTAGCATTCCTTGGAGGCGCTTTGGTGCTTTCACCAACAGCTTTTTCGCTATCATCTTAAGCGGTTTGTGATCGCTGATCACGCTGGTGAAACGACCAAATGTGTATTGTTGAAAACACTCCATTGCGAACACCACCGCGAGCATCTCCTTCTCGATTGAGGCATACCGCGATTCAGTGTCGGTTAACGTTCTGCTCGCATACGCGATAGGACGTCCCTTGTGGAGTAAGGCTGCCCCTAGTCCCTTGTTGCTCGCATCACACTGTATCGTCAGCTCCTCCTTGGGATTGTAGTATGCCAAGAACGGCGTTTCAGACACCATCTGTCTGATCTTGGACATCGCATTGTCTTGCTCAACAGACCACTCCCACTCTACCTCTGGTCTCGTCAGCTGTCTGATGGGCTCCAGGGTATCAGACAGGCTGGGTAGAAAATGGCTAAGGTAGTTGACGAATCCAACTAGCCTCTGTACACCTTGTACATCTGAGGGTGCTGGCATGTTGACGACATCGGCGACCTTTTTTGGGTCGGGTTGCAGCCCTGTGCTAGTGATCACATGCCCTAAGAAGGGTATCTCGGTAGCTCTGAAGACAGACTTGTCTCTGTTGAGCTTGATGTGTTGCTGTACACATTGCCTAAGCAACTGCTCGAGCTTCGAGTCATGGTCGATGATCGCGTCTTCCCTCGCCTCTCCTTTGCCATAGACGAGGATGTCATCTGCGATGTAGATCTTTCCAGGTAGCCCTTCAAGCGCTTGATGCAATCTTCGCTGGAAGATTTCAGATGATACACTTGTACCGAATGGCAGTCAGCGCCATCAGTATCGACCGAAAGGCGTGTTGAACGTCGTCAGTTTGCTAGGCCCTTTGTCCAGCTTCACCTGCCAGAAAGCTGAGCTCATGTCCAGCTTACTGAAGACCTTCGAGGTCTGGCAAGAAGTCCGCAATAACTGGAAGCGGGTAATGTTCTCGTTTCAACGCTTTGTTTAACGGTCGTGGATCGATACACACCCGGAGATCGCCATTCTTTTTCTCCGCAAACACGAGCTGGCTGATCCAACTCATCGGCTCGTGCACTGGTGCAATCACGTGACGCTCTACCATGCGCTCCAGCTCCTTCCTCACCTTCTGTTTTATCACGTGAGGTAAACGCCGTGGCAGTAAGACTGTTGGTTGCACTTCCTCGACAATTTGCAGGTGGGCTTCACCTGGCAGCTCTCCAAGTGCACCGTCGAACACCTCTGCATAGCGTTCTTCAGCCTTACGCACTTTCTCCTTCACGACAGACGATGTGTGTACACGGTGAAAACTGTCGTCATTCACTGTGATCAAGTTCATTCGCTGACTAGCTTTGCTCCCTAGCAGCGGCGTAAAGTCATCACTGACCACGATGAACTGAATGGAGTACTTGCAGCTTGTCCTGGAGTTGAGCAGTTTTACCCGGCAAACTCCTTCCACGTCCATCGTCGTCTTATTCCACATCATGAGCTTCTTACGACATGGGGCCAGTATGTGATCTACGCCGTTGAAATATTGCGTTGTAAAATGTTCACGCTTGCTCCGCTGTCCACTTGGAAGTCGACCTGCTTCCCATTGACATGCATTGATGCGTAGACGCCATCTCTAGGCTGCACCATGTTGACTGTGAGCTTGACACTGTTGATGAACTCGGTGCTCGTGTCACTACCAGTCTGGTCGTGCACTTTACTCTTTCTGCACACATTGGCAAAATGGTTGTGACTGCTGCATGCTTTACAGGTTTGTCCGTAGGCTGGACAATGCTGTTTGTCGCTAGCATGCGCCTTACCACAATACTTGCACGCTTTCGCTTCCTGAAAGCGTTTTCCTTGGCTCTGCTTTGGCTTTGCCCAACTGCTCTGTTTGTGTGGCTGGCGCAGCGCTGCGCTGCGCCCCTCTTGTCGCTCGGCTGTCTTATTTTGTGGACCGTAACAGCAGACCTGCTACTTCTACCGTCGGTAAAAGCATGGTGATGTGACTCAGCCGTCCCGGCACTCTTGCAGATGTCAATACAGCCACCGAGAGTGAACCTCCTCTCTTGCAGCAACCGCTTCCTCGTCTGCAAGTCGCTAATGCCAAGTACTATTTTGTCACGGAACAAGCTGTCTGTCATGCACTGGCAGAAATTGCAGGACTTCGCTAGTGTTCGCAGGCTAGCAAGAAACGATTTAAAGCTCTCTCCTGCTTCTTGCTGTCTCTTGTTGAAGAGATACCGCTCATAGGTTTTGTTATTTTCACCTATGGTGTAGTTCTCGAACGTTTGAATGATCTCGGCCATGTCCCGGCCCTGCTCGTCGCTGGCGAACGCGGAACTGTTATAAATCTCTCGTCCTGATGGGCCAATTGTATGGAGGAACAATGCCGTCTGGTGGGCTGCAGTCTGCCTGTCTAGCTGTGCGACCACGTTGTAGTTAGTCCACATCTGCCGCCATGTTTTCCAACCCTCAATCACTCCGTGATTAACGGTTAATGGGGTCGGTGGCCCTATAATGTTTACGGGAGGTGGACCGGCATTGTGCAGCGACCGGTTGCTAGCTGCGCATGCTGCTGGCCGCTCTTTTCCCTCACTGCTTGCACTCGTCGCAGTGTGCTGCTGCATTCCCACCTGCCCCTCCCCCCGCATGGTCATTTCTCTCCGACGCTGGAATTGCATTTACTTGCCCCGAAATCTGTTTCCACACCTGTCCCTCGGCGCTTGACACCTTTGCTAATCGTTAGCTGTCGACTGTCCTAGCTGGGACTCTCAGGTTGCGGGGAAAAATGATCTTTCAAAGCTCCACCGCTGCCGCCATGTTTGGAGACATGAGTTCAAGAAGAAGGACTCCCGCACATGCGCATGCGTGGACTTTATTAAGTCGTTCCCAACATTAGCATACAGTCCATTAGATTAGCATATATCACAACAACCTCTGCATAGATGTAGCTGCACAGTGAGCCAGGTTAAGAATTAAAGGAAGAAGGAGAGTAGAATAAGCATGGATGGAAACAAAAGATTTTTAAAAAGAAACAACCCCCCCCCCACAATATTTGTGGTGTACAACCCTCCTAACAGAAGCCACCTTATTGGAAGGAGTATTAGTCAAAAATAAAATAATCATAGGAGACTTTAATAACCATATAGAGTGAGTAAATCAAAATGGCAGAAAGTTTTTAAGAATGAGTTCAAAAATTAATTGATATCTTCTTTGGTCCATATATCATTAAATAATGCTGGTACCACCTATTCCAGGTCTTCACTTGTGTATTGAGAGAGACACAATCCAGTTAAGAAATCAGCTTTGAACAAGCCAATTATATAGGCAAGAGGGACCAATTAAGTTAAAGTATACTAGAAAGTTCAATCGAGTAGGAAAGAACTGCAGATGCTGGTTTAAATTGAAGGTAGACGCAAAATGCTGGAGTAACTCAGCAGGACAGGCAGCATCCCTGGAGAGAAGGAATGGGTGACGTTTCTGGTCGAGACCCTTCGTCAGACACTAGTCTGTCCTGCTGAGTTACTCCAGCATTTTGTGTCTAGATCGAATAGAGTATTGAGTACAGAAGTCGGGAGGTCATGTTGCAGTTGTACAAGACATTGGTGAGACTGCATTTAGAATATTGTGTTCAGTTCAGAGCACCATGTTATCGGAAAGATATTGTCATACTTGAAAGGGTTCAGGAAAGATTTACGAGGATGTTGCCAGGATTAGAGGGTGTGAGCTCTAGGGAGTGGTTGAGTGGGCTGGGTCTCTAATCCATGGAGTGCAGGAGGATGAGGGGGGATCTTATAGAGGTGTACAAAATCATGAGAGGAATAAATCGGGTAGATGCACAGAGTCTCTTGCCCAGAGTAGGGAAATCGAGGACCAAAGGACATAGGTTCAAGGTGAAGGGGAAAAGATTTAATAGGAATCCGAGGGGTAACTTTTGCACCCTAAAGTTGGTGGGTGTATGGAACAAGCTACCAGAGGAAGTAGTTGAGGCTGGAACTATCCCATCGTTTAAGAAACAGTTAGACAGGTACATGGATTGGGAGGCATATGAAGCAAGCGCAGGCAAATGGGACTAGTGTAGCTGGGACATTGTTGACTGGTGTGTGCAAGTTGGGCCGAAGGGCCTGATTCCACACTGTATCACTCTATGACTCTATGAGATGTACATTCCATTGAGAACTAAAATCTCCATGTGAAAAATGAGTCCTCAGAAGTTAGTGTTTGTACTTCCTTAAAAGAAGTGGAAAATAATGATGGCAAGTATGGCATCAAATAAGTCTGGATTTGGAGAATCTTTGAAAGCAGCAACAGGAGTTCAACAAAATTAATAGAGGAACAAGAGAACATTTAAATAAATTAGCAAGAAATATAAAATAATATGAAAGATTTTACAACTATGTAAAAGGAAGAAGGTAAAATAAATGAAATAGTCCCTGAGATGTAGAATGAGGAGAAATTATATCGAATAAAGAAATGCCTGAGCCATTAAAAACTATGTTGTAACTGGAAGAAACAGTAATTGTATGAGAAATAATGGGGAAGCAAGTGTCCAATGGCAGTGAGAAATCTAACGTAATAACCTAAGAAAGTAGAAGAGAAATTATAAAGACTAAATGCCAAAAAATGTTCTGGACCTACGTTCCAAGCTTTTCAAAGAGGTAGCGGCCGAAATACTGGATAACCAGTGATTGTTTTCCAAAATACTCAGACTCTAGAATTGTTCCAGCAGATTGGAAGTAAGCAAACATAACTACACTATTCAAGGAGGGAGATAGAAAACAGGAAACTTCAGACCAGTTAGACCTGTTGGCAAAATAATGAAATTTACAATTAAAGGCATGATGACCTAAACGTTAGCTTTTACGTTATGATTTGGCTGAGCCAACAGAGTTTTATGAAGGGTAAATGCCAGTTATTTAAATTCTTATTGCCAATTGAAAATGCCTTTCTGTCCCCTCTCTCTATAAATGCCTTGAGCCCTACAATCTCTTGCTGGTGAACGTAGATCTGAAGGAAACCATTGAATAGTGTGTGGTTGACATGAAAGGAGAAGAACAATTTCATTATCATAGGGATATATGATAGAGAAAATGGTGAGAATCAGTTAGAAATCAGACATCTTCTTAGGATGTATCTTGGGATTGAGGATGAACTCCCTTACATTTACAACTCTAATAACCTTTCAACCAATCGCATGATTCTAACTCGGAGTATTTCCCCCCAAAATGGCTTATTGCAGGCACCACTTGAGCGTGTCGAGTTTTTAAGCTCACAAGTGGTGTATGTCCCCTGAATCTTTCTGCCTCACCACCTTTCTTTCTTTTGAGACACTCCTTCAAAGCTATCTCTGGGTCCAAACTTTTGAGCCTTAATACCTTAATATCTGTTTCCTATCACACCTGCAATTCTCCCTCCTACTCCATCAGTCTGAAGAAGGGTGCTGACCTGAAACACCGTCTGTCCATTTTCCTCCACAGATGCTGCTTAACCCGTTGAGTTCCTCCCAGCACTTTGTTTTTTACTCAGGATTCCAGCATCCATAGTCTTTAGTGGTTTCTGTGAATCACCTTGAGATGTTTTTGTCAAGTTATAGGTATGATATAAATGAAAATTAATATTTGAATTTGAACCATTCCTTCACTTGAAATTGAGAATAAATGGAAGTCAAACAAAACTTCCATTCCCATTCACTACTGTCCATGTCTTTCTGCATTGAAGGAGGAGCTATCGTTCACGAAAAGTCTGGTTGTTTCCGCCTGAAAGAATAATGAATCCAATCTCAACAGGGTTCTTCAAAAAGGAAATGGGCAAATAATTTTAAATAATAAAAAGCTACAGAAAAGAGGAGACTAGGATTTATACTTTCAAAGAAATGACAAGGTCAACATGGGCGAGTTTGAAGAAGGGTGCCAACCTTTAACGTCATCTGTCAATTTCCCGCCGCAGATGCTGACCGACCCGCTGAGTTCCTTCAGCAATTTGTTTTTAACGCAACATGGGCCAAATAGGCTCCTGCTATGAAAATGCAATGGATTACAACATATGCATCATGTTGTAACATGGTATAAAATATTCCACATCTAACTTTAATAATTACTTTAAATACATTTAATCCATTACATTTTATGGTAAAACCGATCCTTAGGATCAAAGGTGATAAAGTATCCAAGTCAATACATAGGTAAATAAGAAAACTGCTAAAACTTAAATACTTGTATCACACCCTGCGTTGGTTTGAGTTGTAACCAAAGAGCTATTATTAGCCTTATGAAAGCCTGCCACGAAGCCTGATTAATGGATATAAATGCTGTAATTGATTAGCAGAGGAGTGGGAATTAAAACCGAGTTCAGCATCAATAATGATTGCTTGACAAAGGCAGCTGACATAAAATGTAAAATGATAGCCCCCAGCCATAATGCCATCAAAGAGCAAAATCAGTTCAAATAAGGAGAGTGCCCTGGTCTCCTGTGCTCTGCATTTCTTGTCTTTTCTTTTGCTAATGTTGTGTGTTAAGCTGAGAGGAACTACTATGGAGGCTACGTGTCAACTCAGCTTCATACATCAAGTTGTAAAATTGCAACAGAAGAGAGCTAAATGACTCCATTATATTCTATCCCCTAAATCAATTGAGGTATTTTTTTTTCTTTTCCCTAATTTAAACGTGCAGATACCTTTCTGTTATGCATCTCATGTCATAACGAAATCAAAACTGTCAAGCTTCATTGTTAGCTCTCTTGAGTGAAGTGCAAGATTCTTTCATCTTCTACGGACACAGATTAATTTTAGAATTTAGATACTTCTACATTCCCCAGGAGTTCCTCAAAGAAGGAAAGTCTGGCAATTCTTGAACTTAGTTTAAATATGAGTCAGTCAAAATGACCTGATTATGTGGTAAGGTTACAGGATGGCAATAATTTTTACAACCATGAAAATTTGTCGTTCATCCACAATCATTTGACTTATTTAAGCCAGTGAAGAGGAACTATCAAAGTGAGCGGTTTCTACTGATAAAGGTTAATAAAGTGATTGTATGCCTTTAATGGTGGAAAGGACAGCTCCTTTTTGTCCTGCATCTTAATGTACAATTTAAACAAGGTAATCAATTAAGATGTTAGCGTTACCTAAAGGATGTTGATTTCAAGTATTATGTTTCACAGTCAAAAGAAATTGTGCTATATTTTATCCATTAACCATTATAGTTTATCACTCATTCAATAGAAAGTCAAAGATAATTTCTCAAGACTGCTTAAAGTTCAGTTGGAGTGAGAAAGTCTTGCAAATACAAATAGATAATTAAGTATTCCTCGTTTACCATACTAAAACAGTTTCATCTTGCTGAAGTTAACATCACAATACCCTATGAGTGATGGACTAAAGATTTATGCAGCATAGGAGGAGGTCATTTAGCACATCATACTTATATTATCTCTTAATTAGTCCCACTGCCTTGCTCTTTTCCCTCAACCATGCACTTTTGTTCTTTTCCAGTATTTCTCCTATTCCTCATTCCTTCCTTCACCCTTTCACCCAGTGTGTTTCAGATCACAACTAACTTGACAAAATCTCACTTCTCCTGGTTCCTTGGTTAATTACACCTATATCTGTGTCTTCCAAGTGGAAGTATTTTTAAAAATATATTTCCATATTATGTAGAAGGAGCAAGCCCTTTCCCCCACCAGTTTACCTTGTAATATAATCCAGGATTTCGATACAGTGACAATGAAGAAACAGCAATCCGTTTCCAAGAGTCCGGGGGGGAACCAACAGGGACAATGCTCCCATGTGTTTATTATCCTTGCCCTTTTTAGCAGTAGTGGTCGTAGGTTTGGTAGGTGCGGTTGTAGTAGTCTGGTGGTGTAACTATATTATATTTGGAAGTGACACATTCTGCGACTGTGCAGGTAATGGAGTGATTGAAAGTTAAGGTGGAAGGGGTTTAGTTTGATTTTGAGCTGTTTGAGTATTGTTGGAGTGAAAGGGCACAAATGCTGGAGTAACTCAGCAGGCTGGGCAGCTTCTCTGGAGAACATGGGTAGGTGACGTTTCAGATCGGGACCCTTCTTCAGAGATGCTGCCTGGCCTGCTGAGTTACTCCAGCACTTTGTGTCCTTTTGGGTAAAAACAGCATCCGCAGTTCCTTTTTTATTTTTTGTTGGAAGGCACTCATCCAAGGAAGTGGAAAATATCCCATCGCACTACAGGTAGTGAAATCTTTTTAGGGAATCAGAGGGTAAGTTACTCACTATGGAGTTCCCAGTCTTTGGCTTGCTCAAGTTAAGAGTGTTTGCTTGTTATTTGCACTGGGAAGGGAATAATGAAATTCTTACTTGTGGCTTTACAGGCACATTAATGCAGCAACACAACAAATAAATATACAATAAAGTGGGGCATCTGGTAGAGCCGCTGCCTCACAGCGCCAGAGAACCAGTTTCAATCCTGACTGTGGGTGCTGTCTGTGCGGAGTTTGCATGTTCTCCCTGTGATCATGTGGGTTTCCTCCAATGCTCCGATTCTGCCCCACATCACAAATCTCAGTGTGAAATGAGTGGATGTGAAAGTGGAATAACATAGAACTAGTCTGAATGGGTGATCGATGACCGGCGTGGATTCGGTGTGCCAAAGCACCTGTTTCCCCGCCGTATCTTTCAATGAATAAAAAAAATAATTATATAATAAATTATAATACACTAATTATACTAGTGTTTAACATTTATGCGGATTGTTCAGTTAAGTTTCTGGTTAATGCTAACACTCAGGATGTTGATGGTGGAAGACTTGGCATCAACAAGATCGTGCCATTGATTATCAATAGTAGTGATTAGATTCTTGTCCAGTAATGAACAGTGTACACAATGATGCAGAATATTACATAGCAAGAAGTACCTGGCATTGGATTTAATTTGGTTAGAGTCATAGAGTAATAGTGATCCAGTGTGGAAACAGGCCCTTTGGCCCAACTCGCCCGCACCGCCAACAATGTCCCAGCTCCACTAATGTCACTTGGCTGCGCTTGGTCCATATCCCTCCAAACCTGCCTTATCCATCTATCTGTCTAACTGTTTCTTAAACAATGGGATAGTCCCAGCCTCTACTACCTCCTCTGCCAGCTTGTTCCATACACCCGCCACCCTTTGTGTGAAAACGTTACCCCTCGGATTCCTATTAAATCTTTTCCCCTTCACCTTGAACCTATGTCCTCTGATTCTAGATTCCCCTACTCTGGGCAAGACTCTGTGCATCTACCCAATCTATTCCTCTCATGATTTTGTAGACCACTATAAGATCTCCCCCCCCCCTCCCACTCCCCCCCCACCTATTTAGCCTTTCAACTCAAGCCCTATAGTTATGGTGACATCGTTTGAATCTTTTCTGCACCATTTCCAGCTTAATGACATCCTTATTGAAGCTTGGCAACCAGCGCTGCACCTAATATTCCAAGTGCAGTCTCACCAACATCTTGTACAGCTGTAACATGACGTCACAATTTTTATACTCAAAGCCTTGACCGATGGAGGCAAGCATACCAAATGCCTTCTTCACCACCCTGTCTACCAGTGTCACCACTTTGAACAAACTATGTTTTGTACCCCTTAGGCTCTCATTTCTACAACACTCTCCAGGGCCCTGCCATGTACTGTGTACTAAATCCTGTCATTCATTAACCCACCTTGCAAAGATAAGCCATCAATCAATGAGGCCATCTGTCGTGACAGTAAGTTCAGGGCACATTTGGAATTAATTGAAGAGAATGCAAATGCAAATACCCCAAGACTGACTTTCTATTTACTCTTACTTGTAATCTTTAAGGTCAAAAATAGAAGCATGATTAGGCCATCCAGCCCCTCATACTTGCTCAGTCCTTGAATCATGCTGTCGATTACAGTGCATAGAAGATGGCGGGTTGGTCAGGTAAGCACTGTAATAGTCAGGTAGCAGTTTTCATGTCTGAGCAGCCCTATTTAGGATCCACTCTGGTCACCCTGAACTAGGAAGAGGCTAGAAAAGATGCCCTAAAAATAGTCTGCTTCGCCTCGCCCTATCTGGAAGGATAGAGGGATCACCATCATGCGGTCAAAAACTATCACGAAGCAAAACTATGAAATATGGAACTTGGAATATACAAACTCTGATGGACAACCCAAACTCAGAAGAACCGTCTTTGTTGCTCGGGAACTCAAAAAAATTCAGCTTTGAAATCATTGCTCTGAGTGAGACCCGCAGAGCTGGAGAAGAGCAACTAAAGGAAGAACAAGGTCAATACACCTTTTTCTGGAAAGGTTTTGATCCTGAACAACCGAGGATCCACGGAGTGGGTTTTGCCATCCAAAACAGCCTACTTCAGAACCACTGGGGATCAACGAATGTCTTATGACTCTGTGAATCCAGCTCGTCAAGAACCAATACACCACCATCATCAGCACCTATGCTCCAACTCTGGACACTGAAGACGAAGCAAAGGAGAACTTCTACGCCCAACTTGACGACGTCCTCTCCTCTATTCCCAACGACGATAAGATCATTCTCTTAGGATATTTCAATGCCAGTCGGGAAATATCATAGGCTCTGGACCGGAACAATCGGCAAGCATGGAGTTTGAAAGGTCAACGCCAATGGAACCCTCCTCACCAAATGTGCTGAACACAACCTGGTGATTATAAACACCTTATTTCGCCAGAAAAACAGGCACAAAGTCTCCTGGCAGCATCCATGTTCTAAACACTGGCACCTTATTGACTACATCAGCGTACGATCCTGTGACCAACAAGATGTACTGAAAACAAGAGCCGTTACTGGTGCCAACAAGTGCTGGACAGACCATCATCTCATCTTGGGGCTCATGTTGTCGACCTCCCTGTGGTGAGTCCTGTCAACTGACCTCAGTCAGGCGAACGACAACAAACAGAGACAGCAGAAGCAGAAGCAGCTTCATAACTTCAGCTGCCTCAAACGCAAGAAGAAGTAGAAGTCTCATCTCATCTACCATGAGAACGAAGATTCGGCCCAAAAGGAAACATCAAAACCAGAACACTATCAAGAAATTCAATGTTGGCGTCCTTCAAGACATCAACCATGAACAGAAGTTTCAACAAAAAATTCAAGAACAACTGCCCCAACAACTCCCACCATCTGTCGAAGAACACTGGAATCTATTGAAGAATGCTATCATCGCCTCCTGCAAGGAAACAATTGGGTTCAAGTAAAAAAAATATCAGGATTGGTTCGACGATAATGGCAAACAACTCTAACAACTCATCGATGAAAAGAGAAAAGCTTTCATCACCTTACAAAATGACCAACAGTCGGCTACCAAAAGGACGTGCTATCAGGAATGCAAGGCTGCAGTCCAGAAGAGCACCCGAAACCTGAAAAACCAATGGTGGAGGGAGAAAGCTCAGGAAATCCAACAACTAGCAGACGCCAACGAGACTTGAGGCTTTATCAATGCAACAAAAGCCATTTTTGGCCCATTCACTCAGGGTCAAGCCCCTCTCAAAAGCAAAGATGGGTCTACCATCCTGAAGAGCAATGCTGACATCAATTCTCGATGGAGGGAGCACTTTGAAGATCTTCTAAATCAAACCGCCTCATTTGACAGGAATGTGATCAACAACATTCCAAAGCAGCCCGCTGACGACTCCCTAAGCGGAATACCATCACTTAAAGAAGTCAAGGAAGCCATCAAAACCTTGAAAAACAACAAGGCAGCTGGACTCGACAGAATACCAGCCGAGGTCTACACAATTGGAGGTAACATGCTCCATTACCAACCGCATCAACTTCTCATCAAGATCTGGATAAATGAAGACGTACCAGGAGACCTTAGAGACTCAGCAATCGTTACCATCTACAAAAGGAAAGGCGATCGATCTGACTGCGGAAACTATCATGGAATTTCCTTGTTAGCAATGGCAGGCAAGGTTCTCGCCCGCATCATGAACAACCGACTCAAGCCTTTAGCTGAGAAGATCCTTCCGGAGACACAAGCCCGTTTTAGACCATCACGTGGAACAGCCGACATGATCTTCACAACTACAAGAAAAATGTCGTGAACAACTTCAACCTTTGTACATGGCATTCTTCGACCTCACTAAGGCCTTTGACTCGATTTCAAGGAAACTCTTAAGGGATGTCCAATCCACCTATGGATGTCCTGAAAAGTACATTTGAATCCTGAGACTCTTTCACGATGACATGCTTGCCACAGTCATGGCCAGCAACAGCAAGTGTGAACCGTTTCAGGAGTGAAACAGGGATGCGTGATTGCCCCAACACTGTTCACCATCTTGATTGCGACAACTTCCACATCATCAAGGACGACCTACCCCAGGAATCAAAATTGTCTACTGAACAGATGGCAGACTTTTCAATCTTGCTCGTCTCAAGTCCAAGACTAAGACATCTACGTGCTCCCTCATCGAGTTTCAACATGTAGACGACAACTGTGTTGCAGCTCTCTCAGAAAATCATCTGCAACAGATCCTGACTGCCTTCAACAGTGCATACACAAAACTTGGATTTACCATCAACTCCAAGACTCAGGTTATCTACCAATCATCACCAACTGAGACTAATCGGAAAGAACTGCAATTCAACTTGGTGAAACAACCCTGGAAAATGTGGATCACTTTCCGTACCTTGGAAGTCACCTCTCCTCCAATGTCGACCTTGATGACGAGATCCAACATCGTCTTAACTGTGCTGGAACAGTTTTTTGGACATTTTTGAACGAGAGTCTTTCAAAATCGTGACATCCGAACAGACACCAAAATGTTAGTGTACAAAGCAGTGGTGATTCCAACGCTGCTGTATGCATCAGAAACCTGAACAATATACCGATGCCATCTGAAAACACTTGAAAGGTTCCACCAATGGTGTTGTTGAAGCAGCTTAAATATCAGCTGGGAAGACAGAAGAACCAACGAAGCAAAAACATCAAGCATCGAAGCGTTCGTCATCAAGAACCAACTAAGAAGGAGCGGTCATGTTGTTCAGATGGAAGACGAGCGTCTACCAAAGCAAACCTTCTGCTCGCAGCTTAAAGAAGGAAAACGTAAAAGAGGCGGACAAAAGAAGAAATTCAAAGACGCCTTAAAAATCAGCATGAAGAAATGTGAAATCGAAAGTGACATTTGGGAAACCAATGCCAAGGACAGGAAACTCTGGCGAACCATCATCCACAAAGGAACAGCGGCCTTCGAAGCCAACGGATGCGCAGAATTAGAAGAAAAGGGAAGTAAACGGAAAGGAGCGGCAGCAACAATGAAAGCCCAACATGACATCTGGAATTACCTGCCCTGAATGCCGAAGAACTTTCAAAGCCAGGATTGGACTCATAATCCACCTGAGAGTTCATAAAAACAACGGTCACTGAAAGTTGTCGTGCAGGTACACAGTCACTGAAAGTTAGCGTGCAGGTATAGCAGACAGTGAAGAAAGCCAATGGCATGTTGGCCTTCATAACGAGAGGATTTCAGTACAGGAGTAAAGAGGTTCTTCTGCAGTTGTATAGGGCCCTGGTAAGACCACATCCAGAGTATTGTGTACAGTTTTGGTCTCCTAATTTGAGGAAGGACATCCTTGTAATTGAGGCAGTGCAGCGTAGGTTCACGAGATTGATCCCTGGGATGGCGGGACTGTCATATGAGGAAAGATTGAAAAGTCTAGGCTTGTATTCACTGGAATTTAGAAGGATGAGAGGGGATCTTATAGAGACATATAAAATTATAAAAGGACTGGACAGGCTAGATGCAGGAAAAATGTTCCCAATGTTGGGGGAGTCCAGAACCAGGGGCCACAGTCTTAGAATAAAGGGGAGGCCATTTAAAGCTGAGGTGGGAAGGAATTTCTTCACCCGGAGAATTTGTGGAATTCTCTGCCACAGAGGGCAGTGGAGGCCAAATCACTGGATGAATTTAAGAGAGTTAGATAGAGCTCTTGGGACTAGTGGAATCAAGGGATATGGGGAAAGGTTGGGCACAGGTTACTGATTGTGGATGATCAGCCATGATCGCAATGAATGGCGGTGCTGGCTCAAAGCGCCGAATGGCCTCCTCCTGCACCTATTTCCTATGTTTCTATGTTTGTACGGAACGTAGACCATCCGGGTTTGATCCTGCTGTCTGCGTTGAATTTACACGTTCTTCCTGCGACTGTGTGGGTTTCTTCCGGCTGCTTCAGTTTCTTCTTACTTCCTAAAGGTGTGCTAGTTTGTAGGCTAATTGGCCTCTGAAAATTCCTCCTTATGTGAAGGGAATAGATGAAAAATTGCTATAACATAGAACTAGTGTGAATGGGTGATCAAAAGTCAGCGTGGACTTGGGTCAATGGGCCTGTTTCCATGCCTTATCTCTAAACTGAACTAAACTAAGCCGTTTGACTCTTTCATTTTTTCTGTGGTTATTTCTAAAGGATTCTGTCTGTGCACAGTAAAATACTTCTCAAGCACAATTCTTTTAGCCATCTACCAAATTACAGTGGTCAATGGCAACCACATTTCAAGGGTACTTTATTTTATGTAAGGTGCTTTGGAATATCCTGAAGGAAAATTGAAACATGCTTCAGAAAGTCACGTCCTTCCTCTTTGCCCTGATTGATCTACCATTTCTTGTCTCCTTTAGAGTTTAGTTTAAGTAATTCCAACAGCACCTGACCTGAAGTGCAAAATGTAAAGACCGTGTAGTTTACAGTCCATGTGGAAACTGTTCAGACAGCATGATCAATGTAAGAGGCGCGGCCAGAAGCAGAAGACCCGGCCTGCAGTGGAAGCCACCAAGCCCGCCCCTGCTCGTCCCCTGAAGAATTTTACAGTGTGTTTGCACCATTGACTGCACTTTTCTTAGCTGCCATTATAGTAAGCAATAATAATCTGACTGGAATTCATTATGTATTTTGATAACCTGTACAGAACCAAAACTAGTATTTATAAGTAAACCATAAAGTGCTGGAGTAACTCAGCAATTACCCTATTGTACTTGAATTTGACTTGTTTGTATTTATGTATGGTATATCTGATCTATTTGGTTAGCATGCAAAATAAAGTTTGTCAATGTACACAAACACGCGACAATAATAAACCTAAACCTAATCAGCCCGAACCTTTGTGCTCCAGTCTTTAGAGCTGGTTTTGAAATCACTGACTCGGTGTTGAAAAGTGTGAGCTACTGCGACACAACTAACACTGCTTATTTGAGAAGGAAAAATTTGGATACTACTAGACGGGCGAGGACCCGTTGGGACCAAATCTCTCCCGTGGGCGCCCCTGCGGGCGTGGCAACCCCCATTGGGTGCAAAGCTCTCCTGCGGGCCTGGCAACCCTCCCCCAACCGACGATCTGTGGACCTGTTACCAGCCAGGGAGTAGGGGGGACAGGGAAGGGGAGAGGGAGCCACTCACCTCAGCCCCGTGCGGCCAGCGCTGCGGCCAGAGTGAGCTGTGGACCCGAAACCTCTCCTGCAGCTCGGCGGCGAACAGCGGCGACGGCCATCTTGTTCGACCCTCTTCCGCCGCGCTGCACCATGGGAGGAAGGTCAGGCGTGAGGCGTGCGGGGACTGGCGTCGATCCTCTTGGGGGGGGGCCGCATTTATTAAAGTTTATTAAGTTAATTGTTTTTAAAAAGTAACAAAACTTGATTAATTGAGACTGCAGGGGAATGATGAGTAGGGTGGGCCTAAAATTGTTGCGCTATCGTGTACCGTTTTGGCTGTATTTCGAGAACAAATCTATCCACAAACGCACAAACAAGATGAGTTTTAGTAATAGATTAGATAGATAGATAGATAGATAGATAGATAGATAGATAGATAGATAGATAGATAGATAGATAGATAGATAGATAGATAGATAGTTAGATAGATAGATAGATAGATAGATAGATAGATAGATAGATAGATAGATAGATAGATAGATAGATAGATAGATAGATAGATAGATAGATAGATAGATAGATAGATAGATAGATAGATAGATAGATAGATGAGGAGTCACAGAGAATATTTTATTTTGCAAATAACAATCAGTGGCTTGGAACCTTGGATGCCAATCCCCTAGTCAGGCAGTACAATTACTAATGTACTGGCAGATTTAGAGCCGAGATGGAATCAAACGCAATAATAATTTTTAAAAGGGATTATAATTAATATTTTTTTAATATTTGAAATGCCACAGAGGTGGGGTAGAATGAGACTAACTCATTGTGCTTTCGTTGAGTCAGCATAGTAATGTTGGACTGAAAGTCTGCGTATGATTCCATATCCCAGCGAGACAATATTTACAAGACATAAATGACTCAGTGTTTATATACACACGCATCTCATATCTGTGTGTAAAACCGCAAAGGGAGTTTATTTTTTGGCATTCATTAATCAGCGTTTAAAAGTGGCTCCTAAACAACACTCTACAAAAAGCAGCAGGGTTAGTTGTTGGATGACACATTCCAAAGGTCTAATCAGTGTTATGAACAAACATGCCAAGACACTGCATTCCAATGTTATTAAATGTAAACCCATCAACAATAGCGAGATGGCAACACAACAGGGAAATAAAGCGCTCACTCTTGAAGACAGCAGACTAAATTTTAATTCAATTAAGTGGTAAAAAAGACAGTTAACTTGTGAAATAAACAACCATAATGGACATGGACAGGGAATTAAATGAAATTATTCTCTGTTCAAAGGCAAGCTGCATAGTGCATGGCTCTCTCTCTCTCTCTCTCTCTCTCTCTCTCTCTCTCTCTCTCTCTCTCTCTCTAGATCTCTCTCTGATCTCTCTCTAGATCTCTCTCTAGATCTCTCTCTCTCTAGATCTCTCTCTCTCTCTCTCTCTCTCTCTCTCTCTCTCTCTAGATCTCTTTCTCTAGATCTCTCTCTCTCTCTCTCTCTCTCTCTCTAGATCTCTCTCTCTCTCTCTCTCTCTCTAGATCTCTCTCTCTCTCTCTCTCTCTCTCTCTAGATCTCTCTCTCTCTAGATCTCTCTCTCTAGATCTCTCTCTCTAGATCTCTCTCTCTAGATCTCTCTCTCTAGATCTCTCTCAGTTCTTCCCAGGCAGTCTGTCAGAATCTGGGCTGACCTGCTTCCACCAAAACAAAATGCCACCTAACCATGTACACCAAGGATGATGCCTGAACTGCTGAGTTACTCCAGCTATTTGTGTCTTTTTTTTTGTAAACCAGTATCTTCAGTTCCTTGTTTCCACATTTTGACTTGCTTCTATCCATGTTCTGTAACCTGAGGTGAATAAATGGCCCCGTGTGGGATGCACAGATCCCACCATAGGTGAAGCAGAGACTGCTTAGTTTGGTGATTTGGGATGTTCTGTGCTTCTTCTATCTCATGTTCCTGGTATAGTGATTTTAGATTCTCAGCAAACTCTACCCCCCTCCCCCCATTCCCTGTCCAGAATTCACGAATAGCTCTATTTTGAACAGTCCATGTCCATGAGCTGGTGATTATGTTTTTTTTTCTTCTCCAGAAGACTTTGAGAATGTCCTTGAAACATCTTCTCTCTCCTCCTGGAGATGTACTGCTGTGCCAGAAGTCTGAGTAGAGTGATAGTTTCAAAGATCTGCTCTCGGGCATGTAGACAAAAAGGCCCACATTTTGGAGCTGGTTGAGGACAATCGGAGCTTTGACGTTGGGGTCACTGGTGTGGAAATAGACACAACCACACACATATACACAGGTGCAAAGGCACACGCAAAACACACATGGAATCACACATGTTAGTTAGCAAGTATGTGTTGGAAAGAACTGCAGATGCTGGTTTAAATCGAAGGTAGACACAAAATGCTGGAGTAACTCAGCGGGACAGGCAGCATCTCTGGAGAAGTCTGACGATGGGTCTTGACCCGAAACGTCACCCATTCCTTCTCTCCAGAGATGCTGCCTGTCCCGCTGAGTTACTCCAGCATTTTGTGTGTACCATGTTAGTTAGCATATTGCTTTGAGCAACAATCTCCCACATGAGTTAACTGGATGTGACAGAGATTGCAAGGTTGGTAGCTTAGTAGGTTTAATATATCAAATATGGTTTCCAGCAGAGATCATATGGATGGAAGAGTGAGGAATGGGGATCTGAAATAATTTTATTCCAGGTTCATTGTACCACTAACAGCTTCCCATCAAAATCAGCTTGCTTTTGATTTGGTAAAGTTGACATGGGGGTTTTACAGCATGGATCTAAAACAGTTTGACACCCTGCAACATGAAGAGGTATGTAGAAGAGAAAACCCCCCACAAAGTGCTGGAGTAACTCAGCAGGGCAGGCAGCATCTTTGGAGAACGGATAGGTGACATTTCAAGTTGACCATCAACTATACATCTCCTCCCATTTTATTCTTGTCCCATACTCTCTTTAAGCCCCCTCCCCCCTTCCGCCCCTGGACTTTACCACCCCATGACTTACTAGGAACTATTTACAATTAACTGACTAACCCACATGTCTCTGATATACCCTGCAGAGAATGTCAAATCTACTACATAAATACGAATGCTTCTTTAAAAAATCTTCTCCTCCTGCTATCCCAATGTTGAAAATAGAATAGAATAGAATAAAAATAGTTTTGAAATATTAAACTATGACTTGATCAAACCCCATAAATCTTTCGGGCAATATTTAATACTAATTTACATAGAACATAGAAAAGTATAGCACAACATCACAGCTCTTCGGCCCTCTGTGACTATGCTGAAGATGTTGCCAAGCTAAACTAATCTCTTCTCTCTGTATATGATCCAATCCCCTCCTTTCCCTGCATAAACATGCACATATCTAAAAGTCTCTTAAACACTACTGTCGTGACTGCCTCCACCACCCACCCCCAGCAGTGTGTTCCGCAACCACCACCCTCTGTCGAAAAAAACCTGTCGAAAAACCTGTCGAAAAATATCTCCTTTAAATGTTGCCCCTCTCACCTTAAAGCTATGCCCTACAGCCATTTAGTACTTTCTAGAAACATTATACTGTAATGAATAATCAATGGATTGGGAATCAAGCAGATTTTATTATAGCATAATAATTTTATGCTATATAGACTTTATTATGCTTTAAGCATTTGGGTAATATATGACCTGCTGAAGAAATGGTCCAAAGTATCAGGAATAAAATACTTTTTCGCTTCCCTTTGCTAAAGGAGAATTTCACCTGCCTTCAAACTTTCTGTTGGTGTGCAAGTGTTGCTTTCAATGTTATATGACTTGGATATTTAGAAAGGGGTCAAATGTCCTGCATGTCCTGGAAATGTCATTAAAAATGGGGTTGAATGGAAAGATCAGTATGTAACTCTGATTAATGCAAGGGAACTCATTGGAAATTTCACTGCAAGAAGTTTAGCACATCACACAGAATTAAGGAAATATTAAAAGTATTACATTTCTTACAGACGTGGGAAAAGTCAAACGTGAGGTAATGAATATTTCTTGGCACATACATTCAATGTTTGATGAGAAATCCCTTTCATTTACTTGTCAAAAGGGAACATTGTAAATTTTATTACAGTCATCTTTTTTTAAAATCGAGATTCTATTGAGTCACTAAAACTAACTATTCACCCACTGATGACAGAGTATCATGTGAAGGCACCTCAAAGGTAGGGTGGATTATAGCCGAAAATATATTATGGTTAATAGATTTGGTAATGGAGTTTCTTATGTGTGTGTGGAGGAGACAATATAACGTCTAGTCTTCATGAGGAGAGGACTTAATGCTAACTGGAGGAGAAAACATTTTTAGGACCGAGATGGGAAAACATTTCTTCACACAGAGTGGTGAGTCTGTGGAATTCTCTGCCACAGAAGGTAGTTGAGGCCAGTTCATTGGCTATATTTAAGAGGGAGTTAGATGTGGCCCTTTTTGCTAAAGGGATCAGGGGGTATGGAGAGAAGGCAGGTACAGGTTACTGAGCTGGATGATCAGCCATGATCATATTGAATGGCGGTGCAGGCTCGAAGGGCCGAATGGCCTACTCCTGCACCTATTTTCTATGTTTTCTCTATGTTTCTAAAAGGACAAGAAGGACAGAGTACGGGAATAGGTGATGTTTCGAGTCAGAACCCTTGTTCAGGTGACCCAAAATGTTATCTATTCCTTTTCTCCAAAGATGCTGCCTGACCCGCTGAGTTACTCCAGCATTTTGGGCCTATCTTCGGTATAAACTAGCATCTGCAGTTCCTTCCTACACAGAGGGAGTTCAATTGGTCAAACCTAAGTTGAGAAGGTATGAAGAATCAAGGAACTGCAGATGCTAGTTTAAAAAAAAGAGAGTGAAACGTATGATGATGGTTCAGTGCTGACTACTGGCCCATCTGCGCTTCAAAATAGTATTTCCAGTTCCAGGTGATGTTTCGGGTCAGGATCCTTCGACAGTCAGAATTAACAATTAATTTTGTGGTCAAATCTCTGAAGAAGGAAATGAATGGACAATATCCTGACTCAGGACGAGAGAGCTGCCCACTGAGTCACTGCTGACACTTTTCAGCACAATTTTCTATTTAGCAAAATGAGCACTCACAGCTTCTGTGGTGCAAAAACTGTGAAGAGCAAAAAGATGATTGTTTGGAATGTAATTGCTGCTACAAAGTGATCATAACTGCAGTCCATTCAAACTATGCGATCAAATCCCAACAACTTCCTGCAGCATCCCGATCACTATCATCCCAGTAATCCACTATGTACAACAGCTCCCAGTCCTCTGATGTCTTTATTTTAGAACTCTCATCCTTGGTTTGAAATCACTCCATGATCCTGTTCCCACTTGTCTCTGTGACATCCACCAATTCATAGTCTGCCAGGAAAAAATGCAGGAGTTACATGAAAAGTTACAAGTAACTCATACATTTCCCCCCTCCCTTCTCTCACCCCTCCCCCCCTCCCATTCCCTTCTTCAAACTGATGGGTCCCGACCCAAAACATAGGGAATACTTTGTCTCCAGAGATACTGCCTGACCCGCTGAGTTACTCCAGCGCTTTGTGTCTATCTTAGGAACAACTATGTGCAGAGAGTGAATCATGGATTTCTCTAAGCTAGAGCCATGTGGAAGTAGATCATCGGGGAGATTTAAAGAGGAAGTAGACAAATTCTTAACAGCTCAGAGAACTTGAGGACTATGGGGAGATACGTCCTAGGGCAAATCAGGTCTGATCATATTCAATGCTGAGGTAGGCTTGAAGAGTCAAGCGGGCTTTTCCTGATCCGATTTTATGTTCTTTCTGATGTTATAAATAGAGAACCATAGGGAGCTAAGTCCAGAGCTTAGACCGCAGGTGGCTGAAGGTGCGGCTGTCAATAGGGAAGCTATGTGAACTGGGGATACACAAGGCTTTAAAACTCCAGGAGTACAGTGGTATTGGAGGGTTTTGGGGCTGAAGAAGTTTACAGAGGGTGAGCGGGTTTCCCCGAGGGAGCTGAAAACAAGGAGAACGCTAATATGGAGGAGCTGATGAACAGGGAGACAGGGTAGGCCAATGGACACATTAAACGTGATGAATAAACGCACGCTGCTACTGTCTCAGAGTAAAATGTAACCTTAGTAGAATGAACTGCAATAGCAGCTTCCAGCTGATGTAAATTCCTTTCATCCATAAATGACTGTAATGGTACTGATGAGCATTGCAGTAATTCACCAGTTAATCACTCTCTTTTCCAATCAGACAAATCTAGAGGAAGGAAGACATAAAACAATTTTCCAAAGAAACGGCAGGGTGGGAGGAGTTGGTAAGGATTGGCCCGAAGTACATATTTCAGTACAAACAGTAAAGGAAAAACACATTGGCCCCAAAAAAAGGTAGGAAGTAGCTGATTGAGAATTGCCAGACTAGATTTAGTTATTTGGCTTTTGGACTGTGGGAATGAATGGAATACAACACCCCAGAGACCTGTCAACAAGTGGCTAGGTGGCAGTCTGATGCCTTCCCTCCCCTGCTGCCAGGAAAAAAACAGCCAGCCCCTCCTGCGGGATATGTCAAGCAGGAAGGAAGAAGGAGGCAGAGTGAGACTGTGCACTGTTTCATAAGCTCAGGCTGTTACTGATGAACACCAAACTGTCAATTCAGCCCATTCCGACAACATCTCATTAACGTTTATTCTCTGTTCCTCTGTTTTCTTTTGGGGAGGGGTATGTGTGGAGGAAGGATTTATTTTATGAAAGTTAGAATAAATGAATTTATTCCTTTTCTCTCTACGTGCAAATTGTTTCTTTCCGACATTCAATAGGAACATTTTGAAAAATACTTAACTGGTCACTTAAAGAGATCAAATGACTGTAATAGTAAACTCCTTTCAGCTATATAGATGTACTGTATTTTTTAATTATCACCTTTTAACAGACCAGCTGGACACTATTGTTCACCATCAGGGGGCAATTCCATTTGCATTGCATCTAGACTTAGTCTTGATCAAGCAGTCTGGTGGTAAAGTTCATTAGACATAAGGGCCACACTATTACAGCTAAAAACAATATAATACAGCATAGACTGTACTTTCTGCCTAATTGACAGCAGGAGAATGAATAAGCAGAGGATGTATTCCTGTCTTGTTGTCTTAAGTAACTTCAATTTCAACTTTATCCGGGGCCAAATTTTATAAGCCCGGTTGCCTCCCAAAAATATTAACTGATAAGAGTCAAAGAAAACGCGCAATAAGGATTTGTGTCAACAAGGATCAGCGAAATTGGAGGAAAAGGCATTGCAATGTGTTAAAATCACTTGTTTGTTGCCCTCATCTCAAGTAAAGTCAATCAATGCATAATGAGTTGTTTACTGGCACAAATTCATCCACAGCATCTAATAGGTGTTAATTACGTTAGATGAAAAATTCTTTCATCCTGGCTGTTTGATCTGATGTCATTTTCTCAAGAGGACACTACAGCTTCCTGTACTCATTAGAATGGGGCATTTAAAGGGCCAAATGTTAAAAGCAAGATGAAAATATTTATTACAGTTGAGTCTTCAATAAATTGAAAGCATCTGAATCCCTGTTAATCTGACATTCCAGTGCCAGATTACACAAGTAATAACGGCTTTCATTTATGCAGTCCTTTTTAATGTAACTAAGTACCTTAACACATCACAAAGACAGCCTTCTTCCACCTCAAAAACATTGCCCGTCTCCGTCCATCCCTCTCCTCCACAGCTGCAGAAACCCTCATCCACGCCTTCATCACCTCCCGTCTGGACTACTGCAACAGCCTCCTCTATGGCGCACCTTCAAAAATCATCAGTAAACTTCAATACATTCAAAACTCCGCTGCCCGTCTACTCACCCACACCCCGATCCGTGACCATATCACCCCCATCCTTTACAAACTCCACTGGCTCCCCATCCCCCAGAGAATCCAGTACAAAATCCTCCTCATGACCTACAAAGCCCTCCATAACCTGGCCCCATCCTACCTGACTGACCTCCTCCACAGGCACACTCCCACCTGCACCCTCCGCTCTGCTGCTGCCAATCTCCTATCCCCCCCCATCCGGACCAAACTCAGATCCTGGGGGGACAGGGCCTTCTCCATCGCTGCTCCCACCCTATGGAACTCACTACCCCAAATCGTCAGAGACTCCTCCTCACTCACCACATTCAAAACATCACTGAAGTCTCACCTGTTCAGTACTGCCTTCAACCACTGAAGGTCACCTCACCTTCTGTCTCCTTTCTCTGTTCGTTTACTTATTTATCTATTTATTCACTTCCCTATGTTCTTTAAATCCCTGTAAAGCGTCTTTGAGTGTATGAAAAGCGCTATATAAATGTAATGCATTATTATTATTATTATTATATTGTAAAAGTAATATTGGGCACATTTTGATAATGACCCATATAAGATATTTGGCCAGATGACCAAAAGCTTGTACAAAGAGGGTGTTTCAACAAATAAAGACCTATTTCTGTCATTCATTCTACATCCCTTTCAGAAATTCTCAGAACTCTCGAGAGGCAATCCCCATTTTTTGAAGTCTGGTCATTGTTACAATGTTGGAGCTTCCAATAGAAGAGAGAGAGCTAGAGAGACAGAGAGAGAGAGAGCCTTTGACAACCTGAAAACGGATATTAGAACAAAGAAGTTCAGGGATGATCAAGAGAACAGGACTTGAAAGATGTGGTGAGGTGGTGGTGCTGTGTGATATTGAGACGAAAATAGATGGCTTTAAAAGTTGGGATGAGCAGATGAAGTAAAGGATGGGGGAGGGGAACAAGCATGAATCCTTAATGGTTCTCAAGCTAATGGCTCAAAGGGAGAATGAAATTTGGACTAATATAGTCCACCAATCTGTAAATCAATCTCAGGAATGAAAGATCTACAGATGGCAAACATGACAACTGTTTTCCTTTGCCTGCCAGTTCTGATTGGTGTGGAAAATTACCTGACATTCAGCGGGCATTCCTTGGAATGGATCCAAGGAAGAAGACTTTTGTGATGCAGAGAGAAGGAAGGAGCCAGAAATGTTCTCTTTGGAGTGGGGTAGTTAAAGACAGATGTAATGGAGATATTCAAGAATAGAGAGGCTTTTGATAAGAGTATGTCAGGAAATATTTCGTTTGAATGGAGAAACATAGGTTAAACACAATTTCTGGTTAAAAAAAAAGCAGTGAAGATGAAGTAATGATTTTGTACACAGAATAGCTGTTTGATCTACGGACACTGTGTTAAAGGGCAATAGAGATGGATTCAATGAGAGCTTTCAAAAGGGAATTGGATAAATGTGACAATAAAAAGATTGGAGGGCTGTGAAAAAAGGGCAGGAATTGGGACTAACTGGAGAGCTGCCAAGGGCACAATGGTCCGAAGGGTCTCTCCTGAGACGAGAGCTAGAATATTGCCTGATTCTATGAGACCAGGTGAAGTCCATGACGGAACCAAACAATTTATCTTGATTTTATTTAAGATTATTAGCCAGAATAATCCAATTACTTCAAAATTAGAGTGTGCAAGCAGTTCAGACTATCAACTCTTTATCAGCATTTATCCTCTGCTTCAGCACTTTCCCGACCACGTCTGCCTGCTTGCACACAATCCTTTTAACCATAATCTATGCGCCTCTGAGAAACACTGACCTCGATCTTCATCCCTACCATCCTCTGGAATCTTTGCCATTTTCAATTCTGGTCTCCTACACATCCCTGATTTTCATTAACACTTACAATAAGCTCTCAAGTCCTTAGAACTCCCTCCTAAACTTGTCAAGCTCTCTACAGCATTTCCGGCTTTAAGATAAACTTGGACCAAATGCTTAGTCAGACGTTCTAGTACATGCTTCTGTGAGCCTGTGGCCAAAAAAAATTGTTTTAAGTGCTTTGGGGTGTTTTCCTAGGTCAAAGACACTTTGGAAATGCAAGCTGTGGTTGTTTTCGAGGAATCCCATTACAGAACGGGAATAATGGAAGCATGATGGATTTCAGCAGTGGCTCGTACATGAGTCATGCACATGGAACAGGGATAAATCAATTGAACGTGCTCAGATTTCATTTCCAAGTTCTTTGTTAACCATGCATTAAATTGGCGTATTCCCAGCAGCCAAGACTGCAAGACTCGTATTAAAGAAAGTACTTGGATTCATATCAAGGTTTTACATTCTCAAGGCAGCCCAATGCACTTTGTAGCCATTGAAATATTTCTGAAATGATCAGATAATGTTTTTTGTTTGTGGTATTTGTATTATAAAAAATGGACAGGTCTTGAGAGAGAACACTTCTGATTTTCATTGAAATATTGCCGTAGAAGCTTCTTGGTTCAAGTGAAAGTACATGGACACTCCATTTGACATCTCAACCAAAAGACACCATCAGCAAAGTGAGGCCTTCCCTCAGCATTGCATTAGATTTTACACCATTTCCAGAATGTAGACAGTATCTAGAATGGGACTATCATCCAAAATTGACAATATTGCTGTTGCTGTTATCAGACAACTGAACCATCCTACCACGTCTAGAGAGAGTCCTGAGCTACTACCTACCTCATTGGAGACCCTTGTCGGACTTTACTGGACTTTATCTTGCACTAAACATTATTCCCTTTATCATGTATTTGTACACTGTGGATGGCTCGATTGTAATCATGAATTGTCTTTCCACTAATTGGTTAGCAACAAAAGCTTTTTGCTGTGCCTCAGTGCGCGTGATAATAAACTAAACTCAATTTATTATTATTATATTTATATTTAATATTGGGCAGGTGCAGAATTGTCACAGTGCCTCAAAGGATCTGATTATTTTTTGTTCTCTATAACACTCTTACATGTGGGATAGACTGCTAATGGGTTCATGTCCCACTCCAGACCATCATGCACAAAACCTTGGTAATCAAGACATGTTGTCTGAAATTTTATTTCATCGTGGTGTGGGAGCACGCTGTGCAAATAAGAGTTACCACATTTCCTCTGTGACAATAGTACCTATTCTCCAAAACTGCTTTAATGGCTGTAAGGCACTTTAGGACATCCTGGGTTCGTGAAAAGTGTTGGAAAAATGAAAGATATTCATTCTCTTTCCGTATCATCAGACTAAGTTCAGCAACTGAAGTACATGTTGAGGGACACACTGACGTTTGGTGCAGCCAGCACAAAAACTCTGTGGGGGACGACCACAGTCTAGGGTCTTTCTGTTGCTGGATATTAAGGGGCAGAGTCCACTGGAGACACCCCTCAAACAAGGGAAGAGATATCGCCCCAAGGGGCCACATGTGTGGTAAGATAGGTTTTGGTTAAAGATTGGTGTGAACACTAATGAGTATGACGTTATTGAATGTATGGACTGAGAAGGTAGGAAGAGATTTTTCACAGTTTTTGTCTGAATAAAGTTTACTTTTGAAATGTTAAAATTCACAACAAATGGCTGAATGCTAATTCAAATAGTACTTTCATATCTTTGAAATTGGGTGACAGTTACATAGATTCGGTGAAAGCCTCAGCATAATGCTTGCAAACTTCCTGTTATCCAGTCTTCAATACTAAACAATGCAGTCCAAAACTTTCCAGTGCAGGTCAATGTAAGTTCAAGGGAAAACATTTATTTTTCCGACCAGCAGACCCTTGATGCCCTTTGGCCTTGATACTTCAGGCACTTATGAATTAGTATGGCTCCTACACTGGCCATAAGTGACAATGATAAGACCCATATGTTTCAATGTTTCCTGAACTGAGGAGAGGCTGAGGGATAGGATGGTGCTTGGTTGGGGAATATTCTTTTGGGATACTGTCCCATTGTGCAGGCCACATTCTGCTGTTTGTGATGGATATTTGAAAGAACCTGCAGTTCAACTCAATACAGTACACATAGCACTGCAAATATTCATTTTCTTTTTGGAAAGAAATCTGATATATCTTGCCCTATTCTTACACTATTTTCTTCTTCCATTTAACCATCATTTGTTTCCTGTTTAAACACTCAGGAGATGGTACAGGAAAATAACTGCAGATGCTGGTACAAATCGAAGGTATCACAAAATGCTGGAGTAACTCAGCAGGTCAGGCAGCATCTAGGAGAGAGGGAATGGGTGATGTTTCAGGTCGAGACCCTTCTTCAGACTGATATCTCAATATCCACTGCGGTTTTTTTCCATCTCGTGCAACTCAAACACAAAGTGTAACATGTTGAACGTTTGGAATCTGTGTACATCTCTTTCTCTGTTTCCAATTTGCTCTTGCTTTCATCCATTTGCAATGCTTCATTTATCCACAATCTGCTCTATATCTATATATATATATATATCATTGTAGCTATCATTACTATATATATATATATATATAGATGTGTGTGTGTGTATGTATAGTATATATGTGTGTGTGTATAGTTTATATACATAGTAATGATAGCTACAACGATAAATACAATGAGTGGAAACGGCAAAATGGTGCACTATTCTAGTGCAGAATTTAAATATTTATATATATATATACACACACACACACACTGTTTACTCCAGCAGCTTAATGTGAATAAGGAATTCATTGCACCCTGGTGTATATGACAATAAACTACTCTAACCTAATCATTAAGGGAAGGCAGGAAATGCAGCAGCTCAGTTAACACAGTAAGCTCCCATAAACAGATATGACGGTTATTTTTGTTAGATCCAGATTTTGTTCTGTTTTGTATAATGTTTTATTCTTAACTGTTTACTGTATGTCATGTTGTTACTTGTGAGCAAAGCATTAAGGCAAATTCCTTGTATGTAAACATACTTGGCTAATAAAAAATTATTCAATTATTCAATTCAATTCAGTTATGTTGCTTGAGGGATAAATATCGGCCAGGATAAGAAGTCTGTCTGGTCTTCTTCAGAGTAATACGTTGGTATCTTTTATATCCACCTGATGTCCAGACAAGGCCTCCATTCAATGTAATCTCAAACCCTGCAGATTATTTTTGAATTACCTGATTTAGACTATACAAGAGATTAATTTTGGTTAAAGTTACATTTTCGACCTTAGATGTGGAATTGGCTGCATTTGCCTTGTCCAAAAAGAGTAATATTTTCTTATTATGTTACTGCACAATAAAACAAAGTCACTCTGGGTGACATTCCTGCCAACTTTACAATAGTCACACTTTTGACATCCAGGCCCATTGGACAGATCCAGAGTGAAAAAGCACAACAATTGATATGACCGTAAACAGCTATTAATACATTGAAGGTACAGGAACCTGCTGGGAAAGAGGCAGAATGGTGCGGCAATAACATTTTCTGTTTGAAAACCAGGGCAACAGGCATAGAGAACACTGTTTCAATGCAGCCGAACCACGGCAATTTGTTGTAAAAAGTTCAGGATTCAACCGCTAATAAAAAAGATAACTTGTGTTGCAGCAGCAGGGGAGGTTAACTGGAAATGTTCACAGTGGCGACACCAGAAATAACTGCCATGTAGTTTGCCGTACCCATGGTAACAGGAAAAGGTTCCCCTAACATCCAACACCATGGTTGTAAAATAAATTATTATGGCTACAATTCTACTCAATTTCTATGCAGGAGTTCATCTTTATTGTGACGATAAAGTCCTATCTATCAGTAATGGATTGTTTTTAGCGTTATGTTATTGGAAATAGAGATGCTGTCTGAAATGGTGGTGGAAGAATGTTTATGGTGTTTTTCAAAGAGGAACTGTGACAGACTTGAAAAGGAGACATTGCTGGAGCATCGGTGAGAAAGCATCTTTAGTCCATCCTGTTGTATCTTTAAATGCTGAGGTCTGCCGATATCTTGATCTAGATTCAGTATTACTATCCTGCCTCCCACTGTCCTACCCCCTTCATTCCATCACTTCAATCCTCTTCCCTCACTCCCACTCTCTCTTCCTTCCACTCTCCTTTTTGGTTTTATCGCACTTTCTTTCTATCCTGTCATCTTCCCCAGTCTCGTATCTTTTATTGCTTTCCTTTTTTTCCTCTTTGCTCCTGCCTTTACCTCCTCTCAGCCTTCTTTTCCCATCCAAATGCATCCTCTCATCTTCCCCTTGTCTCCGCTCATAAAGCAGGTACTATAATTTACTTTGAATTATAGTTGCCTTTCATGGAAAACGACAACATTTGGCATCTAATTCCTCTGGCATAACCTTATCATGTAAGTATGCACCTGCTAACTAAAAAAACAAAGGTGAGAAGACGAAGATGAATCTTTTTATACATCTCCTGAAGGCATGAGGTATGCTGATTCAACAGGAGCTTTCATAAGAAAATTACATGTAAGAAAGGAAAAAGCAGCAAAGTTGTGGGGAAATAGCAGGGTACTGGGACCAATTGGTTCTGTCTTTCAAAAAGAGTTGGCATTGGCACAATGGGCCGAATGGACTCCTTCTACTCTGGGTGAATGAACTGGTCATGACTCGGTGCAGTGTTGTCTGCCCAGCTTATAAAGGAAGGATGAATTCCAGAGAACTTGTATCATCAAGCAACTCAATATATGCAATGAATTGCTTAAGAATTGTGAATAGGTTTGGGACTTTATGCAATACTGATCAGGTATTCCCAAGCTCAGCTAGTGAAGATAGGCATGCAACAAATGCATCCTTGGTTGGAGAGGTGCAAATTGCCCAGGATCCCACTCCCACTGTAAATACATGTAAATACGTGTTAGGTTAAGACTGTAGGATTTTGGTGTGAATCAATCCCACCTTGGAGTCAAATAGTATGCCAATATATACTGTCAAGTTTGTATGTGGTCACTTGGGTGAGATACCAACTTCCTTCCTTCCATGAATCAGCAGCGCACTTTGATCCTAGAACCAGCAAGGAGGTTGATGCCTCCAGGAGAGATGGAAAAGCAAAAATAAGTGCAAAATGATGCAAATCTTAAGCTTTATTTCTATCCACTGAATCTTTCCCAGATGACTGGAAAGGTGTGTCGAGGCCAATTATGTAATGAAAACACGAAGGTACCACCAAAGGCACACACTCACACTGCTACACCCAACTGGAAGCTTCAGGCAACTGGGAAAACTATTTTGTAGAATCAGAAAATGGAAGCAAGTCATAAGGAGCTCGTTAACCTTGTGCGTCCTGGTAGCTTTCTACAATGGCAATGCAGCCAGGCCCACTTTCCATGGCCCTACACATATTTGCAATTTAATTGGTGATCCCATTCCCCTTTGAACGCCTGGATTGAACCTGTCAAGCCATGCTGATCAGTTGCTGTGGAAAAAAAGACTTCCCTCGTCCAGTGAGGTATCAGAGTGAATAGTATCACCTTTTTTTAAGCTTTCTACTATAATTAGACAGAATGACAAATAAAAGACATGCAGTTATACGGCATATTTCAGGGCATCCAAAGTAATTCTACAGCCATGAATTACTTATTAGTAGTCACTGGTGTAATGCAGGAAATGCAAAATTTAAATTGTGCTTGGCAAGTTCCACAGTGAGCAAAGGTTAGATTCATTATGTCTTTTTCCTAAGGTCTTTGACAAGATATAAGGAAAAAGTTCCCTATCCTTCTTACAAAATAGTGCCTGGAGTATCTTCAGTATTGCACTGGGAATATCATTTTCTCCACTCAAGTGCCTGGAGTGTGACTTGAGCCCACAACCTTCAGACTTAGAGCACCAGTAATACTGTTTTTAAAACTGTCTTACCGTTGTGAAAATCCATCATTAATGTCCTTCAGGAATCGAAATCTGCTGCATCTCATTCAGTATGAACCAAATATGATTCCTGAGCCTCCAATGTGAATTAATTGCCCTCAGTTCAGGACAATAAAGGGTGAGTGTCCACATGGATGTCCATATTTGATTAAACAAATGTTGGCCGATCAAAATCATTGCAACCTCTTTATTGCGCACTAACTGCAAAATACAATTATATGCAGTAGATTCTATAATATATTGTGCTTGTTTTCAGAAATATTTGATACTTACTAAACAACAATTTGCATTTGTGAAGCATCTTTAATGTAGCAAAAGGTACGCTAATGTTAAATGACACATAAAATGAGAATCATTTATAGATTGTCGCGAGTGCTGACAAGGCCAAGATTTATTGTCTGCAGATGTTGATTTATACAAATGGACACAAAGTGCTGGAGTGACGGTGTCTCAGGCAGCATCACTGGAGAACATGAATAGGTGACTTTCCGGGTCGGAACCGACTCGAAACATCACCTATCCATGTTTTCCAGAGATGCAGCCTGACCCGCTGAGTTACTCCCGCTCTCTGTGTCCAAGATTTATTGTCCTTTCCTCATTACCCTCGAGAAGGTGGTACTAAGCTGGCTTCTTGACGCTTTCATTCCAAGACTTAGACAGTGCCAACGAATGAAGGGGACGTATATTTTTGTATCAGGACGGTGTGGAACTGCTGCTCTTGTCTTTCTTGGTTATAGAATTGTAGAACTTTTACAGCGCTAGGAGGAGGTAATTTGATTTCTCAAATCCCTCTTGGCGAGGCATTTGGTTTGAGAGGTGCTATCAAAGGAACGATGACGTGTGTCTCGTAGGAGACACAAGGTGCAGCTGTACTGTGCTGATGGTACAGAATGAAAACATAAGATGCTGTTACCGATGCACTCATTCAGGCAAACATAAGCGATGCCAACAAACCTGACTTGTGCCTTGCAAATGGTAGTCCTTGAAGGTAAGTGATCACAGCATTCAATATACTGCCCTTTTATAAATGAAAATATTGTCAAAAATAGAACTTCAGGTTCTCTGCCTATTTTGAAACTTCAAATTTCCCATTGAGATCTTCTGATTATGGTACCTCCCCAACCACTTTCAAATGTGACTATGGTCAATACGGGTTAGATCTAGGATAATACCATTCATCAAAGGAAACTCACAGGAAGTTCCCCTTGGTGTTCTGGCCAATATTTATCTCCCAAACAACATCACCCCCCAAAAGTCTGATCATTATTACACTTCTGTTTGCAAGAGCTTGCTGTGCTCAAATCGACTGCTGTATTTTCTACACTGCACAGCCAGAGCACTTCAATAAGTTCTTCATCAACTGCCTTCAGATATTCTGAGGTTTCAAAATAAGTTACAAAATTGCAAGACAATCTTTATTTTCTTTCAAAACAAAGCAGCAAGATCAAGGCAAGGAGGGAAAGTGCATTTATCACATTGATTATAAAGTAGTTTTTAATCTTTGTAAAGTTCTTGTTCTATCAAATTTTTACTGTATATCAATGGGCATGGGTCTAAATTCTACTGAGGTATAATGAAAAGTAGAGATTGTACAATTTTCTAACCTATTACTATTCCATTTTGCTCAGGAGTTTGTAGTAAGATTGTTGTTTGTGGATCTCACAGCAGCACAGCAGATAGAGCTGCTGCCTCACAGCTCCAGCGGCCCAGGTTCAATCCTGATCTCTGGTGCTGTTAGTGTGGAGTTTGCACATTCTCACTGTGACCATGTGGGTTTCCATCGGGTGCTCCGGTTTCCTCCTATGTGGGTTAGTAGTTGAATTGGCCACTGCAAATTGTGCTCCCCCTCCCCCTGTGTGTGGTAGACTGGTAGAATCTGGGAGATGGTGGATGGGAATCGTTTACAGAGAAAAAACTAGAGGAATGGGATTGCTCTCTGAGCTGGCATGCATTCGATGGGCCAAATAACCTCCTTCTATATTGTAAAGAAAAACTATTAAACTGGATTAGTTTATCCAAGACACACAGTGTACACAGTGTACTGTGTACACACAGTCAAAGACGGCTTTATAATTCATCTGCTGTTAATAATGTGGCAGTTACCTTTTTAATTACTAACTGCATGAAAGTGTTGGGATAGCAACAGCAATAATTTTTAAAAAAAAAGTGAAACAGAACACCATGAGTGTATTAAAAGTTGTACATCAATGGAAAATCTTTGGACCACAGCCTTAACCTAATAGGAAAACAATTCATCCATCAGATGGCGGAAGTTCCTGTATTACACCCTAAAGTCCAATTAAGCAAGTCATGACTCTTTTTTTGAAAATTAAAAATGTACATTGTTTTCCTCATATCATCGGAAAAAAATGTTCATAAAATAACACTGATGTTTTGCCACACTGTGGGTGTATGTGTATGAGAGCCTGGCTTTTGATACTTTTGTCAGCTGTTTCAAAACTTGCAGAAAAATAACAGAAGAAATAATCAGTGTGACTTTTATTGAGTAACCTTTCCCCTTAATTCTGTAGTTAACGGGAAAGCCGTTCTTAAAATTGAACTCTATATTTCCTTGTAGTTAAAAGGTAGCTCACTGACTAGCACATCATCCAGATTTTTAATAGCTCATTAACTAAGATACTGATTCCATGTCTATTTGAAAACATAATAATGCCGTAAACCACAAGATAATCAACTATCTAAGCCTGAGGCAAAAGATCTGGGAATTATAGAATGAAACGGGTTTCCCAAGTGATTGCAGAGGGCAAGTTACTGCAAGGTCTTTTGTTCATTTATGGGACAAGATCAAGGCTGCTCACGCCAGCATTTATTGCCCATCCCACATTAGCCTGAAAAGGTGGTGATGTGTCACCTTCTTGAACCGCTGCAGTCTGTCTAATGAAGGTACCTCACTGTTTGCTAAAGGTTCTGGATTTAAACTGAGCAATGATGAAGGAGGTGGGATAAATTACTAGGCGGCGATGTGTGTCACATAGAGAAGAACCTGTGGGTCGGTAACGATCTTGTCCTTACCAAGTGCCTATCTAATTCCATTTTGATGAAAGGTTGTTTCACATGAAACATTAATTCCATTTATTTTTCCGTACCTACTGAGTGCTCCAATTATTTCCTGTTTTTACTTCAAATTTCTAGCATCTGCACAATTTTGCTTTAAAAATATTTGCTCTATATGAAGCAAAGGTGGGGGAGTGGGACCAAAAGGATGTACTTTGGGTGAGGCAGCTCAATCTCAATGGCTGAATGCCCCTTCAATAATGTACTTAGTTTCAGAGATACAGACAATTTACAGAAGCCGATTAACCAACAAACCTGCACATAGTTGGAATGTGGAAAGAAACCGGGGCACCTTGAGAAAACTCATGCGGTCACAGGGAGAACATACAAACTACATACAGACAGGACCCGTAGTCAGGATCGAACCCGGGTCTCTGGCGCTGTAAGGCAGCAACTCTACCATTGAGCCTCTGTGCCGTCCTTTTCGCAATTCTGTGTGACCCACCTTCTGCGGTAGCTTAATTTCCATTCCTGGACCCATAATCAAAGATGTTCAAAGTTCTTCTCCCTTGTATCCCATTACTCTTCTCTTCCAAACCAGCTTCCACATGCCCGTCTGAAACTGCCATTCATTGACTGTTCTTTCCCACCATATTTGGTGGAGGGCTAGTTCCCTGTCTGTAGCTGATCACTTTGGAATTAAGTACATTGAGGGAACCTCTAACCTTCAACAGTTTCTCAGTACTGTCATTCTTGGTAATGTTCATCAGGGACAAAGTTGCCCAACCGATTCATGTGACATTGGTAGCATAAAAAATGCTATGCCAGGACTTGAGGAGGAACTCCCCTGCTCTTCTATTAAGTATGCAACGGAAAGTGTTATGTTCACCTGGCCAATAAAAGATGGCATCTCTGACAGTGCAGTAGTCCCTCAGTTTTGCAGTGAAATCCCCAGCCTTAATTCTTGCACTTGGGTTTTTGGAGTCAGACTTGGACTCATAGAGTCATAGAGTGTGGGCACAGGCCCTTTAGGCCACCTTGTCAATGCCGACCAAATGCCCCATCTAAGCTAGTTCCATTTGCTCGCCTTTGGCTCACATTCCCCTGAACCTTTCTTATCTATAGAGCAGTCCAAATGTATTTTCAATATTGTCATTAGACTTGTAGTCTTCTCAGAAATAAGAAAGCACATGTTTGAGCATACAACATTTAAGGTTTTGATTTGTGTGGTTTTGAAAAGAACAAATAACAATCACAGAAATCAAGCAACTTTATAGAGCAATTATCTTATCATGGCCCGGTCTTTGTGAATCTTCCTATCATTCTAACGTGTCTTTAATCCTTGGATGGTATTAAGAGTTATATTAAATATAATTACATGATTTCTTTAACATTGTAAAATATCCTTTGATATAAGCAGGTACCAGGATCGATGGCCACAAACCTGGTCAAAGATTAAGGCTTTCTGGGGTCTCTTAAACAACAAGAGAAATAGAGCGGCAGAGAGAATAAAGGAGTGACCTCCAAGTTTGAGGCCGAGTCTGCTTAGGGTAGGTCACTTATGGTGAACTGATGGCACTGGACGGATGTACAAGAGATCAATACTGGAGGAGAAGGGAGAACCTGGGGGGTTGTGGTGCTGGAACAGATTACAGAGATAGGGTGTGCGGTGAAGGATTCGAATACAGGGATTAGAATCACTTAAAGTATCTGTGTATCACCCTTCAACTAGAACTGAAACCAGAATTGAAACAGAATTGAAGCACTTCAAAAATTATAGGCATTATTGTAAACTGATATAAATCAGAAATATTTTCTATATTCTTTAAGAAAAAATCATGGGGATGCTTTAAAAAAAAATTATGCTTTAAAAAAAATTATGCACTATAATAATTGAAAAAAGATAGAAATTTAACTCCTAACGTAATCCCTAATTTGCCTTACTTGGATTAAACCACATGTTGTGCTAATGTGTTTCTATGTAGAACCAACTGCTGATTATTACGAATTTTTACTCTGGCACCATTGTGTTCATTATGCACGATGTTGACAGAATAAGTTAATACATTTAAGCAGAATGTGTTCCAAAGATAATATACCAGAAGAGAAAGAGTTCTCCAGAAATGGCTCATGGCTGTAAAAGAGAAATATCAGGTGAGGTTTCTGTTCCAGTGGTTTTACTGGAAAATGCCCAAAAAGGAATGTCAGATGGAACTGACATGGACAATGCCTCGTGGACCTGATCTGAGAGATTGCCTCCACTCCTTATCTACATTCACACTAAGAAATTTGACACGCATTTTCACCAATAAAATGACAAAAGGCCAGTGACCATCGTGTCGGTAAATGAGAACCCGAAGAAAAGTCTTCAACATTAACTGTTTCCTGGCACGGTGGCACAGCAGTAGAGTTGCTGCCTTACAGCGAATGCAGCGCCGGAGACCCGGGTTCGATCCCGACCACGGATGCTGTCTGTACGGAGTTTGTACATTCTCCCCGTGACCTGTGTTGGTTTTCTCCGCGATCTTCGGTTTCCTCCCACACTCCAAAGACGTACAGGTTTGTAGGTTAATTGGCTTGGTAAATGTAAAAATTGTCCCTAGTGTGTGTTGGATGGTGTTAATATGCGGGGATCGCTGGTCGGCGCGGACCCGGTGGGCCGAAGGGCCTGTTTCCGCGCTGTATCTCTAAACTAAACTATTCCACAGATGTTGTCAGACCTGCTGAGTCTTCCTTGAAATTTCTGTTTTAATCCATTACACCACTTGTAAAGTGTTCCATGATGAATTCTGTGTTAAGCCCGTTGACTGCATCCTTACCTCAGCTCCTGAAACCCTCTTGCATGCCTTTGCTATCTTTAGAATTGTCTTTTCCAATGCACTGCATCTTATCTTCAATTCAATATAAATCAGAACTAATTCAGATTCTGCTGAAATACAAACAGACAACAGCAGAAATCCAGAATCAAGGAATTGCAGATGTTGACTACAAAAAGGACACAAAGTGCTGGTGTTGGGACCCTTGTTCAGACGGTCTAAAGAAGGGTCCCAATCCAAAATGTCGCCTGTCCGTGTTCTCTTGAGATGCTACCTGAACCGCTGAGTTAGTCCAGCACTTTGTACCCTTGACAGTAGAAATTCCCAGCATTTTCCTCTTCCTATGAAGCTCCCGTTCTGACTGGATTTTTGCTCATCTGCTCCGATATCTCTTTATTCAGTTTGCATGAATTACTATTGAGAACATTACTGCCTGTGCTGGTCAATAACGTAAATATGGGTTATCTTGCTGGGCAGCTTACGGGGTTCCACATTAAGCTGGTCAGATATCAGTCATGGTTGCTCGTCCACTTATCATAAAGTTAAAAGAACAAACCCAGACTGTCTTGTGACATCCTCAACGCAACTTTCTCACCAACAATTCTCAGGGTCGAGGTCCACAGATTACGAATGGCCACTCAGCCAGCCACTGGATGGCAACTCCAACTGTATCATGGCAAATAAAATAACTACATTTCAGTTGCACCTTTCATAACTTAGGCTGCTCAATAGTCCCGATTTTTGAAGTGCAGTTGTAAAATGGGAAGTAAGATTCCACAAACAGCACTGATAATAACTGAAAATCTGGTTACTTTAAAGATGATTATGGGATCGATATTGGTCAGGGCAACTCCCCTGAAATAATGCCATAGGGTCTTTTCTGTCCAGCTGAGACAACAGACGGATCATGCGCTCAAATCCCATTCCTACTTTCAAGAGAAATGGTGCTGTTTCCTGTGCCTTAGATTATATTTAGACCTCAAACAATACGAATAAAATGGAATACCAGACTCGTTAGCACCTTGGTGTTGGTCAGATGGACTTTCTGAGGTACTTCATTGACTGTAAAGTTCCTTGGCAGTCTCGGGGTAGTGTGCAAATATGATTTCTTCCCAATTCTATTATTTTCGTGGTGTAGGTGTATTATCAAAATGTTAATTAAGCACCAAATACTCAGAAAAGATCCAAGGCACATTTTGCAATTTGCAGCACCACCTGCTGGCAAAGCAAATTATAGCAGATTCAAATGAGTAAAATGAGAGGGAAAACAAAATCACATAAATATTGGACTTTGAATTCTCCAATGTTAGGCAACTATCAAACTCCTGGCCCACCCTCCCCCACCCCCTTCCCTGTGCCCACACCTCGATGCGCACCTATTCATCACACCATCCCCCCCACCTCTCACTTTCCCCTCCCCCACCACCTTCCATATTCACCCCTTCCCCTGGCCTCACATTTTCCTTGAGCTTCACCCCCTTTGATCTCTCATTTTCACACACTCTACTTCCATATCTCTCATTTCCCTCTCCACTGACCCTCAATCTGAAGAAAGGTCTCGACCTAAAACGGCATCCATTCTTTCTATCCAAAGATGTTGCCTGAGTTACTCCAGCATTTTGTGTCTATCTTCAGTGTAAACCAGCATCTGCAGTTCCTTCCTACACATACTCACAATTCACACCTCACTTCTCTTTATCTCACAACCTTATCTCACCCAACTGCCAATCAACAACCCTCCCTCCTCTCACCTGTGTCCACCTATCACTTGCCAGGCTTTGTCCCGCCTCCACTTCCCTTCCAGCTTTCTTCCCTCCTCCTACAATCAGTCTGAAGAAGGGTCCTGACCCGAAAAGCCGCCTATTTATGTCCTCCGTAGATTCTGCCTGACCCGCTGAGTTACTCCAGCACTTTGTGTTTTTTCCTCACATAAATAAATATACTTTTCAAGAACCAAAAAAGAGTACACTCTTCAATACATTTACAATAACATCATGTTGGAACAAACTACTATGTAAATGATCTGTCACAGAAGATCTGTCACATAAGAAAAACAATTCCATCTCCATTGGTGAAAATTGTTAGAGTGCTGTAAAATAATGCTTTGATGGTATTACCTGAATGATTTGTTTAAGGCAAGTTGCGTTCATTGAGTGCTTTTAATGGAACTAAAACGTTCCATTAAAGTTATAAAAGGTTGCAAGGTATTTTGAGGGGTGTTAAGTCAACAAATTCTGCTTTAAAGGCATGTCATCAAAACCATGATGTGAGAAGGAGCATCATAATGGAGGAGAGAGAAGTCACACCCAACCAAGGCCCAAGTAGCTAAAGGCATAGCCACTCATGTGGAATGATTAATCTTTGGGGAGTGTTCAAAAGACCAGAGATGGAGGTGCAAATTGTAGGGCTGGAGGAAATTCCAGAAAAAAGGTGTGTGTGCAGAGGGGTCCTTTATCCAGACGTCTCAGGGAATGGACACAGAGTAAGTTCAGACCATAACACAATTAGCAACATTCTTGACTCAAACAACTGCCCCATTTTTGAGTCCTAAGCATGAAATCTAGCCTTACGCTTCAAGCCTTTCAGGAAGTGTTGCACTGCCAGCGGTACAATGCTAAGGTAAGATCTTAAACTGATGCTTTGTCACCTTGACTAGATCCCACAGAACCAATCCAAAGAAGAGGGTTTCTCCACAATTTTGGGGACTCATATTGTTGCTCAACCACCATTGCTGAAGTGGTTCATCTGGTGATTACCACATTGCCGCTGAGAGTACTTGCTGTGGACAAATCTGCTGCCACATTTGCTTTGTTACACTGTAAACCATTTGAGGATTTTCGAGAGTCATGAAGGATAGTAGGAAGGTTTTGTTTGGTAGTATTTAAGTACGTGTGGTCCCATAAGCTTAGCCGCTGGTGTGAAATTGCTATGAGGAGGTGCACAACAACATCTTAAAGAAGAGAAAACCCTCACATCTCCTGACCTAACCCTCTCTTCAGATATGTAGTTGGACAGGTTCAGTTACGTGGTAGAAGAATATGCAACGCCTTTTCCTTTGTATACCTGAGGATAAGGCTGGCCTGACAGGAAGCAGTAAATTATCTGATAAATTGTACCAACCCTCATTCAAAGACATTTAGCAGAAATAAACTGAGGTTGTCAATTATTTGAAGCAACTTCACCTGCAAAATTTCATTCTCCAAATGTTACTTGAGAGGCCAAGGTTAATAGCTGACTGATTTAGCAAGGAATGTATTAGTAATCAGAATAAACATTTGTTTTCATAAAGAAGACATTCAATACATGGTGTTTACTAAAAGGTGATATTCATTGAGTACAATAGACCATACATTAGTCATAACTTATTTGTGTTTTCTGGACCTGATACACTGTTGAAATGTGGGTTTGTGAATACAAAGGGTTTGGAGGGATATAAGCCAAATCTAGGCAAATGGGACTAGCTCAGAATGTTAAGTTAGTCGGCATGGATAACTTGGGCTGAAGGGCCTTTTTACATGCTGTATACCTCTATGACTCTACATCATTATTTACTATTTCTGAAAGGGATGCTATTCAGCCCCGGTGAATCCATTGAGCTCTCAGACCGATCTCACTTCCCCATTTATTTCCCTGCAACCTACCCTATCTCATCTCCACATCAACTCTCCCCGATTCTTCTGCCAACATTCCCCACTTACACTTGGGTCCATTAAACCCACCACCAGCATGTGTTTCGGATGTGAGAAGAAATCAAAACACTGGAGAGAACATGCAAATTCCACCTGGACAGCACTGGAGGTCAGGATCAAACCTGGGTTGTTGGAGCAAGGAGGCAACAGCACTACCCGCTGCACCACTAGCTCATCCTAGAATTGCACTTTGTAATATCAGTATGAGCGTTTATGGAACATAGTACAGCATAAGGACAGGCCCTTCGGCCCATAATGTCTGCACCGAACACCATCCCTTATCTACCTGCACGCAACGCATATCCTTTCATTCCCTGTATATCCATATGCCTATCCAAAAATCTCTTAAATGTCATTAACGTAGCTGCTTCAACCACCACCCCAGGCATTTGAGCTCCAGTCTCGAGAGTGAGACTTGAACCCTCAACCTTCAGACTTAAGAGGCACAATTGCTACCTGCTGAGCTACAGGCAACAAAGGGAGCACAGAAAGGTACCAGAGCAGGAGATGCTATGCCAGCTTCTTGCCTCAACAAAACAAATTTTTGCACAGAAGCATACCAAAGCCTAAGGCAGAGGGTAGCCTAGATAAAATGTAGTTGGAGGTGAATCTGTTTGATTGAGAGAGAGGGAGGGAATGCTGCGGGCACTTATTTCTTGTAGGAAATGCCAAGCATACTGTAATGCCCCATGCTCTGGTGCTAGGGAAATTTCTATTTATTTTTCCCACTCCAGAAATAGAAAAAAGAACATTGCTAAATTATACTTACATGGCAAAAAATGACAATCAAGCCAATTGGCTGAGGAACTACATAAATAATATATGAACATTACAGGAACACTGCCCTGACATTCAGTTGCATCACGGTTAATCAGTTATCTTAATTCCATTCATACATCTTGTTTCTTTAACCTTTTACCTCACCATTCATTAAAAATCTATTAGTCCCAGTTTAGAGTTTTTCCATTGACCTCTTAATGAGCTTATTGTGATGAGAGATTTTCCATGTTCTGACTGCAATCCTACATCCCTCTGCTCTGCGATACTCCCCAGGGCCCTGCCATTCACTGTGAAGGTCCTGCCCTAGTTTGACTTCCCGAAAAGCACCACTTTGCACTTATCCGATTTAAATTCCATTAACCATTCCTCAGCCCACTTGCTCAACAGATCAAGATCCTGCTGTAATTTTTGATGCCACCCATTATTGTCATCTGCAAACTTACGATCATGCCTTCTACATTCTCATCCAAATCATCATTGATATAAACCACAAACAGCAATGGGCCCAGCACCGATCTCTGAGGTATACCACCAGCCACTAGACCTCTAGTTCAAAAAACAACCGTCCACTATCCTTCCTATTCACTCTACTAGCTGTACCTGGATCTTGTGCGATCTAACCTTCCAGAGTAGCCTACCAAGTGGAACCTTATCAAATAACAAAATTAAAACCAACTGAACATGGTTCAACCAGAGGGCTTATATTTTTTCTGCTATCTTTCCTGACCTGAACCTGACACCTGTAGTTGTTCATATCAGACTTGCATTAGGTGGAGTCATAGAGTGATAGCTTGACTCTAGTTATCCAGAGTCTTTGTCTTCTTGTCTCTGAGGTGGCAGGATTTGAATTCAAGTCTCACCCACAGACATATCCAATGTAAAATTGAACAAAGATTACATTATAGGAGGTGCTTCGTTCAGATGAAGTATAAAATTGAGGCACCACCAATGTCTCTCAGGTGGACATAACAGATCCCATGACACTACATCAAAGAAGAACAGGATAGTTCTTTCTAAAGATAAAAAGATAATTTATACCTCAATCAACACCACTAATACTAGATTATCTGATTGTTACACAGCGCTGCATGTAACGAATGAATGAATGAATGAATATAACTTTATTGCCATTCAAAACTATACAGACGAGTGCATATTTGAACGAAACTCTGTTGCAACTGGCTTCAATGTAACACCAAATAATAAAAATAGATTAAAGAAAAATAAATAAATAAATAACTCGCACATAAAATAATGGCGGCGGATCATTGTGAATTCAAGAGTCTGATGGCTCGGGGGAAGAAGCTATTGCAGAATGTTCTGGCTGTTCTGCTCTGCATGCTGCAGTACCTTTGACCAGAGGGCAGCAGGGTGAACAGTCCATGATGGAGATGGGTGGGGTCTTTAATGATAATTTTGCCCTTGGACAAGCAGCGTTTGTGTGCAATGTCCTGGATGGAAGAAAGTGAAGTCCCGATGATTTTCTCAGCCGTCCTCATCACTCTCTGCACGGACTTCCAGTCTGAGGCTTTGCAGTCACGAGACCAGACAGAGATGCAGTTGGTCAGTATGCTCTCTATGGTGCCCCTGTAGAAAGTGGTGAGGATGGGATGGGGGAGGTGTGCTCTTCTCATCCGGCGCAGAAAGTGCAAACGCTGCTGGGCTCTCTTGACCAGAGCTGCAGTGTTTAGGTGCAATGCACTGTACTTGCCACACTTCTTTATATGAGAACTGGAAATCAACTCGGGTTATAGTTACGTTTTGAAGAGAGCCGTAAGAATGCAAGATACTCCGTTAACACTTGAATGTCATCATAATTGGAATAGTTCAGGTTTGTATACTCCTATGTTTAGAAGAATGAGATGAGATTCACTACGATATACAAAAGGTTTGACGAGCTGGATGAGAAGTTGTTCCCCAAGCTGAGGAGTTTAGAACTAGGAATCACAGTCTCAGAGTAAGAGGGGACCATTTAGGACTGAAATGAGTAAGAATTTCTTCATGCAGAGGGTGGGAATCTTTGGAATTCTTCATCCTGGTGAACTGTGGAGATTCAGTCATTGAGTTCATTCAATATAGTGATCATAGATATATGCATATTAAGGTAATCAAAGAACACCAGAATAGAGTCATACAACCTAGTAACAGGCCCTTCGACCAAACTTGCCCACACCGACTAACATACCCCAAGTACTCTAGTCCCACCTGCCTGCGTAGGAAGGAAAATGGCGTTGAGATTAAAAAAACAGCCATGATCTTGTGGAATAGAGGAGCAGTTTGATGGGCCATATGGTCTACCCCTGTTCCTATTTGTTATTCATAATTCAATCTAAGGTATCTTATATTTTGTACAATATCTTTGGAATACCGGAGCTGCTGAAGGTGCTACACTGGGACATTATCAAACCAAATTTAACACTGAGCCATATAAAGAGTTATGAGGGTGGGTGTTCAAAAGCTTGGAGAAAATTTTTAAGCAGTATCTTAAAAGAGAAAGAAACAGGAAGACAGAATGATTTGGGAGGGAATTGCAGAACATGGAACTTGAACATCTGATGGCACAGCCTCATAGCGGAGTGACTCCATGGATCAGGCAGCATCTCTGGAGAAAAGGAATAGGTGACCTTTTGCGTTGAGACCCTTCTGCACACTGAGAGGAGTGTGTCTATCTTTGGTGGAAACCAGCATCTGCAGTTTCTTCCTGCTCATAATGGAATGATTCAATTTAAGCCAGATCGAGGTGCATGGAACAATTCAGAGGTGTGTTTTGTAGGTCACTTGGACACGGAGAAAGCTGCAGCCACAGAAAAGTCTGGAACAAAATTAAGGCATGCTTATAATTACCTTGCTATTCCTGTAAACTTTACATTTCATTTATGCCTTTTTGATGGTACTCATTTCCCACTTATTCAGACCCTAAGTGGAACACATCTGGATTTTACCTTGGGCCATAAGGGTTGTGAAAAGCACTATGGAAATGCAACTCTCTCTTTTATTCTGGATTGGAATGTTGTTTGTTTTGTGTGGGGTTTCAGCTCGGGGAAATCCCACTGTGCCTCTGCAGAATTGTTTCTCAGAGAGCTTGCTTGTTGAAAGACCCCAGGCTGCTGCTACACCAGCCGAAGCTGCCACCTTCAGGGGAGGAGAAGTAAAGAGAGGAAATTGGCTGGGCGGAAGACTGAAGGTTGTTGGGGGAGGGGTTAGGGATACAAGCAAAACAAAAGGCTCTTCTGAAGCAGGCACTCAATCTCGGTAAACATTCATCAATCAGTCTTTCAAACAACAGACTGTCATTAAACATTAGTCAGACATCAGTGGTGTCAGTAGTCTGACATCAGTTAGTCTGACATCAGTGGTGGGGAAGATTCTGGAGTCAATTATAAAAGACGAAATTGCGGAGCATTTGGATAGCAGTAACAGGATCGTTCCGAGTCAGCATGGATTTACGAAGGGGAAATCATGCTTGACTAATCTTCTGGAATTTTTTGAGGATGTAACTAGCAAAATTACAACTCATGGTATTGGGGGTAGGGTACTGACATGGATAGAAAATTGGTTGACAGACAGAAAGCAAAGAGTGGGGATAAATGGGTCCCTTTCAGAATGGCAGGCAGTGACTAGTGGGGTACCGCAAGGCTCGGTGCTGGGACCGCAGCTATTTACAATATACATTAATGACTTGGATGAAGGGATTAATAGTACTATTAGCAAATTTGCAGATGATACAAAGCTGGGTGGTAGTGTGAACTGTGAGGAAGATGCTATGAGGTTGCAGGGTGATTTGGACAGGTTGGGTGAGTGGGCGGATGCATGGCAGATGCAGTTTAATGTGGATAAGTGTGAGGTTATCCACTTTGGTGGTAAGAATAGGAAGGCAGATTATTATCTGAATGGTGTCAAGTTAGGAAAAGGGGACGTACAACGAGATCTGGGTGTCCTAGTGCATCAGTCACTGAAAGGAAGCAGGTACAGCAGGCAGTGAAGAAAGCCAATGGAATGTTGGCCTTCATAACAAGAGGAGTTGAGTATAGGAGCAAAGAGGTCCTTCTGCAGTTGTACAGGGCCCGAGTGAGACCGCACCTGGAGTACTGTGTGCAGTTTTGGTCTCCAAATTTGAGGAAGGATATTCTTGCTATTGAGGGCGTGCAGAGTAGGTTTATAAGGTTAATTCCCGGAATGGCGGGACTGTCATATGTTGAAAGACTGGAGCAGCTAGGCTTGTATACACTGGAATTTAGAAGGATGAGAGGGGATCTTATCGAAACATATAAGATTATTAAGGGGTTGGACACGTTAGAGGCAGGAAACATGTTCCCAATGTTGGGGGAATTCAGAACCAGAGGCCACAATTTAAGAATACGGGGTAGGCCATTTAGAACGGAGATGAGGAAAAACGTTTTCAGTCAGAGAGTTGTAAATCTGTGGAATTCACTGCCTCAGAAGGCAGTGGAGGCCAATTCTCTGAATGCATTCAAGAGAGAGCTAGATAGAACTCAGGGGGAGTCAGGGGGTATGGGGAGAAGTCAGGAACGGGGTACTGATTGAGAATGATCAGCCATGATCACATTGAATGGTGTGCTGGCTCGTAGGGCCGAATGGCCTACTCCTGCACATATTGTCTATTGTCTATTACTTCTGCATGTGCTTTTACACACTGTGCCACTCGTGTTACATGGCTGTTACTTTCAAAGATAAAAATATGATTGACGCCCATTGGAATAACCCAACGCACAATTGTTCCTCTGACTTCTTTTTCAATTCAATACTTTTCTCCTTGACTCTGTTTACACAGGTGCAAGCCACCAGCTCCTCGTGTTCACTGCGATCAAATGTGTTTGATAGATCAAAGATCCTATGCTGGAATTGAAGAGGTTGTCCCTCTGGAACTGCTGGTACTTTCTGTAGGACTCCAAGCCTAGCTTTCCATCTGCTGACCGTATGTGCTCTGGGCTACCTGAAAGTCCAAGTAGCTCAAATAGCCTTCTGTATCACAAATTAGTTTACTCAGCTGGTTTAAAAAAAACTTTCTGACAACTGCCTTTGTTCAAACCTCACAAGAGGCAATAACAGACCATTCACTATACTTGAAAAGTAACAAATCTCAGACTTTTAGCTGTCAATCTGTTGTAAGACTGCTCAGTAAGCTAAAAATGCAAAAATTTGGGATAACAAATCCACATACAGGCCATCCCTGGGTTACAACATCCCTGGTTTAAGATCAAATATATGTACGAACAAACTCCCATCATGTTATTAAATTCAAATGTCTGATGTACGTACACATGTTCATTCCTCCGAACAGTTGAACTAGTTTACTCTCTCTGTGCTTGCTGTAAATGTTCTTTCTTATCAGTCCTTTGTGCTTTTGATGCCATTCATTACAATACTGTGGCGGTATGGTTACCATATCGAACGATTTTCCGACTCTTGGACATAATCGACATAATCGATGTATAGATGTCTCTAAAAGCAGAACGCCAGGGACGACCTGTAACAAATGAACATCAACTGTGTCAGAAAAATAAGTCTACGCCATTCACAGATCTTGGTGCCGCAATAAGTTTTCCTCAGACTTGGGTGATATGGTAAATACAATCTGAAGGTAAACAGAGACCCTAAGATACCATTTTTAATGTGACTGTTGTTCACACATGTTATGTTTTGCTGTTGGAAGTTTCTGAAAGAAGAATTCCTTATACAGTAAATGAAAATCAAATCAAAATCTATAAATACTGAAAATCTAAAATAAAAACGAAAAATGCTGGAAACACTAGGCAGGTGAGATAGCTTCTGTGGGGAGTAACAGTAATGGTTAAGTACTAAGTTACATCTGCACTCATTGTACAAGCCAGAAATTACAGTGTAGTTAAAGTGGAAGTGAAAATGAAAACTCTTTATCCCTTGAATTCCTCAACCAACATCACTTACAACTGATTATCTGTTCTCTGCTTGAAGAAACCTACACTGAAAAAATCAGCCTCCTTATTTCCTCTATTATGGCAGTGACATAGGGCTAAAGGAATCAAGGGATAAGTGGAAAAATCAGGAACGGCTCACTGATTTTAGATGATCAGCCATAATCATATTGAATGGTGGTGCTGGCTCGAAGGGCCGAATGACCTACTCCTGCACCAATTTTTCTATGTTTCTATTACTTATCCTAAGCAATATTTCATTGCTACAAATGGAACTGCCTCTCCTTCTTTTAAGATACATGGTAGGACCAAACTCTTTAAGCCACCTGATATCTTATTCATAAACCAATAGCAAAATACTGCTAATCTGAAATAAACAGGAAATGCTGGAAATATTCAGGACCTGTAGCAACATGGTTTCAGGTCAATGCCCAGCACATTAATGCTCTTTGGCTCACCACAGATACTGCGTGACCTACTGAGTATATCCAGCATTTCCTGCTTTATCTTTTATGTGGCTAGCTGTGACAGTGTTACGGGCCTCGTGTGGCTTTACTGAGATAGAGTTGCTATCTTAGTTGCTGTTGACATTGTTTTTTTTGGATCCGCGTGACAATTGTATATTATGAAATCGACAGTCAAGTTTCAAATATGATCAAGTTTATGAAGGAGGAAACATGGGGGGCCCAACAAGCTGGCATTGGAGATGGTTGAGTACATCCTCCCCAGATGACAAATGCCCAACTTACACTAGCCAGCGTTGGGAGGCCGGCAAGATGGGTTTTATGTCTGTTGCAGGGCCTAAGGACATTAGTGATAGGAGTAGAATTAGGCCATTCGGCCCATCAAGTCCACTCTGCCATTCAATCATGGCTGATCCAACTCTCCCTCCAAACCTCATTCCTCTGCCTTTTCCCCATAACCACTGACACTTGTACTAATCAAGAATCAATCTCTGCGTTAAGAATATCCACTGACTTGGCCTCCACAGCCTTCTATGGCAAAGAATTTCACAGATTCACCACCTTCTGACTAAATTAATTTCTCCTCATCTTCCTAAAAGAATGTCCTTTAATTCTGAAGCTATGACTTCTAGTCCTGGACTCTCCCACTAGTGGAAACATCCTCTCCAAATCCACTCTATCCAAGCCTTTCACTATTCTGTATGGTTCAATGAGGTCCCCCCTCGTTCTTCTAAACTCCAGCGAGTACAGGCCCTGTGCCGACAAACGCTCATCATAGGTCAGCATATTTATTCCAGGGATCACTCTTGCTCCTCTGGACCCTCTCCAGAGCCAGCACATCCTTCCTCAGATATGGTGCCCAAAATTGCTCACAATATTCCGATTGTGGTTTTTCCAGCGCCTTATAGAGCTTCAGCATTTCATCCCTGTTTTTGTATACAATCCCTCTTGAAATAAATGTTGGCATTAAGTTTGCTTTCTTTACTACCAATTCAACTGTGAGAGTGCACAACCAGCACTGCTCCCAGCAGACGAGTCAACAATAACAGCTAAGAACACACAGAAAACTGATGACAATTTATGTATCTTTTATTTCTAATGAATGATCTCTTTCTCTCTTGCTATCCACTTTGCTGCTGTAACACTGTAAATTTCCCCGGTGTGGGACGAATAAAGGAATATATTATTATTATTATTATTATTAACTTGCAGATTAACCTTTTGCGAATCATGCACCAGCACACTCCCAAGTCAAGAGTCAAGAGTGTTTTATTGTCATGTGTCCAAGATAGAACAATGAAATTCTTATTTGCTGCAGCACAACAGAATATGTAAACATAGTGCACTGTAAACAATATGATGAATGAGAGAAAAAAAGTTCAGTGTATATATATACAAATCGCCACAAGTACACACACACACACACACACACACACACATATATATATATCCTCATACATACATATATATATCTTATATATATATATATATATATATATATATATATATATATATATACACACACACATATATTGATACATACATACACACACAAACGCAAAAAACAAACAAAAGTAGTGCAATAATAATAATAGTAAAAATAAGTCTATTGAACTTCAGAGCTTATTTGAGGTTGTAGTGTTTAATAGCCTGACGGCTGTTGGGAAGAAGCTGTTCCTGAACCTGGACGTTTGCGTTTTTAGGCTCCTGTACCTTCTACCTGATGGCAGGGGTGAAATGAGTGTGTGGCCAGGATGGTGTGGGTCCCTGATGGTGCTTGCTGCCTTTTCGATGCAGTGACTCCGATAAATCACTTCGATGGTGGGGATGTCAGAGCCGATGATGGACTGGGCAGTGTTCACAACATTTTGCAGTCTTTTCCGCTCCTGGGCATTCAAGTTGCTGAACCAGGCTACGATGCAACCAGTCAATGTGCTCTCTACTATACACTTGTAGAAGTTCAAGAGAATCCTCTCTGACATACCGAATGTCTGTAATCTTCTCGGAAGTAGAGGCGTTGTTGTGCTTTATTTGTAATTGCATCAGTGTGCTGGATCCAGGAAAGATCTTCAGAAATATGCATGCCCAAAAATTTGAAGTTTTTGACTCTCTCCACCATATAAACAGGATTGTGGGTCCTCATCTTTCCTCTTCCAAAGTCCACAATAAGTTTGCACCTCCAATTTCTGGATTCTTTCCCCATTTAGAAAATAGTATACTATTTTTATTCCTACTACCAAAATGCATGACTCCACACTTTACTACACTATATTCCATCTGCCACTTCTCTGCCCACTCTCCTAAACTGTCCAAGTCCTTCTGCAGAGTCCCTGCTTTCTCTACATTATCTGCCATGACTATATCGCCTGGTGGCCTAATTTCCGACTTGCAAACTGTTTGGATTATGAACAGTTCACAGGAATGCAATCCTGTCGTAACCAGGCTATGAGTTGAACAGAAATACCAAAGGCCTTGTTGGAGATGAACAACTCCATAAATATGGAAAAAGAGAGCGTCGACTCTATGACACCACCTCACCTCCAACAAGCTTCCTTCTGGAGTGCAGCTTGTCCACAAGATATGCAACTGCCCATCCTATTAACATTGCTATTCATGGAGGTTTAAGAACATGGCTCACGGCTTGAATTGCCATAACATAGAAGCCTAAAAACCAAGTGTTGGCAAGTGGGGTTGAGGTGTTTGGATATGATGGTGGACCTGCGCATGGTGGGCCAAAGGGCCTGTTTCTGTGCTGCATACTTTATGGCTCTATCCCTACTGATCCTGGCAATACTGCTAAATGTGGAATATTCGGAATACTATCGGGAACCTTTTGGCCCTGCATAAGTTGTGGAAGGAGCACAATCCACAAGTAATGCACCTCCCCATCCTGTCAGCCTTCATCCACCCCATCTCTGGAAGAGCCCACGGATCCCATTTGGTCTCATCAGCCACTTCAGAACCACACAAAACTGGAGTGGAAGCAAGTCATCCTCGATCACAAGGGACTGCCTCAGAAAAGATTGCCTGCTGTGGGCAAAATAGCTGCGTTATTTTTTATAATTTTAGAAATTATAGTCAGTCTGCACAAAGCTTTTTAAATGTCTGTGCATAGTTAATTGACAGAAACTTGACCCATCTGCAATAAAAAATAGCAGTTCACGTATTCAATCATTAAGTTTAAGCACCATCAAAAGTATGGTAACAATAAATGGATTCAAGTATTGCTACTAAAATTTCACTCCAATCTTACCAAACATTGTAAAATTTGGTTAATTAAGTGTCGTGACTTCTTAATACACAAAGGGCACTCAATTAAGGAGATATATTGTCATAAGCAGTGTAGGATACAAGTGTACTCAGATCAAATTTGATAGCATACTGTCCACGATGACATTACTTGGTTTATTGCAAGTCCATCGATTTTAATTAATTAATTTTGATAATATTGAAAGTGCTTACACCCATAGCAGTTGTTAGGTCAGTTTGCAAAGGTAGCATTCAATGTTACATTAATTTGAGAAAGTGGTAGGTTTCAATGTGTACTATAGCACTGAGCCATTCACTATGCGAATATTTATATTAATATAAGATACAACAAAAAAATCACACTTTAGGCCATGTTGGAATTAAAGTTAGAAAAATGATGGAGAATTAACTAAGTATAGTTTACCTTCTGCTGTGTTCTCAAAGTGGGATCCACAGGGCTTCATGAGAACCACCATTCTTACATTAGTTATCCTCAGTTTTCTAGCTATGGACTGTGATTGACCCTCGCTCAATTGGCTTGGAACTCCAGTCTTTGCCCTTCTTTCTTCATTTCCCACTACCTATTGGTCTGAAATTTCAGCTTCACACTTTTCTGAGGGTTTAGATTTCAGGGCCCATTCCCATCCTATTGGTCAGAATTTACATCTCTTATTCAGTGACGTGTTACATATTGACTCCACATGAATCTTCATCAGTTCATCACGCGGGTCTTGACCTAGTTTTCCCAACCCCTTTCCCTCCAGCTATCCCTCGTGATCTCTGTTAGATACAGGAGCATTTATCTTCCACCCCTGATTCAGAATCTCAAGATGACATCTTAAAGATTACTCCAGTTTAATTGAACAGATTGGACATGTAATAATTCAAAGGGAAAAATGCAGAGAGCACTCCCTGCCATTATGCATGGTCTTTTTTGGTCTCATGTAAGTTTTTCACACCATCAGTTGGAAGGGACTGTGAAGTACCTTCCTCATACTTGGGTGCCTGCAGAAATCTGTCTCCATCTCGCATCTGCTTCATGTCGTTATGCAGGCTGATGAGATTTAGCAAGACCCCAACAGACCCAGTCTCAGTGCAGGTCAGGGTCAAGCTAGACCATGGCACCATAACATGACTTTTCCAAATCTTTCCTATTACACCCGTCATCAGTTAGAGTATTGAGTATAGAAGTTGGGAGGTCATGTTGCCATTGTATAAGACGTTGGTGAGACCGCACAGAGAGTGTTGTGTTCAGTACTGGGCACAATGTTATAGGAAAGATATTGTCAAGCTTGAAAGGGTTCAGAGCAGATTTACAAGGATGTTGCCAGGACTTGAGGGTCTGAGGTTATAGGGAGAGGTTGAGTAGGCTGGTTCTCTATTCCTTGGAACGCAGGAGGATGAGGGTTGATCTTATAGAGGGTTATAAAATCATGAGAGGAATAGATCGGGTAGATGCAGACTCTCTTGCCCAACGTGGGAGGATCGAGGACTAGAGGACATAGGTGTAAGATGAAGGGGAAATGATTTAATAGGAATATGAGGAGTAACTTTTTCACACAAAGGGTGGTGGGTGTATGGCCAGTGGAGGTAGTTGAGGCAGGTACTATTCCAATGTTTAAAAGACATTTGGACAGTTACATGGAGAGGGCAAATTTGGAGGGATATGGACCAAACACAGGCAGGTGGGACTAGTGTAGCTGGGCCATGTTGGCTGGTGTGGGCAAGTTGGGCTGAAGGGCCTGTTTCCACACTGTATCACTCTATGACTCCATGATACCACCTCACCTCCAACAAGCTTCCTTCTGGAGTGCAGCTCGTCCACAAGCTAAATATCTTGATGGTGTTGAGCTTTTTGTTTTAGAGATACAGAGTGGAAACAAGTCGTTCAGCCCACCAAAGGGCCTGCACATTAACACTATCCTACACACATGAGGGACAATTTCCATTTATTCAAAACCAAATAACCTACAAACCTGTATGTCTTTGGAGTGTGGGAGAAAACCAAATATCTCGGAGAAAACCCATGCAGGTCACAGGGAGAACATACAAACTCCGTACAGACAGCACCTGTAGTCAGGATCGAACCCGGGTCACTGGTGCTGTAAGGCAGCAACTTTACTGCTGTGCCACCATGCCGCCCGCTTCTTGAAAGGAGTTGGTGCTCAGGCAAGCCTAAGGTACATTATGGTATCACACTGCTGAAATGTGTCTTGTAGATTGTGGTAAGGCCATGGGTTGGCACAGGATAACCAGCCTCATGACCTGCTCCAATAACCATGGTTTTATGTGGCTGGTCTAGTTGAATTTTTGGTCAATAATGACCAATTGGTTAATTGACTGGGTAAATGTAAATATTGTCCCTAGTGTGTGTAGGATAGTGTTAATGTGCGGGGATCACTGGGCGGCGCGGCCTCGGTGGGCCGAAGGGCCTGTTTCCGCGCTGTATCTCTAAATCTAAAAATCTAAAATCTCATACTTTAAATGCACTTTGCTATTGTGAGGCTAATTTTAATTTTCTCCATTTTGAGTTGAGGCTAAATTTTCAGCAGTTGTATCACAAGTCGGCTATCTGCCCAAGTCTTTTCTTGTTTGCTTGACACGACTAGATAGATGGTATTGACCTAGAAGGTGAGTCCTAATGTAACATAAGTCTCAATGTCAGTGTAATGGGCAAATGTACAAATTAGATATACCGACGAACTCCCAGCCAATATATTCCCCATTGCTCGACATTAATTCTTTGGCCGCAAAGCTGGGCCCCAATGTAGTGACTCTTGAGTCTTGACAAGTCTAACGCCAGCCTAGTAGGACCATCGTCCTTATTTTCAACGTCTTGTGCTCTTGGTATTCTTTTTGGCCTACAAAGCAAGCTGGTCGGCTGAAGACGGGTCTCGACCCGAAATGTCACAGTCTTGTTGAGGTACTCCAGCATTTTGTGTCTATCTTCGGTGTAAACCAGCATCTGCAGTTCCTTCCTACACTTAGAATATACTGTAGAGTTACTGCTACAGCGAAAGTTAATCTATCCTTTCAGTGGATTTGGAGGTTTCTATTAAATTGTGTTTATGGTAGTGGTTTGAGACGCATTATTGTACCCCAAACTGACACCCCCAAATCATACACCTAATTGTACATTTATCCATCATGCCACATTAAGACGTGTTACATTAGATATCACTTTCTAGGTCAAGACCATCTATCCAGATGTGTCATGCAAACAAGAAAAACATCTTGGGCAGAACTCAAACTTATGGTAAAACCGCAGAATATTGAGCATCAACTCAAAATGGAGAAAAACAGAAATTAGCTTCACAACAGCAAAATACTTTTAAGGAATGATGACTGATAAAATGATAGATCTCATGTAGTCACTTTGTAAGGAAATTCTCACTATTAATATAATCATTGTAGTCTATTGTGCAAAATCATATATAATTTTATAATTGAAACGGAACTATTAAACCAATGCTTAAGTCCAAATTTATGGATTGGGGATGAGGCAGCAGGGTGGAAGCACTAAAATATTCTCAAATTGTGCAGTTAGAACAATAGCTCCACTGTGACAAATAGCCACCTTGAACCTGGTATCACAATTGTCCCATTCAATCTAATTTTACACGTAAACAAAGGAATTGACACCTATAATGAGCAGCTTTAATAACTTTAAGTATTAAGGTAGAAATGATTGCTGAGGAGATTGGTTGATAATTGGTTCAACTCCATTACAGAGAAATAACACTTAACATGATTATCACGGATGCTTTAAATAGATGACTTTATGTACCCGGGTTTGTAGAAATGATTTCCATTTCATAAAGTTATAACAAGTTTCAAATGAATTCCTCCTGTATTATAAATATAACAGGGCAAATATAATTCTTCAGGATTTGCAAAAGACGGTAGTTCAGTTTAAACTGTATTTGTGTAGTTTGATCACTATATAAAATGCAGTTTAAAGCAGTGAAAATAAATATTCATTGTGAAGTAAAATTAATAACTGATTTACTCATGTATGCTATAATTTGCCTGGATAGGATGCTGTTTGTGTGTTGATATGAATACATTTAGTAAAGTGTGCTGAATAATGCTAGTTGTGGGGTTCTAGAGAAACAATGCGACACGGATAATGGATAATTCCTGAAAGATATCATCTCTCCTCGAAGAATTACATTACATTCAGCAAAACACAAAGTGCTGGAAGATCTCAGTGGGTCTGGCAGAATCTAGGAAGGGAATGGACAGGCGACATTTCGGGTCGGCATCCTTCTTCAGACTCCCACTACATATCATCGTCCGTTTTTTAAAACCACAGTCCTGTTTTTGTTTGAATGTGCCCTCATTAAAGTCCATATTTTAAAAATCCAGCATTGTTCTTGCCTATCATTCACTTGTTCCATTGTACCCTGAAATAATTTTTAAGGAATGTAAGAGAAACTCATTTGTCATACTCGCACTCCCAATGCAGGTTGTGGATCAAAACCAACTCATGGACATAGCACAGAAACCCATCGTGAAATTTCACTGCGGTACTGGACTGTTGGCCTTTTCAAATGTGTTTCCTACTGCTTGAGGTGTCAAATTGAATCCCTCTGCCCATATAAGTGAATCTAAACGGTCCAAAGGAAATGCTTGAATTTGAGCAGGAAATTAATGTTACCTGTAATGAAATTGATAGCATTATCACCTGAGGCAGAAGATCCTGCATTCAAGGCACATCCCAGAGACTTGGGAATAAAAACCTAGGTTGACATTTTAGGCTTTACTCTAGAGATACAGAACGGAAATAGGACCTTCAGCTCCTGTACACCAACAGTATCCTACACACTAAGGACACCAGAAAAAAGTTTTCAAATTTTACCGAAGCCAATTAACCTACAAAACCTGTACGTCTTTGGAATGCGGAAGTAAACTGGAGTACCCGGAGAAAACCCAAGCAGTCACAGGGAGAACATAAAACTGTACAGGCAGCACCTGTAGTCAGCCCCCAGGTACTCCGGCGCTGTAATCAGTAGCAAAAAATATTTATTTCCCAGAAAGCTCCACTCCTTCAACGTCTGCAGTGAGATGCTGCAGATGTTCTACCAATCGGTGGTAGCCAGTGCCACATTCTTCACTGCCGTGTGCTGGGGCAGCAGGGCGAAGGCTGCGGACGCCAATAAGATTAACAAACTCATCAGGAAGGCTGGCTCCATCCTAGGGGCGGAATTAGATTCTTGGGAGGTGGTTTTGGAGGGGAGGATGCTCCTCAAACTGTGGAGCATCCTGCACAATAAAGCTCAACCTCCTCTATGACACACAGTCAACCTGAGGAGTACCTTCAGCCAGGGCCGGATTATGCTAGTGCGGGGCCCTTTATACGTTATAAAGGGGCCTTAAATAAAGGACAAGGTGACATCACTGCCCGCGCCCCACGTGACCTCACCCAGCCAGCGGCCACGTGCTCCCGCTCCACCAATGACGGCCGCCGCTCCCCGAACACACTCAGCCCCGCTCCCCAAACACACTCGGCCCCGCTCCCCAAACACACTCAGCCCCGCTCCCCAAACACACTCAGCCCCGCTCCCCAAACACACTCGGCCCCGCTCCCCAAACACACTCGGCCCCACTCCCCAAACACACTCGGCCCCACTCCCCAAACACACTCAGCCCCGCTCCCCAAACACACTCAGCCCCGCTCCCCAAACACACTCGGCCCCGCTCCCCAAACACACTCGGCCCCACTCCCCAAACACACTCGGCCCCGCTCCCCAAACACACTCGGCCCCGCTCCCTGAACACACTCGGCCCCGCTCCCCGAACTCCGTTAATGAGCTCCGTTAGCCTACACTGACCGGGCCTACAGTGTCGGGGCCTACAGCCTACCGCCCATACCGACCAGCGATCCCCGCACACACTAGGGACAATTTTACACGTACACCAAGCCAATAAACCTACAGTGTGGGAGGAAACCAAAGATCTCGGAGAAAACCCACACAGTCATGGGGAGAACGTACAAACTTCGTACAGACAGCACGGGTGGTTGGGATGGAACCCGGGTCTCCGGTGCTGCAAGTACTAAAAGGCAGCAACTCTACTGCTGCGCCACAGTGGGGAGAATGATGGAGGATTGTGAGGAGGCCGGAGGAGTGGGAGCCGAGGGTGCCAGAGAAATAGAGATAGGGAGGTCCAGAGGAATGTGGAAAAGGTAGGGTCGGAGGAGTGAATAGAGGCGGGACTGGAGGTATAGGGGTGAGAAGGACAGACTAGGGGTAGGGAGTGCTGGAGCAGTGGATGCTGAGAGGCATGCAAGGTGTGGGTGGAGGAGGTGGTAGAAGAGTGGAGGAGGAGACAGGGCCCAGGAAGTTTGGAGAGAAGGCCGGGGGATTGGTGAGAAAGAGGGCCCGAGCTTTTGGGTTGGGTGAGAGGAAATCGCAGGATTTTGGGAGTATGGGCCAGAAGAGAAGAGAGAGAGAGAGAGAGAGAGAGAGAGAGAGAAAGGTACAGACGGGTAGGGGCTGAGAAAAGGCCGAAAGTGTGAGGGGGAAGTGCCTATAGAAATGGAAAATAAAGGCCGGAGGAAGGGGGGGGAGGGGGGCATGGAGGGAGGTGTGGGGGAAAGAGGTTTGGAGGAAACGGGGAGAGTGTAATGGAGATGCGCAGGGGTGAGAGTGGGATGGAGATGAGGAGGGAGAGTGGGACAAAACACTGGGAATAAAGGGGGGAAGGTAGATTGGCAGAAGAGAGGACTGGAACAGTTGCTATTTGGAGGGATGAAAGTCCGGGAGGCGAGAGGAAAGGGGGATTGGGGAAGAGACGCCCAGTGGAGTGGGAAGAAGGAGAGAGCCTAACTAACTCTCAGATGTCTACATATACAGTACTTTTCTTTTGTAGACAAAATGATACACATATTAATTAAAAGTTATGCTTTTAAATGATCAGTTTGTGTATACATTGCTTCTGGAACACTAGGCTATTCTGTGTAACATTACAGAGGATGTTAATTTAATGCTTTTTGAAATTCCAAATTAACAGAGTCACAACACAGAAACAAGCCCTTCAGCCCACCATGTCCATGCCAACCCTCAAGTACCCATCTATACTAATCCAGCACTTGACCGGAACTTTGAGTGTTCTTCCGAGATGCTTTTAAAAGTAGCAAGAGTCCCTGGGTCCAACATCTTCTGCGACAGTATCCTCCGAACTGTAACCACCCACCCTGTGGTGAAACGCTTTCATTCACCTTAATAATAAGGCCCTACAGTTTTAGACACTTCTGTTATGGGAAACGTTTCATATTATTCACCCTATAAATGCCCTTCATAATTCTGGGTGCCTCAATCAGGAGCCCCTCAGCTTCTGACAGTCCAGGGAAAGCAAACCCAGTCCATTGCATCCTCTCTTGTAACTGAAATATTCAAATCCAGGCAATATCCTGGTAAATCTCCTCTCCAGAGCAGTCCTTCCTGTAGTTGGCAATCACAAGTGCTGTACTACAGCTGTGGCTAACCAAACTTTCATAAACTTTTATATGCCCGCTGAATTACTCCAACATTTTGAGTCTATCATTGGGATAAACTAACATCTGAAGTTCCTTTTATTGCAGTAAACTTTTATGAAGTTGTACCAAGATTTCTCTGCTCTTATGTTCCATGCAAAAAAAAACTACTGGAGGGATTTAGGCAGCATCTCTGGAGGGAATTCAGACTGAAGATTGAACAAAGTTCCAGCATCTGCAATCTCTTATGCTTCATTGTATTCTGTATCTTGCTAATGAAGACCAGCATTGCATATGCTTTCTTCATCATCCAATCTACCTGTGCTAACACATTTAGAGATCTGTGCACCAGTATACTGAGGTTCCCCTGCACTACAATGCTCTTAAGTACTACAAAATTCCCTAGGACCCTACCGTTCAGCATGAATGTCATGTCTTCACTTAATCTCTCAAAATGCATCCCCTCACACTTATCAGGATTAAATTCTATAAAAATCTGCCACCCTCCACCCTATTTACCAGCTGATCAATATCATTCCGTAACCTAAGACTATCCTCCTTAATATCAACTATAATAAAAATAATGCATAAATTCAGGTATTTTCTTTTAATATACTTACATAAATGCCATGACATAAACTCATTCCTTCTCTGTCTAATAACAATGCTCAATGAAATTTCAACTAAGCCTATCTTAAATATTTTCATATCCAATATTCTTCTACTGTGGAAACTGAAATTTGCCAGGAAATTTTCATATTTAAAATGAAACATGTGTTCTTGTTTAAGATAAATACACCCCTGGGGATAAGTTAAAACATAAAGCAGTTAAAATATAAACTTAAAATATTAAAATGTATCTTTATTCTATGGGCTGGGCCTCTTTGTTCCAGTTTTGATGCTGTATTGTGAGGATTTCTTGCGTAAACTTATGTAAACCCACTTCTTCCCTTGCCTCATTCAGCTTATCTGCTGCCGAAACCCTCATGCATGCCTCTGTTACTTTCGACTCAACTACTACAACCTACTTATAACTGATCTTCCACTTTGCACCCCTTAAAAACCTGAGCTCATACAAAACTCTGCTGCATGTTTCCCTCCTCCACTGTCCTTTACACCCATCAGGTCTACGTTCACTGACCTACAGCGCATCCCTGTCCATCCTTGGCAGCAAATTATCCTCCCTCTACCAATGCCTCATCCATCCCTATCCCGTCCAGCATGAGAACGTCCAATCATTCCACCATTGGCAGCTGTCTTGACCCAAAGCTGCAAAATTACCACCTAAAACTCTCAGTCTCCCTCCTCTATTGTAGTTGATTACCTTTTCTTTGCGAACAGTTGAGAAATTTCTTGGAACATCTTACGAATTAAAGGTACTACGTCAATGCAAGATATGCAAGGACACGGAATCAATACCACTAACCTTTTGTCATTAGTGCTTACATACTAGTATCATTAAGCTGGCAATAATCTTTCTCTTGTAAAGCCTTTCAGTTGAAAGCAAGAGTCATCTACACTCTAAAATGTATGCTCCCGGTCAATGTGCGAAGATGTCGCATCCCATTCCTTTTCCAGTTTTCAGTGGTAGGTCAGTCATGGAAAAAGTTTGCAGTTTCAAATTGTGGCAAGCATGTCATCGTGGAACAGTCTCAGGATTCAAATGTACTTTTCAGGACATCCATAGATGGATAGGACGTCCCATAAGAGTTCCCTTGAAACCGAATCAAAGGCCTTAGTGAGGTCGATGAATGCCATGTACAAAGGTTGATGTTGTTCACGACATTTTTCTTGTAGTAGTGAAGATCATGTCGGCTGTTCCACGTGATGGTCTAAAACCGGCTTGTGTCTCCGGAAGGATCTTCTCGGCTAAAGGCTTGAGTCGGTTGTTCATGATGTGGGCGAGGACTTTGCCTGCCGTTGCTAACAGGGAAATTCCATGATAGTGTCCGCAGTCAGATTGATCGCCTTTCCTTTTGTAGATGGTAACGATTGCTGATTCTCTGAAGTCTCCTGGCACGTCTTCATTTATCCAGATCTTGATGAGAAGTTGATGCAGCTGGTGGAGCAGGTTACCTTCAATTTTGTAGACCTCGGCTGGTATTCCGTCGAGTCCAGCTGCCTCGAGTGTCATTGGTGTCTGCTAGTTGTTGGATTTCCTGAGCTTTCTCCCTCCACCATTGGTTTTTCAGGTTTCGGGTGCTCTTTTGGACTGCAGCCTTGCATTCCTAATAGCACGTCCTTTTGGTAGCCGACTGTTGGTCATTTTGTAAGGTGATGAAAGCTTTTCTCTTTTCATCGATGAGTTGTTGGAGTAGTTTGTCATTATCGTCGAACCAATCCTAATTTTTTTTAACTTGAACCCAATTGTTTCCTTGCAGGAGGCGATGAAAGGGGGTATGGGGAGAAGGCAGGAACGGGGTACTAATTGAGATTTTAGATGATCAGCCATGATCACATTGAATGGCGGTGCTGGCTCGAAGGGCCGAATGGCCTACTCCTGCACCTATTGTCTATTGTCTATAGCATTCTTCAATAGACTCCAGTATTCTTCGACAGATGGTGGGAGTTGTTGGGGCAGTTGTTCTTGAAGTTTTTGTTGAAACTTCTGTATATGGTTGATGTCTTGAAGGACGTCAACATTGAATTTCTTGATAGTGTTCTGGTTTTGATGTTTCCTTTTGGGCCAAATCTTCATTCTCATGGTGGACGAGATGAGACGATAGTCTGTCCAGCACTCATCGGCACCAGTAATGGCTCTTGTTTTCAGTACATCTTGTTGGTCAAGGGATCGTACGATGATGTCGTCGATGAGGTGCCAGTGTTTAGAACGTGGATGCTTCCAGGAGATTTTGTGCCTGTTTTTCTGGCGAAATAAGGTGTTTGTAATCACCAAGTACTGGTACTACAATTCCAATGCACGGGAACGCAAGAGGCAGCAGAAAGTGGTGGACTTGGCCTAGTCCAACACAGGAACATCCTTCCCTATCATAGAAACATGGAAAAATAGGCGCATAAGTAGGCCATTCAGCCCTTCGAGCCAGTATCGCCGTTCAATATGATCATGGCTGATCATCTAAAATCAGTACCCCATTCCTGCTTTTACCCCATATGCCTTGATTCATTTAGCCCCAAGAGCTAAATCTAACTCTCTCTTAAAAACATCCAGTGAATTGGGCTTCTGTGGCAGAGAATTCCACAGATTCACAACTCTCTGGGTGAAAAAGGTTTTTCCTCATCTCAGTCCTAAATGCCCTACCCCTTTTTCTTAAACTGTGACCCCTGGCTCTGGAGTCCCCCAACATCGGGAATATTATTCCTGTATCTAGCCTGAACTCATGCTGCACTCCCTCAATAGCAATAATGTCCTTCCTCAAATTAGGAGACCAAAATTACACACAATACTCCAAGTGCGGTCTCACCAGGGGGTACTGCAATAGGACCTCCTTGCACCTAAACTCAAATCCTCTCCCAAAGAAGGCCAACATGCCATTAGCCTTTCTTCACTGCCTCTGTACGTGCATGCAGGACTGGATTGACATAGTAGTAAAAGCAGCATTTGCTAAGGCCCCTGCACTTTTGAGGGCCCCGCGCTAAATGCTTGAAATCGGCACCCCACTGTGGGATGCTCTGTTGCGCTCCCCAACCACCGCGGTTAGAAAGTGTTGGCGATGGGGCTGCACAGACCAATGGGCAGCCGGCATGTCACCACCCGACCGCCCAGTCTCCGGCCCTCTTACTCCACACACCTCCGGCCTCACCCAAACACCTCACTCCTTCGGACCTCTGCTCGAATATTGGCCTTGCCTCCCCACACATCCCGGCCCTCTCACTCCTCGTTCATCAGGTCTTTTTTCTCAAGTCCCCGGGCCACTTTCACCACGTCATCACCCCCCCCCCCCCCCACCTCTCCCACACCTCCGGCCCTCCTTTTCCCTACTCCTCCAGCGCTCTCTCCCCACTCCTCCGGCGCTCTCTCCCCACTCCTCTGGCACTTGTTCACCGAATCCTCCACTGCTCACTCTTCTGCATACCTCCTGCCTGTTCTTTCTCTACCCCTCCACCCCTCCCTCTCCTTGCTAGGGCCTTCACTCGTGCGGTCTTCTCTCTCTCCCCACTCCTCCGGCTCTCTCCTTCTCCCCACTCCACTGGGCGTCACTCTCCCTTCCCTCTCGCCTCCCAGACTTTTGTCCCTCCAAATAGCTACTGCTCCAGTCCTCTCTTCTGCCAATCTACCTCCCCCCTTTATTCCCTGCCTTCTGTCCCACTCTCCCTCCTCTTCTCCATCCCACTCTCCCTCCTGCGCATCTCCATTACGCTCTTCTTGTTTCCTCCAAACCTCTTCCCCCCACACCTCCCTCCATGCCCTCCCCCCATCCCTCGGGCTTTTCTTTCCATTTCTTGGCACTTTCCCTCCCACTTTTGGCCTTTTCTCAGCCCCTACCCGTCTGTACCTCTCTCTCTCTCTACTCTTCTGGCCCATACTCCCAACATCCTGCGACCCCCCCTCTCATCCATCCCAAAAGCTCAGGCCCTCTTTCTCACCAATCCCCTATCTCCTCCTCCACTCTTCTACCACCTCCTCTACCCACACCTTGCATGCCTCTCAGCATCCACTGCTCTAGCACTCCCTACCCCTACTCCGTCCCTCTCACCCCTATACCTCCAGTCCCGCCTCTATTCACTCCTCCGACCCTGCCTTTTCCACATTCCTCTGGTCCTCCCTGTCTCTACTTCTCTGGCACACTCGGCTCCCACTCCTCTGGTCCTCTTCTCGCAATCCACCGTCACTCCCCCCACGGTGGTGTAGCGGTAGAGTTGCTACCTTGCAGCGCTTGCAGCACCGGAGACCCGGGTTTGATCCAAACCACCGGTGCTGTCTTTATGGAGTTTGTACGTTCTCCCCGTGACCGCGTGGATTTTCTCCGAGATCTTCGGTTTCCTCCCACACTCCAAAGATGTACAGGTTTGTAGGTTAATTGGCGTGGTGTATGTGTAAAATTGTCCTTAGTGTGTGCGGGGATCGCTGGTCGGTACGGGCGGTGGGCCGAAGGGCCTGTTTTCGCGCTGTATCTCGGAACTGAACCCTCCATCAGACACTCTCTGAGAGTCCCGCATTAGGCCCGCAGGCCGCTGTAGGTCCCGACACTGTAGGCCCAGACATTGTAGGCTAACGGAGCTCATTACGTTTTTTTTCACACAGAGAGTGGTGAATCTGTGGAATTCTCTCTCACAGAAGGTAGTTGAGGCCAGTTCATTGGCTATATTTAAGAGGGAGTTAGATGTGGCCCTTGTGGCTAAAGGGATCAGGGGGTATGGAGAGAAGGCAGGTACAGGGTACTGAGCTGGATGATCAGCCATGATCATATTGAATGGCGGTTGCAGGCTCGAAGGGCCGAATGGCCTACTCCTCCACCTATTTTCTATGTTTCTATTAACATTAACGGAGTTCGGGGAGCGGGGCCGAGTGTGTTCGGGGAGCGGGGCCGATTGTGTACGGGGAGCGGGGCCGAATGTGTTCGGGGAGCGGGGCCAAGTGTGTTCGCCGAATGGAGGTTGCAACCTGCCTCCCGGCCCGGGCGGCCGTCATTGGCCGAGCGGGAGCACGTGGCCACTGGCTGGGTGAGGTCACGTGGGGCACAGGCGCTGATGTCACGTTGTCCCGTATTTAAAGCCCCTTTATAACATATGCTACGGGCCCCGCACTAGCTTAATCCGGCCCAGTGTGTATACTTACATTGAAAGCATCTACATGAGGCATGCCTCAAGGAGGCAGCACCTATCATTAAGAGTCTCCACCATTTGGGTCATGACCTCTATTCAATGCTACTGTCAGGCAGTAAGTACAGAAGCCTGAAGTCACAAACAACCAGGTTCAGGAACAGCTAGCTACTTTTTTTACAACCATCTTGTTCTTGAACTGATCTGCATAACTCCAATCCTACCTGGGCAACGGAACACCACGCCTTGCACTCCCACGGGCTGTGTTATTTTTCTTTGCAGTGTGGCGCGTTGAGAGAGGTCCTAAATAAAGGCAAGGAGCCAGGTATTTTGGGGCGTTTGATTTATTACTCAGTTATCAGACGGGTCGAGTCTGCTGGGATGGCTTCGTGCCCAAAACCTTGTCCTTATATACCTAGTACCGGACCGCCCCCCTGGACTGGTCCATTCCCGTGCCGAGGGGTCGGTAGTGGTATGGCCCGACCCTTGGGAGCCGCCACAGGACCCCCCCCCAGAACCGGAGGCACGAACCGCACTGGTGGTCGCACAACCCGACCGGACCGCGTACGGAAATCGGTCGACAGAGGGGCCGGCGGAGGCACAGTTGGAGGGACAGGTGGTGCGACCCGCAAAGGGGAGCGACCTCGTGGCCGAGGCTGGGCAACCCGCACCGGTTGGTCAATGTCTAAGTGGGCCGGCTTCAGGCGGTCAATTGACACGGCCAACCGTGTCTTGCAGAATTTATATATAATTTATGCTTTTGCATGTTGTCTGAGTCCATGTGCCTGTGCTGTTGCTATAAGTGAAATTTTGACTGAATGTGCATCTAACTGTACTTGCAAATACGGCAATAAACAAGTTGACTTTTATGGATGATGCAGTTAACATGTAATATATATAAATTATTTTTTTTGTGAAATTTCTAAATAAATTATCTCAATATTATTAAAATTTGTATATGGTTTCCCCCTCTATCCGGGAGTTTTTTGAAATGTAGTCACTGTTGCAAATGTGGAAATCTGGGCAACTAATTTGCACAGTGGATCCGACAAAAGGTAGAACAGGATAATCCATTTTTAGTGATGTCAGTAGAGGGATAAATATTAACCAGGGCCATCCGGAGAAATCCATTCGTTTCTTTTAATTACTTGCATGGGATCTCTTCCACCCATCTGAGAAAGCAGGCGAAGCCTTGTTTTGTCCTGTCAGGCGAAGTCTGAAGATGCCCTTTGCATCGCAGCATCAGCTCCAGTTTTTGTGAACTAGTCTTTAGAGTAGGATTTGAACCCCATGATCTTGACTCAGCATTGTGAGTGTAATCCATGAGGCACAACTAACACCCAATAAAAGTCTACCAACCAATAGACAGAGGAACAGGGGCCATTTTTATAGCGTGGGTGCTGAAAGCCATTTATCATAATGCCAGCTTCGTTTGACAGCACTTACAATCACTTCACAGTTCCCGCGCCCTTGTCAATGGGGTACTTTTTACTGAGGGTTCGTCATTCCAAATATGTAATTCATGTAACTCATGTAATTCAAACTGAATAAACAATTAATCAAGAAAGAAAGCACAAAGAGAAATAAATTTGCTTAGGCTTTCACAAGCTATATTGTCAGGTCTCTGAGCCATAGAAATATGAATAGATTGGCAAATTCAATAATATCAATTTTGAGATCAGGGTTTCTGACAGGTTCGAATATCCTGACATGAAAATGAGGCATATAAAAACCAACTTAGAGCATGACCTTAAAAGAACTACTAAGAGGCAAAATCAAAGAAATACTCCACAAAGTTATTTATTTAATAACGAAATATACGCTGGATTTTTGGTTTGACAATATTTAATGGTGCAGTTAATATGATGAATGTTTAAATGACAATTTGAGCTTCCACTTTCAATTTTCAGCAAATGATTCTGAAACACAATTGGTATAAGGAAAAGCCACTAACCTAAAGATATGACTTTCTAAACTGCAAACATGCAAACAAGATAAGCTGCACTTACACTTGTTCTGGACGTCGCAAAGTACTTCACAGCCAAAGCAGAGTTTTTAAAAGGGTTGTCATTATTATCTACATGGAGCACAGTTGCCAATTCATGCACAGCAGAATCCCACAAAGACCAACAAGATGCTGATCGGATAATCAATTCCAGTGGTAATGGTGAAGGGGTCATAAACATTGAAGGGAACTCCATTACTGATCTTCAAACGGAGACATTGTTTTTGTGCCCTAGAGTGGGCCTTGAATTAAATTCCAAGAAATAATTCAACAATAAATGAAACATTGCAACCGAAGAACTGAAATACTGCATTCCACAAATCCTTAATCCGTACTTATCAAAAGTACTGTTTCCAATTGTTTGTGATGCATGAACAATGAAAAAAATATTTTCTTCAAGTATTAGCTCAGCAAAGTTAATATTCATAAATGCAGCAATTCTCTTTTGTCCAAAGTGCTTTATTTACCTTATGCATCTAAACTGAGCAGCTTATGTGATGAAATCAAATTTTAATTGACTGCAGTATAATTACAAGTTGACCTATGCAAAAGGAGCTTGAAATTTCTATTTCCTGAATTTGAAATAAATAAAGCATACAGGTTCGTGTTTTACTAACTGAGTTATCCTGATGACGATTCTAGAAATTCAGCACTCTATCAGTTAACCCAAACTAAGAAAGAAGAAAGACAAAGTCTGCAAGAGTCTAAGTGATTTGGCTTAATTGGATATGTTGTAGGAAATAGGTTACACTTCTGATTTTTATAACCTGTACTTTAAAGCTTTGCTGGCCAAAAAAGGGGAAACTGCCCATTAACTTATCAGTTCCAGGCCTTGCCTTTTTAATTGGCAACCTCAGGGCTACTTTCATCACTTGTCGACTTCATACTTGCAGTCAATCTCTTTTTCTTTGGGATATTACTTAATCTTTGGCTTGTTGGTGTCCCTGACACAGTGCAGCCCACACCAGAAAGCAAAAAGACATTCAGGCTTTGCAGAAAAAGGAAATGTACCTTTCACAATGCATGGCTTGACGGAACATGCATCATACTTGTCCACATCACTCCACTCAATTTTACCAGTTTCAAAGCACCTTAAGACGCTACAAAAATTACAAACACCAATGTACAACAAACCAAGAATAAAATCTGTAAAAATCTAAATTCTTAGTTTCTTTTATAATCCAGATGATTATTTGTTTTTATTATTGTTGCAGAACTACAGTAGTATGGGAAAGTTCAAATTTCTCATCTGTCCAAAGTACTAATAGGTTTGAAGTTCAACTTCATTATTAATGTGACATAAACTTTATGTACAGTAATATCTTTGAGCACATGTCTCAATGCAGCCACAACATGGCGTGACAGATGCTCAGTGTGCTCCTGCACTCAATCCTGTGTTGAAGATTAGCAGAACCTCTGTAATTGGGTCTTTGGAATGTCATCTGCCATGAATTATATACACCTGGGAACATGGTTTGATGCTCAATATGGACAGATTACTGGAATTTTCAAACCACGCTTTCTTTGTAATTGACATTTAAATTGTTTGAAGTTTCTCATTAACTTCTTTTATAAATTAAGTACAGATGTATATGACTTAACAGTGTACAGTACAAGGAAAATTGATGGCTAAATCACAACTTTTCAAAAAAAATCATGCACCCATGGATTTAACTCTTCCAATGCTGATAAGCTCAAAACTTAGCATTCTTGTATGAATATCCCCTTTTATTTCACCAATTCTTCCCACCAGTATTTCTTCCCACCAGTGTTGACAGTAGTATGCCAGATGCTTAAATCACAAGACTGAGCACAATCATAAGGCTGACACTTCAATGCAGAACCGAAAGAGAGCTGCAGTACCAGAGGGGCTTCTTCACCCAGAGAGTGGCGTGTACCTGGAAAACACCGCCTGAGAGAGTGGGGGAAAGAAGAGCCACTGACAAAGTTTCTAGACGAGCATTTGAATCACTTCAGGATCGAAGGCTATGGGCCAAGTGCTGGAAGAAGTCATTCCCGCTGGTTGGAGTGGACATGGTGCATATTTCTATGAAGCGCTGCATTTTACATAAGGCATTAATTGAAGATTTCCTCCTCTCTCAGGTTGACATAAAATAATCCCAAAGCAGTATTTCAAAGAGGAGCAGGAAGCACGATAAATATTTATCCCTCACTTAACTTTTCTAAAATAGATTATCTGATAACTTTGTTGATTGTAGAAGCTGCTTTGAACAAAATAGAGCTGCACTTTTTCCTCCATACCAATAATTCAGCCTCAAAGGTACTTCACTGGCAGTGCCATGCTCTGAGAGATGCTTAAGTTGGTGAAAGGCACATCTTCATTCTTTTCAAACTGTTAAACACACACAAAAAGTCTCTCTGTTATAACAATACATCGTGGTCTCTAAGGGTCCCAGATAGATCAGCTGTGAGATTTGGCCACAAGTTCCAGATTCAACATCTTGCCTGTGTGGATGTCAAATATCCTAGTGCATGATTTATAAAAGGCTGGAATGCCACTCCAGCAAGTAGTTAGGAAAACAAATGGAATGTTTTCATTTATTGCTAGGGAAATTTAATACAAAAGTAGGAAGATAATGGTTCCATTTTATAGGCTATTGGTGAGACCACATCTGGAATATTGTGTATAGTACTGGCCTTACTTAAGAAAAGATGTTAATGCATTGGAAGCAGACCAGGCAAGATTTACTACTAATGCCTGGACTGGGATGAATTTGCCTTATTGAGAAAGGTTGGACAACTAGACTTGTTGCACAAGGAGCATAGATGGAGTAGATAATGAAAAATCTTGTCCAAAGTAGACATATCTAAAATTAGGCGTCTGAGGTTTAAGGTAAAGGATAGGAGGGTTTGAAGGGATATGAGGACAAATTCTTTTATCCTGTGCTTGGAATCGGGAACTACTGTAGGGTGGTGAAGGTGATGAGCAATTCAGATATTTCCTCTTCAGGGTGGGGAAGCAGAGTCTTGAATAATTTTACGTCAGAACTAGATAGATTCTTGATCAGAAATGTTGTGAAATGTTATGTGAGATATACATGTTAAGGTAGAGGTTACAATTAGATCAGCCAGGATATATTAAATAGTAGAGCAGGCTTAATGCAGCTAATTAGTATACTCCTGTGTGTAATTTGTTTTGTTATTTGTTGAATTATCCCAGTTAGGCCAGACTTGAAAAGTTGAAGTGGACCTCAGTAGAAAAACATGAGGTATTCCCCATCCCAATCAAAATCTACGGCCGCACATCTATTATAAGGGGAAAGTTGAATGTAAGGAGAAATTATACAATTAATGGGATGACCCTTAACAACATTGATGTACAAAGGGATGTTGGGATCCAAGTTCTTATCTCCCTGAAAGCGTCAACACAGGTACATAGAGATGTAAAGGAATAGTAAGGCAGGCTTGCTTTCATTGGTTGGGGCATTTAGTATAAGAGTCAGGAAGTCGTGATGCAGCTTTATAAGAGTTTAGTTAGGCTGCACATGGAGTATTGCATTTTTGATCACTCTTTCTACCTGTGGCACCACTTTCAGGGAACTATGTACTTGCACTTCTGGATCTCTCTGCACCACAACACTTCCCAGGGCCATACCATTCACTGAGAAGGGCTTGCCCTGGTTTGACTTTCCAAAATGCAACACTTCATACTTATCTGTATTAAACTCCATTCGCCACACCTCACTCAGCCCACTTGCCCAGGTGTAATTTTTGACAATCATCTTTACTATCTATGATACCACCCACTTTGGTGTCATCTGCAAACTTACTAATCATGCCTTGTTCATTCTCATCCAAACTGTTGATATAATGGAGTGATATGAATTATGTGCAGGCAGATAAGAAATGGGTTTGGCATCATGTTTGGCACAGACATTGGGCCTAAGGGCCTGTTCCTGTGCGGTACTGTTCTATGCCTGGGAGAACAGGATTGAACTCAGCTACAGTAGCGTTTAGGTAAACATCCAAAACTCACTGTCTAGTTCAAACATGCAGAGTAGAGTCTAGGAGATGTATTTGAGACTTCCTGCCAGTTGGTGGCAGCAAAGTTGTATTCCAGCAGGAGACAGCACCTTCAGGAGAGAAGCAGAATGTGGAATGGGGAATCAACATTCCTTTATAATTTTCAACAGTTTCATAAAATCAATGAGCAATGAACTTTCATAACCCTTCACATTTGCAATCTGTATTTAGTATGACATAATACAGAAAATGTCTCCCTGAAAGCCCCATGCAGCAAGCCCTTTCGCTGTGCATGTTTTATCTACATTGAGGAAATCTCCAATATCTTTTGAAATATTCTATCTGCTTCTTTCATACCTTCAGGAGGCATGTTCTTGATCACAATAACTGTCTGGATAAAAATAAAATAGCTATCTAAGCCTTTGTTTCATTTGGAACCAATTAAACTCATGCCCTCTGATTCCTGACCTTAATGCCACAGGAATCAATTAGTCCACATAACCCAATGGGAAACACAATGACTTTGAACTCTTGTATTAAATCTCTCCTGAACGGACATAGTTCTAAGTAAAACAGGCCCAACATCTCGAACCTCTACAAGTCCTGTACCCTTGGTATCATTAGTAATGCTCACTTACTTCAACAGCATCAACAACTGTCTTCCAATAGTTTAGCAAGCTGATATTGTGATTGGCCTTGTCTGTCCACAGACAGGGAGGAATGCAATGTGGAAGTGGTGTAGGAGGGGGAAAGGATTGGAGGATTGGGTGAAATATGAATCCCATAACATTACATTTTAGTAAAATGTGTGAGTGAGGTTATGGACCCACCTGCACATTTGTCCCACAACATTAAGGACATGCTTATACATCCATCTAAAAGCTGGCAATTGTGTAGTTCTCGACAAACAAAGCTCAAACTTTTCTGTTGGCTTCAGCAGAGATAGGACTGAGCTTCTGCACACTTAGATTAAAGAGGCTCCTATTTCCTGATCACCATAGAAAGAACCTTCCAGAAACAAGGGTGTGGGTGCAGAACAACAGGCGTAACAGGACTAACAGGGGTTAGTCATAAATACGGCTTCTGAACAAACAGTCTATTGGGACACAGGTCAAAAAACACACAGAATGAATGGGCACATGGCCAAAACATGAGGACTAACAGAGCCACATACACAGTGCATGTATGTACTGTGGAGATAGGAGAGGAACAGGATCAAAAGAAAACCAAACTCAAACTTGTACTGTTCCACCCATCCATCACCCTACTCTTGTTCTGCAATGTTATTGTTAAGGATCGTTCTTTTCCTTAACAGCTCCTTTCCTGCTAAGTCCAACCTACCCTTTTCCTGGCTTAATGCATTCTGGTTCTAATAAAGATCCCAGATATGGCATTTACTGTTTCTCACTCTCCACGGATACCGCCTGGCTCACTGAGTGTTTCCAGCTATTTCTGTTTTTATTTTGGATTTCCAGCAGCCAAAGTGTTTTGAATTTGCTTAACGGAAAATAAGACAGAACACAGAAGAATCTATAAAACAAATGTTGCGGAACAAAGTTGTTTTCTGCTGTATGGATGTTAACTTGTTCCATACAGCACAGGCGTTCTAAGGCTCCTGAAACTTGATTTCTTGGTAAGGCAGCAGAAATCACTCTCACTATTAACAATAATTGTATATAATGTTATTACATATAATTTTACATAAAAATGATCCTAACAAATGATAATTTCAGATAAATGTTGCAACATCACTTCTATTATGCAGAAATTCCTGGAGGGACTTTTAATGAGATAATTCAACCTCACAAGTTTGCTGCAAATTGTTTGCCAATTTATGCATTTACATACATTAATGTTGTTAAGATAATACCAAATTAATCATTCATAATTCTGGCAATTAAAGATTTAAAAAAAACATCAACTCATAGAAATCCCAGGTAGAATTCACCTAATTTCAACTAACTGTGTGCTAATAATGTCTGCAATTTGGCAATACGGAGGGTTTTGTCACGCATTGTCCAAATGTGGCATTTAGCAGAATAAAACCACATGTGGGTTTTCCAGAGAAACAGGAAACTGCAGTGACAACAAACTATCTTGTCTCAAAGGAAAGAACACAAAGAATATCATATTTCTGGTGCCTGAAATGTACAAGATTCTGAGAGGGGCGAGTAGGGTAGATGCTGAGAGATCTTACTTTTCACAAAGAAATCTAAAACTCAGGGTGCAGTGTTGCAGAACGAGGAGACAGAAACGAGGAGGAATTTGTTCCCTCTAGAGGACTGCAACCCTTTGGAATTCTCTTTCTTCAGAACAATGGAAGCTCATTTGTTTTATATCTTTCGAATGTTTCCTAAACTCAGAGGGAAGCCATCTGCTCCATCAAATCTATTCAGGCTCTCAAGAGTATTCCCATCAGTCTCACTTTCTCACTTGTTTCTCTGTAAATTATTATTTATCAATCATTCACCTACCACCTACCCACAGTGGAGATAATGTATGGTAGCCAATTAACCTAACAACAGCATACCAATGGCGTGTGGGTGGAAATTGGAGCACCGAGAGAAATCTACACTGTGCCACAGGATGTGCAAACTCCTGGCAGACAGCGCACATGACCAGAATTAAACCAGGGTTGTTGGAGCTGTGTCCGAGCAGCACTAACTGCTGCATGCCACTGTGCACTGGACCTTTGAATATAATTATGGTTTGGAGTGACAAAATGTTGTTTGGTGGAATCTGGAGTTATGAGAATCAGACAACCAAGTGAAGCCGAGGGCAAGATTAATAGACAATAGGCAATAGGTGCAGGAGTAGGCCATTCGGCCCTTTGCGCCAGCACCGCCATTCACTGTGATTGTGGCTGATCATCTACAATCAGTACCCAGTTTCTGCCTTCTCCCCATATCCCTTGACTCCGCTATCTTTAAGAGCTCTATCTAACTCTCTCTTGAAAGCATCCAGAGAATTGGCCTTCACTGCCTTCTGAGGCAGAGAATTCCAGATTCACAACTCTCTGGGTGAAAAAGTTCTTCCTCATCTCCGTTCTAAATGGACTACCCCTTATTCTTAAACTGTGACCCCTGGTTCTGGACTACCCCAACATCGGGAACATGTTTCCTGCCTCTAGCCTGTCTATCCCTTAATAATCTTATATGTTTCAATAAGATCCCCTCTCATCCTTCTAAATTCCAGTGTATACAAGTCCAGTTACTCCATTCTTTCAACATATGACAGTCCCACCATCCCGGGAATTAACCTCGTGAACCTACGCTGCAATCCCTCAATAGCAAGAATATCCTTCCTCAAATTTGGAGACCAAAACTGCACACAATATTCCAGGTGTGGTCTCACCAGGGCGCTGTATAACTGCAGAAGGATCTCTTTGCTCTGATACTCAACTCCTCTTGTTATGAAGGTCAACATTAGCTTTCTTCACTGCCTGCTGTACCTGCATGCTTGCTTTCAGTGACTGATGAACAAGGACACCCAGATCTCGTTGTACTTCCCCTTTTCCTAACTTGACACCATTCAGATAATAATCTGCCTTCCTGTTCTTGCCACCAAAGTGGATAACCTCACATTTATCCACATTAAACTGCATCTGCCAGGCATCTGCCCACTTACACAACCTGCATTCTCATAGCATCCTCCTCATAGTTCACACTGCCATCCAGCTTTGTGTCATCTGCAAATTTGCTAATGTTACTTTTAATCCCTTCATTTAAGACATTAATGTATATTGCAAATAGCTGCGGTCCCAGCACCGAACCTTCCAGTACCCCACGCGGTCCCACAATGTCACCCATTCCTTCTATCCAGAGATGCTGCCTGTCTTGCTGAGTTACTCCAGCAATTTGTATCTATCTTCAGTTTAAATCAGCATCTGCAGTTCCTTCCAACAACAAAAGGAAAGAGTATGGCGGTCCACATGTCGTGTAAACACTCTGTTTAATCATTAACCGAATACAGTTCCGTCGCACACCCGCGCGTGCCCGAGTTCAAATCCCAGCTGCCAAATCCTTTGTTCTCATGGCACACGGCGGCCTGCCGCCCTGACCGCGTGAATGGTTGGCCCAGATCATGCCTGGTTTACGCAAGAGTTCGAGTCCGACAAACGAAGGTCCGATACCAAAGTGGCTCGGCCCGCCACATGATCCCCCGCCCCAGAACCGGAGTAATAGAGGCGGTTTGGGTGACGAGTGAAGCGGCCTGATCGTGTATACACGTCTCCTGTGTTCAGGGTCGCAGCTGGCAGAGTTGAGGGCAGGTGTGGTTGTGACAGTGGACGCCCTCTGCAGCGGGGCTGTGCCACCTGCACTGGTTGGTCAATGTCCAAGTGTGCTGGCTTAAGACGGTCCACGGACACAGTCTAGTGCCTGCGCCCATGTCGATGACAAAAGTCGTGGCACCGTGTTACAGTACCTGGAAAGGTCCCTCGTAAGGCCTTTGCTGTGGCGTACAGGGGGAATTGCGGCGAACGAAAACATACTGGCAGTTTGTGAGGGCCGGTGGTTCGTACGTGGGGGCGAGTCTGTGGCGGGTCATCGGGACGGCAGAGAGCGTGCCTACCCTCTCCTGGAGGCGCGTCAGCATGGTCGAGGGTGGTTCCTGATGTCCACGTGCTGCCGGGATGAAATCCCCATGGACCGTAAGCGGGGCGCCGTACACCAGCTCAGCTGAGGAAGTTGCCAGATCCTCCTTCGAGACAGTGCGTATTCCCAGCAGTACCCATGGCAACTCGTCCATCCAGTCCGGGCCCGCAAGCCGTGCCTTTAAGGATACCTGCAGGTGACGGTGAAAACGCTCCACTAGGCCAATGGCTTGTGGGTGGTAGGCCGTAGTGTGGTGCAGCTGAACGCCAAACAGCTGGCCCATTGCTGACCACAACTCGGAGGTGAACTGCGCACCTCTATCAGAGGAGATGTCCACCAGCACATCAAAACGGGTGGCCCAGTGGGCAGTGAGGGCACGTGCAAACGACGCAGTGGAGGTACCTGAGAGCTTCCGGCCTTCTCGTGAATAGGTCCATGATGGTGAGAAGGTGAGTGACACCTCTGGGTGGAGGCAGCGATCCCACAATGTCAACGTGGATGTGGTCGAAATGCCGGTGTGGCAGGTCGAAATTCTGCTTGGTGTGACGCTGAACCTTTGAAGTCTGACAGGGTATGCATGCTCTGACCCAGTTGGCGACCTGCTTGCGCAACCCATGCCACATGAACTTGGCCGCCACCAGAGTCGTTGTTGCCCGAATGGAAGGGTGAGCCAAACCATGAATCATGTCGAAAATCCGGCGGCACCAAGCAGCGGGGATGACGGGTCTCGGCTGTCCCGTAGACATGTCGCAAAGGAGCGTGGTGTCAGCAGGCCCGAATCACACATCCTCCAACAACAGGCCTGAGACGGCGGTGCGGTAGGCTAGCATCTCCTCATCCTCTCGCTGTGCGGCAATCAGGGCCCTGTAATCGACACCTGGGGCCAAAACGTGGATAGCATTAATGATGGTGTGAAACAACACGTCCGCAACCCGGTCGCTTTTGCCCGCGATGTGCTGAACGCAAGTCGTATACTCAGAGATGTAGGCTAAGTGATGCTGCTGACGGGATGACCAGGAATCAGACACCTTTGCAAAGGCAAACGCGAGTGGCTTGTGATTGGTGAAATCCGTGAAATCCCAGCCCTCGAGGAAGTAGCGGAAATGCCAGATGGCCAGGTAGAGCGCAAGGAGCTCTCGATCAAAAGCGCTGTACTTTTGCTCCGGAGGTCTCAGGTGACGACTGAAAAAGGCCCGGAGGAAACAGGTGCCCAGCAACGGTTGGAAGACGTCGGCAATAGTGAAAGACCAGGTGAAGTGACAGGAGCCGAAAGTGAGTGGGATAGTGCGGACTCCGTACGTCCTGATGTTGCTGCCTTTGACGGCCGCCAGAGAAGGCCCCTCTTACCGGAACGAGTGTCGGCTCCCGATGGGGGCAAAACGCTGACCTCCGCTCCAGTGTCCACCAGAAAACGCCACCCTGAATGACGGTCCCAGGTGTAGAGGAGGCGATGCCTCAGGCCGGCTGCAGTAGCCACTACTGGCGGCCGGCTGAGGCTTTTCCCAGAATGTGCGCAGGGTGGTCGGCATTGGCGGGCCTCGGAACCCCACCTTTGGTGGTAGTAGCACCACATACTTTTGCTGGCATCGCTCGTGTCCAGCTTCACCGCCGCACCTTTGGTGGAGGCTGAGACCGGCTGCTTGACCCGCCGAGGCAGTGCTGCCACCCGCTTGATGGTGGAGCCACCCTGCCGTTTCGCCTGCCACAGCACGGCCTCACAGGCAGCCACCCAGCGGGGGTGGTGAAACCCTCGTCCGTGAGGAGCAGGTGAATGCCATCAGGCATCTGTTCGAGGAAAATCTGTTTGAACAGGAGGCAGGGAGCGTGGCCGTTCAGCAAGGCGAGCATTTCGCTCAAAAGCGTGGACGGTTTGGGGTCGCCGTGGCCGTCCATGTGAAGGAGTTTGGCTGCCCTGTCGCAGCGGCTGAGACCGAAAGTGCACAAAAGGAGCGCTTTGTGAGGCCCTCGTACTTACCCGCAGCTGGTGGCTGGCGAAGGTAATCGATTAGCCGCCCGGCGGTGTCCTGGTCCAGCGCACTGACCACATAGTAGTATTTTGTGGTATCGGCAGTGATCTGTCGAATGTGGAACTGGGCTTCAGCCTGTTCGAACCACACTTGGGGCTGTGATGTCCAGAAAATGGGCAGTTTAACGGAAACTGCATTCTGCTGGTCCAGGTTGCCGGCTGCAAACATGGTAAAAATCCAAAATAAGCCGTTTTGGATCGTCGGGGTCACCACTGAGGAGGTCCACACGTCGTGTAAACACTCTGTTTAATCATTAACCGAATACAGTTCCGTGCCCGAGTTCAAATCCCAACTGCCAAATCCTGTGTTCTCCTGGCACACGACACCAAATACCAAATTGGCTTGGCCCGCCACAAGGGTTGAATTTGACTACAGTCAATTCTGTTGCATTGCCTGCTGGAAACGCTCTTCTGCCACCCAAAACGTGAGCAAGATCATACAAAACCATAGCAGAAGCAAAGAGAAGGATAAAAAAAATATTGGGAGAAAACTTGAGATTCAATAACATTAGAAATATGGCGACAATCTCAGGGGTGGCTGGGGAACTGAATACATTGTCAGTGATAAATATTTGAAGGGAGAAATAACGACCCCGGCTAATAGAAAAGATCAGGGCATTGGGAGTGAATGAAAGGTTCTTTCTTAAAATCCTAGACAGGCATTATGTGCTAAATGTCCTCTTTCTGTTCTGCAACAGTCTCTGACAAAAACACAGGATTCTTACCAGCTGCTTTAGATGTATTGCCAGACTTGTTATAACCTTGTAAAACCAGCAACAACATTCCACAGTCTACTTTTCAATAATGCTCAATTTTAAAAATGTACTCACAAATACACTCTTCTGTCAACTATTCTGAGGGGATGGTCTTGCAGAAAAAACCTTGCCATGTTCCCGAAGAACCTGTAGATAAGGTCACAACATTAATTCTAGCTAATGGATAGTATTTAACAGTCACCATCTTGAATAGAGACTATCTAATGGGAGAAATGCAACCAAATGTTTGCATTCTTGCAATGTGAGAGCCATCAGCCAAAGGCTATTTAGGCCAATTGAAATCCATCATGAGGTAGTCAATAATGAATAAATATCAAAAGAGAATGAATTAGGGATGGAAATTAAATTTGCAGGGCTCTTGGATAAAAAGGAAGGGTTTGGGCTAATTGAATTCCTCTACCATCAGGTGGGACTGAAGAAAGTTTTATTTAAAACATTCAAAATGGAAGACAATTAAAAATGCACTTCCAATTAGAAGTATCAAGTAATTAACGGTAATAGACACGTCAGGTACTACAAAGCAGGAAATTGGAATATGCAACTCCAACAATATCATAAACTGTAATTACCAAACTCAAAATAACAGCAAAAAAATCATTAATTTATTTTTACTTCGCCACATTTACAGTAAACTCCAATAATCTGGACAGGTATTTTTTCCAGCTTATTGGATGTTACTCTTAATAAATACAAACACACTTTTACATCACTTGTTTTTGCAAATAGGCACATGAATATGTTGGAAATGCAGGAAGAGGAGATTTGTTTAGCTTGGCATCCTGTTCGCCACAGACATTGCGGGCTGTAGGAACTTGAGATACAGTGCGGAAACAGCCCTTCGGCCCACCGAGTCCACACCGAACAGCAATCACCACCCGTACACTAGCACTATCCTACACACTAGGGACAATTTACAATTTTTACCAAAGCCAATTAACCAACAAACCTGCACGTCTTTGGAATGTGGGAGGAAACCAGAGCACCCGAAGAAAACCCACACGGTCACAGGGAGAACGTACAAACTCTGTGCAGCATCTGTACTCAGGATCGAACCCGAGTCTCTGGCACTGTAAAGCAGCAACTCTACCGCTGTGCCAATGTGTTCCATGTTCTATTCACATGTTGCACTGTGGTGTAATAAATTTTCCAGTGAACCCGATGAATTTAAAGGGAACAGGAAGTATACAAGTATTCCAGATTCAGCCATAAACTTAGCCATACTCGTGATCTCAAACCCGGCTCCAGCAGCACTATATATTCCACTGTACTGTGGGCTCACATTGCAGGCTAATGAGCCAGGTGCCAGACCTTTAGGATTCTCGGACAAATGGATGTCGATTATTGATATTCACGGCATCTTTTCTACTGCTGCAGATGCAATAACAGAAATCAGCCCATGAAGATTAATAGATAGACACAAAATGCTGGAGTAACTCAGCATTAACTCAACAGGCAGCATCTCTGAAGAGAAGGAATGGGTGATGTTTCGGGTCAAGACCCTTTTTCGTCTGCCTGTCCCGCTGAGTTACTCCAGCATTTTGTATCTATCTTTGGTGTAAACCAGCATCTGCAGTTCCTTCCTACATAGGAGGATCTGCAGCTGCTGGTTTAAACCAAAGATAGACACAAAAAGCTGGAGTAACTCAGAGGGTCAGGCAGCACCACTGGAGAAAAGGAATGTTGAAACAGAAGAAGGGTCTTGAGTCGAAACGTCACCTATTCCATCCTACATATGATGACTCATAATCGGTTTGAATCATTGGTTAACATGAGGAATGCATAATCACATGGTAATCAGAATTGAACATACACAGTATAAATAATATTGACCCTCAGCAAATAGAAACATGTGATTATGTAGTTCTATTAGGTTATAAAACATCCAAAGGCATTTCATTGGAGTTTTATCAAACAAAATTTGACACTGCCACAAGAAGGATAATAGGAGATGATGAAATGTTAGTCAAAATTTTGGACATCTTAAAGGGGAAATATCTAGAACCAGAACCATTGCTAATGATGGAGGCACTAAATTCTAGGATAATCAAGAACCCAGTATTGTACGAATGTATGAAGGCTTGCAAGGAAGATTGCCAGGGAGGGGGAAGCTAAGGATTCCAAAACAATGAGAATTTAAAAATAAGTAATTGATTAAATGGAAAGTGATGGAATTCAGAAGGGCTAGGGTAATTGTTTGCAAAGTGTGATTTATGTATGAGCTGCAGTGGCTTGGATGATGTAGTGACTAATTTCACTCTCTGGTCCAAGTGCAACAAGAAACAATCACGTCAGGTTAAATCATTTCCACACAAATTCCAATATAGGATTCAGGCACATTCATGCCGTTTGTCCGGTTCAGGATGATTTGATTAACATTACCATGCGTGTATTCTGGTTTTGATCAACAACAATGAATATGCAGCAAATATATTTTGCAAATGCGTATGGATCAGGCCAGGTACACAAAAAAGCAATACATCGGATGCAGTGTGTGAGAAGGAAGTGCAGATGCTGGTTTAAACCGAAGATACTAGACACAAAAAGCTGGAGTAACTGTATCCAATGTATTAAAGATAGAGCATCTCTGGAGAGAAGGAACAGGTGTCGTTTCGGGTCAAGAAGGGTCTCAACCCGAAATGTCACCCATTCCTTCTCTCCAGGGATGCTGCCTGTTCCGTTGAGTTACTCCAGCTTTTTGTCTCTATCTTTAATACATTGATGCAGATTGGTCAAATTCATGGACTGTGGGGAGGGGGCGGGAGGTCAGGGGTAGATTGGGGAAAGAGGAATATGCGAGATGGGGAGGCAGGACGGGCAGGCACCGCAGAGGCTAAAGCGGGCTGGGCTCAGCTGAAGTGAGGTGGGCTGGGCTGAGGTGCGTTGAGCTGGGCTGAGATGCATGTAGCTGTGCTGAGGTGAGCTGGGTTGAGTTGAGCTGAGCTGAACTGGACTGGGCTGAAGTGAGCTGGGTTGAGTTGAGGTGGGCTGGGTTGAGAAGAGCTGCGCTGAGTTGAGCTGAGCTGAACTGGGCTGAGTTGAGGTGGGCTGGGTTGAGATGAAATGAGGTGAGCTGGGTTGAGATGAACTGTGCTGATGTGAGCTGAGCTGGCCTGGGCTGAGCTGGGGTGAGATGAGCTGGAATGGGGTGAGCTGGGCTGAGTTGAGGTGGGCTGAGTTGAGGTGAGCTGGGTTGAGATGAAATGAGGTGAGCTGGGTTGAGATGAACTGTGCTGATGTGAGCTGAGCTGGCCTGGGCTGAGTTGAGGTGGGCTGGGGTGAGATGAGCTGGAATGGGGTGAGCTGGGCTGAGTTGAGGTGGGCTGAGTTGAGGTGGGCTGGGGTGAGATGAGCTGGAATGGGGTGAGCTGGGTTGAGATGAGCTGTGCTGGGTTGAGTTGAGCTGGGCGAGTTGAGCTGAACTGGGCTGGGTTGATCTGGGCTGAATTGAGTTGACTGGGCTGAATTGAGTTGACTGGGCTGAGTTGAGCTGGGGTGAGTTGAGCTGGGCTGGGTTGAGATGAACTGTGCTGAGGTGAGCTGAGCTGGCCTGGGTTGAGGAGAGGTGGGTTGGGCTGAGGTGAGGAAAGCGCCGCCAACTTACAGCATCCGCCTTCCGATTAGCGCCGCCATCTTGCCGCGTCCTGATTGGCCCAAACAGGGGCGCGCGCTGGTTGGTCCGGGATGGCGCCGCTGTCGATTGGCTGAAGCCCGACCTGCAAGGCGTCCATTGGCCGACGGGGATTGGTCCGTCCCCAATGCTGGCAGCGGATTGGTGCGACGGGCGAGAGCGCTGCTGGGTGCGAGTGGTGGGCGGGTCGCCTCTCCCGCAGGCACCTGTCAATCAACCTGCAGACATGAACCCAGCGGTGTGAATATTGAAGACAGCACAAAACGCTGGAGTAACTCAGCGGGACGGGCAGCGTCTCTGGAGAGAAGGAATGGGGGACATTTCGGGTCGAGACCCATCGTCATATTGATTTCTCAGTTCACTTTATTGTGTACAGTGAAAAGCTTTTTTTTGCGTGCTAACCAGTCAGCAGAAAGCTGGGCTGAGTTGATCTGGGCTGAATTGAGATGATCTGATCATAATACATGATTACAATCGATCCATTTAGTGTTTTGATACATGATATGGGAATAACGTTTAATGCAAGTTAAACCCAGCCAAGTCATACAGTAATACAGTGTGGACTCAGGCCCTTCGGCCCAACTTGCCCACACTGGCCAACAATGTCCCAGCTACACTAGTCCCACTTGCCTGCGCTTGGTCCATATCCCTCCAAACCTGTCCTATCCATGTACCTGCCTAACTGTTTCTTAAACAATGGGATAGTCCCAGCTTCAACTACCCCCTCTGGCAGCTTGTTACATACACCAACCTCGTTTTGTGTGAAAATGTTACCCCTGCGATTCCTCCAAATTTGAGGAAGGATATTCTTGCTATTGAGGGCGTGCAGCCTAGGCTCACAAGGTTAATTCACGGAATGGTGGGACTGTCGTATGTTGAAAGACTGGGGCGACTAGGCTTGTATACACTGGAATTTAGAAGGATGAGAGGAGATCTTATTGAAACATATAAGATTATTAAGGGATTGGACACGTTAGAGGCAGGAAACATGTTCCCAATGTTGGGGGAGTCCAGAACCAGGGGCCACAGTTTAAGAATAAGGGATAGGACATTTAGAACGGAGATGAGGACAAACTTTTTCAGTCAAAGAGTTGTAAATCTGTGGAATTCTCTGCCTCAGAAGGCAGTGGAGTCCAATTCTCTGGATGCTTTCAAGAGAGAGCTAGATAGAACTCTTAAAGATAGCGGAGTCAGGGGGTATGGGGAGAAGGCAGGAACGAGGTACTGATTGAGAATGATCAGCCATGATCACATTGAATGGTGGTGCTGGCTCGAAGGGCTGAATGGCCTACTCCTGCACCTATTGTCTATTCCTATTAAATCTTTCCCCCTTCGTCTTGAACCAATGTCCTCTGGTCCTCGATTCCCCTTCTCTGGGCAAGAGAATCTGTGCATCTACCCGATCTAATCCTCTCATGATTTTGTACACCTCTATAAGATCCCTCTTCATGCTCCTGCGCTCCATGGAATAGAGACCCAGCCAACTCAACCTCTCCCTATAGCTCACACCCTCTAGTCCTGGCATTATCCTCGTAAATCTTTTAAGCTTGACAATATCTTTCCTATAACATGGTGGCCAGAACTGAACACAATATTCTAAATGCGGTCTCACCAACGTCTTATACAACTGCAACATGACCTCCCAACCTCTATACTCAATACTCTGATTGATGAAGGCTAAATTGCCAAAAGCCTTTTTGACCACTTTATCTACCTGCGACTCAACCTTCAAGGAACCATGCACCTGTACTCCTAAATTCCTCTGCTCTACAACACAACCCAGAGGCCTACCATTTAGTGTTTAGGTCCTACCCTTGTTCGACATCCCAAAATGCAACACCTCACACTTCTCTGTATTAAATTCCCACCTGGCCAACCAGAATCGGAATCAGAATAACCTTTATTGTCATCCAAAAAAACAAGTCTTTTGGACGAAATTCCGTTACCCACAGTCCAACAATAAGAACAATAAAAATAAGCAATAACACACACAATCACAAACCAACACAAAACAAAACAAATAAACATCCATCACAGTGAGTCTCCTCCAGTCACCTCCTCACTGTGATGGAAGGCCAGAATGTCTTTTCTCTTTCCCTGCCGTCTTCTCCCGCGGTCAGGCCGTTGAAGTTGCCACGTTCCAGGTCCACAGCGGGACGACCCAAGCCCCGCGATTCAGGGCAGGCGAAGGCGCTGCCGCTGCACGTCGGGGTGGTCTTGGCTCCCGACATTGAAACCCCGGCGGGCAGAGAAAAAGCCCGCAGCCTATTTCAGGCCGCGCCGGACGGTGAAAGGTCCACAGCGGGCCGACCCAAGCCCCGCGATTCGGGGCGGGCGAAGACGCTGCCGCTGCCGCTGCCGGAGCTCCCAATGTCGGCCCCCACCCAGGGCAGGGCCTGCAGCTTCCGATATCCACACGGCCCGCGGCCGAAGAAGCCTCCGGAGCCTCCGAAGGCGAGTCGCAGCGCCACCACAGCCTCCGAAGGCAGCCAGCTCCGCAGATGGTGAGTACAGTCCGCGGGCTCTGCGAACCAGAGTGGTCCCAGCTGGAGGCCGCCAGCTCCAGATGCATGGCCGATGGTAGGCCGCAGCAGGAGCGGAGACATGACCCAGAAAAAAAGGCCGGGTCACCGTTCGGAAGAGACAATTTTACAGTTCCACCCCCCCCCCCCCCCCCCCCACACAACCACAAAAAACCCACTACATCACATCTAAACACTACAATTAAGACAAAAAACAACAAAAAACACAAAAGACAAATGGACTGCAGGTGAGCCACAGCTGCTGGGCAGCGCCGCCATCTGGAATCCATGCAGATCCTGCTGCAATCATCTTCACTATCTGCAAAACCACTTACTTTTGTATCATCAGCAAACTTGCTAATGTTCTATGTTCTCATCCAAATCATTGATGTAGATGACAAACAGTAACGGGCCTAGCACCGAACCCTGAGGCACACCACTAGTCACAGGCCTCCAGTTCGAGAAGCAACCTTCCACCATGAAGCCAATTAGCTATCCATTCAGCTATCGCTCCTTGGATCCCATGCAATTTAACCTTCCAGAGCAGCCTTCCATGCAAAATCTTGTCAAATGCCTTACTGAAATCCATGTACACAACATCTACAGCTTTGCCCTCATCGACCTTTTTGGTCACGTCTTCAAAAAAATCAATCAGATTTGTGAGAGGCGACCTCCCACGTACAAAACCATGCTGACTATCAGCCCTTGCCCATCCAAATGCCTGTATAACCAATCCCTCAGAATACTCTCCAGTAACTACAGATGTTAAGCTCACCAGCCTATAGTTACTCCAGCATTTTGTGATACCTTCGATTTGTACCAGCATCTGCAGTTATTTTCCTACACAGCCTATAGTTCCCAGCAATGTAGAAATTCTTGAAAAGAGGCACAACAGTCTTCCGGCTCCTCACCTGTATTTAAGGACGACTCGTGAATTTCAACCAGGGCTCCCGCAATGTCCTCGGATATATCTGCACAGGCCCTGGAGATATGTCTTCCTTCATTCACAACAGTACTTCTTCGACGGTAACACCAACTGCTCCCAAGACACTTCCATTGGCTGCCCCAAGTTCCTCCGTCCGACTGTCTTTCTCCTCAATACAGAGGAGAAATACTCATTGATGACCTTGCCCATCTCCTGTGGCTCCACACAGAGGTGATCGCTTTGATTTCTGAGAGGTCCTACTCTCTCTCTCTAGTTACCCTTTTCCCCCTTATGTATTTATGAAATCTTTTGGGATTGTCCTTAATGTTACCCGCCAGAGCTATCCCCTGGCCCCTTTTTGCCCTATCAAGGACAGTCCAAGGGTCATCAAAGAGGTAGATAGTAGTTCAGCATTGCTCTCTGGTTGTGGTAGGATGATTCAGTCGCTAACTCTAACTTCAATTAACCCTTGTATTTCTTCTCTCTCCATCCTTCTCCCAACCTAGTAGTTGTACTAGTTTCACTGGCGTCCTGGTCAGTTTCATTGTCTGTGTAACTCGTTATCACCGAGCCCACAGCTAACAATGGATGGAGATTAGTATGCAAACTTAAAGCACACGGTATTGTGGGTTCAGTATTGATGTGGATAGAGAACTGGCTGGCAGACAGGAAGCAAAGAGTAGGAATAAACGGGTCCTTTTCAGAATGGCAGGCAGTGACTAGTGGGGGACCGCAAGGCTCAGTGCTGGGACCCCAGCTATTTACAATATATATTAATGATTTGGACGAGGGAATTGAATGCAACATCTCCAAGTTTGCGGATGACACGAAGCTGGGGGGCAGTGTTAGCTGTGAGGATGCTAGGAGGCTGCAACGTGACTTGGATAGGTTAGGTGAGTGGGCAAATGCATGGCAGATGCAGTATAATGTGGATAAATGTGAGGTTATCCACTTTGGTGCCAAGAACAGGAAAGCAGACTATTATCTGAATGGTGGCCGATTAGGAGAAGGGGAGATGCAACGAGACCTGGGTGTCGTGGTACACCAGTCATTGAAAGTAGGCATGCAGGTGCAGCAGGCAGTGAAGAAAGCGAATGGTATGTTGGCATTCATAGCGAGGGGATTTGAGTATAGGAGCAGGGAGGTTCTGCTGCAGTTGTACAGGGCATTGGTGAGACCACACCTGGAGTATTGCGTACAGTTTTGGTCTCCTAATCTGAGGAAAGACATTCTTACCATAGAGGGAGTACAGAGAAGGTTTACCAGATTGATTCCTGGGATGGCAGACTTTCATATGAAGAAAGACTGGATAGACTGGGCTTGTACTCGCAGGAATTTAGAAGATTGAGGGGGGATCTTATAGAAACTTACAAAATTCTTAAGGGGTTGGACAAGCTAGATGCAGGAAGATTGTTCCCGATGTTGGGGAAGTCCAGAACAAGGGGTCGCAGTTTAAGGATAAGGGGGAAGTCTTTTAGGACCGAGATGAAAGTTTTTTTTCACACAGAGAGTGGTGAATCTGTGCAATTCTCTGCCACAGAAGGTATTTGAGGCCAGTTCATTGGCTATATTTAAGAGGGAGTTAGATGTGGCCCTTGTGGCTAAAGGGATCAGGGGGTACGGAGAGAAGCCAGGTACAGGATACTGAGTTGGATGATCAGCCATGATCGTATTGAATGGCGGTGCAGGCTCGAAGGGCCGAATGGCCTACTCCTGCACCTATTTTCTATGTTCTATGTTTCATTAATCGTCATTACTTTTCAAAATCATTCATTAATTAGTTCTACATCTCCCTGCATCACCGTCGATATCTCTAGTTTCCCTCTCCGACTCTCAGTCTGATGAAGCGTTTTTACATAAAATGTCACCTATTGCTCTTCTCCAGATGCTGACTAACCCGCCGAGTTACTCCAGCCTTTTGTGTCAATCTACAGATACATGGTCTGTTAGATGTTGACAGAATGCAAGCTGTGATCCCAGCCAAGGCAATGGAAAATCACAGGTTTGGTACCTGAATCAGCAATGACAAGCAGCATCTGTAAAAGATGCTCTAGACAGATGCTTGAAGACACAAGGAACTGCAGATGTTTCAGTCTTGTGGGAACACAAAGTGCTGGAGTAACTCAGGGGGTCCAGCACCATCTCAGATGGATTGACAGGCGGATGATTGACTGACTGAGTTCTAACAGCATTTCTGTCTTTGAGCAATAACCAAACTGCTGCAAGAACTCAGCGGGTCAAATAAGCAGCATCTGTGGAGGCAAAGGCATAGTCGCATTTCGATTTTTAACTGCAGGCGATTTAGACCAATGTAAAGCCAGGCTGCATCAATTGCCCAATATCTTTTTCAATCTTTCTCCTGGCGATCTCTTGAAAACATTAAGGTGGATAAGTGTTCAGGGCCTGTAGGAATGTATGGGGAGCTGGGGCCATAATGGAAATCTTTGTACCCTCTTTTGCCACAGATCCCAGAAGACTGGAGAATAGCCAATGTTATCTTTGTTTAAGGGCAACAGGGACAAACCAGGATTGTGTAGTAGAAACAAACAACTGAGGATGCTGGTGAATACACTAAACCTTCATTTTAACGGACCTCTTGATTACGGATTTTGGTTAGTGGACAGACCTACCCTCAGCTGCCGATCACCCAGCTCGCCCACCTCTCCAGTCACACACAGCCCCGGTTGCCCGCGTCACCCCGAGCTCACACCACTTCCAGGCTGGACTTACTGCTGCCACCGCCGGCCCACACTGCGTCATTGGCCGCTCCCAAGCAACGCCTGCTGCCGCCACCTCCCAGTCTTCCCTGCACTCTAGTCGCCCGCGGACTGTGACCATAGACTCCGCTGACACTCGACCTCCACCCTGGCTGCCAACAGGCTGGGGACATCAGGTTACCTGGACGCCAAGCCCAGTTCCGGACCGAAAGTCTGAAGAAGGATCACCTATCCATGTTTTGCAGAGATGCTGTCTGACCTGCTGTGTTACTCCAGTGCTTTGTGTCCTTTTGAGCATTAACCAGCAACTGTAGTTGTTTGTTTCTACTACTTATAAAATGATAATAAGTTTGCTGCCGTTCGCCTACCAGACTCACATCGGGGTGGAGGACGCCATCATCTACCTGCGACACAGAGCTCTCGCACCTGGAGAAGCCGGACGGATAGCACTGTGAGAATCATGTTCTTTGATTTCTCCAGTGCGTTCAATACCATCCAGCCTGGGTTTCTGGGGGACAAGCTGGAGCGCGCAGGAGTGGATTGAGGACACTGTCACTACACTGAGTAGCCCCTTCAGTGACCACCTCACATCCTGGTTTCTGGATTATCTCGCCAACCGACCACAGTATGTGAGGACAAAGGACTATGTTTCGGGCATGGTGGTCTGCAGCACAGGGGTTCCGCAGGGAACAGTGCTAGCTCCTTTCCTGTTCACCCTGTACACCACGGACTTCAGGCACAGCTCAGTAAACTGCTATCTACAGAAGTTCTCTGATGACTCTGCCATCATCGGCCTCATCACAGGCGACGATGACAGGGCGTACAGAGAACTGATCAAGGCTGGAGCGATTGGGCTTGTATACACTGGAATTTAGAAGGATGAGGGGGGATCTTATTGAAACATATAAGATAATTAGGGGATTGGACACATTAGAGGCAGATAACATGTTCCCAATGTTGGGGGAGTCCAGAACAAGGGGCCACAGTTTGAGAATAAGGGGTAGGCCATTTAGAACGGAGATGAGGAAGAACTTTTTCAGTCAGAGGGTGGTGAAGGTGTGGAATTCTCTGCCTCAGAAGGCAGTGGAGGCCAGTTCGTTGGATGCTTTCAAGAGAGAGCTGGATAGAGCTCTTAAGGATAGCGGAGTGAGGGGGTATGGGGAGAAGGCAGGAACGGGGTACTGATTGATAGTGATCAGCCATGATCGCATTGAATGGCGGTGCTGGCTCGAAGGGCTGAATGGCCTACTCCTGCACCTATTGTCTATTGTCTATTGTCTATTGACTTTGTGGACTGGTGCCAGTGGATCAATGCGGGGAAAACCAGGGAGATGGTGGTGGATTTCCGCAGGCGCAGCCACGTCCCTCCGACACCGGTGAACATCCAGGGAATGGACATCGGGAGGGTGGACTCTTATAAGTACCTGGGTGTTTACCTTAACAATAAACTTGACTGGACTGAAAATATCAATGCACTGTACAAAAAGGGCCAGAGCAAACTTTACCTGCTGAGGAGACTCAGGTCCTTTGGAGTGCAGGGGGCACTCCTAAGGACCTTCTACAACACTGTGGTTGCATCAGCCATTTTCTATGTAGTGGTCTGCTGGAGCAGCGGCATCTCAGCAGCGGAGGGGAAGAGACTTGACAAGCTGATCAGGAAAGCCACCTCTGTCCTGGGTTGCCCCCTCGACTCAGTACAGGCGGTGGGAGAGAGGAGAATGATGGCAAAGATAACATCGCTGCTGGACAACGACTCCCACCCCATGCAGGACACTGTCACTGCACTGAGTAGCTCCTTCAGTGACAGACTCCTTCACCCCAAGTGTGTGAAGGAGAGATATCAGAGGTCCTTCCTTCCCGCTGCTGTGAGACTGCACAGCCAGCCCTACTCCCAGCAGACCAGTCAACTGACCAGTCAACAGTAACAGTAAAGAAAAAACACAGTAAATGATGACAATTATCCTTATCTTTATTTTTATTTATAATGAATGTCTCTTGCTATCCACTTTGCTGCTGAAACACTGCAAATTTCCCCGGTGTGGGACAAATAAAGGAATATATAATAATTATTATTATTATACCTTACTCGGTTTTAGTAGTCAAATCAGCAGTAATGGACATCATCCCCACCCCCACCCCCTCCAAGGTCCATTGTAACGAAGGTTCACTGTATACAACATTTTTCAGTGTATTCAGCAATTCTGCCATTTACTGTATTCACAATGACTACTGGTAATCCCTGGTGGGGGAAGGGGGGGAGCTGAGAGAACAGACAGGAGGCCTGGAGAGAATGAATGATGTAGATGGAGGTGGTTTTTGCTTCAAAGGGATGGAGAAGGTGTCTTCTCATCTGGGTTTTCAGATTTAATTTATCTCCTTCCAGATACACATCTTCCAGACAATGCTCTGCATCCAGTGGTGTCATTCAGTCTCCCCTGGTCTCCACCCTGCTCTTCCCACTTTTTTTTAAACTTATCTTTCTATTCTAGTTCTGATGAAAATTCCTCAGCTGGAACTTTAACATTATGTATCTATCCTCAAGTGATGCCTGATTTGCCTAGAGTCAGAGAGTCATAGATTAACAGGCCCTTCAGCCCAACTCGCCCACACCGGCCAACAATGTCTGAAGTCTGAAGAAGGGGCTCGACCCGAAACATCACACATTCCTTCTCTCCAGAGATGCTGCCTGACCCGCTGAGTTACTCCAGCATTTTATGTCTACCGGCCATCAATGTCCCAGCTACCCTCATCCCACTTGCCTGCGCTTGGTCCGTAACACTCCAAACCTGTCCTAACTATGTATCTGTCCAACTGTTTTCTTAAATGATGAGATAGTCCCAGCCTCTCATATAATTCTATCGGGTCTCCCCTCAATCCCTGGCATTCCAGAGAAAACAATCCAAGTCTATTCAACCTCTCCTTGTAGTTAATCCAGGCTCTGATAACCTACTCTGCACCCTTCTCATCCTTCCTGTACTGGGGAGACCAGAAAACTGCATGCAATACTCCAACCCACCATAGTAAAGCTTTTAGTCTTATTTATATATGAGAAACTCAGTGTTAAATTTTGTTTAATAATGCTCTAGTGGTGCACCGTGGCAAGTTTCACTGCATTAAAGATTCTATATAAATGCAAATTGTTGTTGCGAAAGACAGTTGAACCAAAATTGTTGCATGCATTTTATTCCAACAATTATGGTTAGACTAATTACAGTTTCTAACAGTCCTGAGTGGTCTTCGATTACAAAATTTTAATTATTTAAAATTTACTTGACTGTAGTGAAATGTGCCTGTGACTGGTAATTATCTAAGGATCACTCACTGCATGATTTCATCCATTACTCAGAGTAACTGAGGCTCTAAAACAGGGTTAATAATTACATGTGACAAAATATCAAGGTAGACAGACACCCTTTGAAAGAGATTTCTCATCCTGCAGGGAATTTAAGTGTGACCGCAGCCACGACGTAGATTATCAGTAGTTGTCATGGAAACATTTCAAATTGCAAGTTACAGAAGCTATACCTCAGATCAAAACCTATCCAGTTAAAACACAATCTACATTAACTGCCTGAAAGTGCCCAATATACACTGGTTTAGCCTTAGTTGGACATTGTGGAGTCTGATAAACATATTCCATTACTATCAGTGTACAATGAGCATAAAACAATAGGATGTCTGGAATGCCTTTCCTGATTTTTCCCTATGATTATGAGATGAACAATCATCCCAATTACATAACATGTTTTCTGTACATTCGAAGTTCGCTGTGGGATGATAGCTGCTTGCAGTGTGACAGTGGGCAGCCCTGATAGTGCCAAAGTTGTAAGGCATCAAGCGTCCCATTCTTCGGAGTTATACCTCTCATCAAGATAGATGGTAAGGTTATGGAAGGTAAATCATCCCTTCCATAGAACATCAGTGCACAAGGTGCTCAGAGCGGTGTCTGAGACGCAACCACTTTTACCTGCTTTACCAGTGATCTGACCACACCTCCTCCCACCCTCCGTCTTGCAAAGATGCTATTCACTACTCTCCGTCTCTGCTGCACCTGAGCCCATGATGAGGCTCTCCATTCTAAGACATCCAAGATGTCCTCTTGCTTTAGTTAATGTGGTTTCCTGTTGTAGATGAATCCCTCACCTACATCTCCTCTGTATCCCATTGTTCTTTTTTTGTTCCACCTCCCCCTGGATGGAATAGATGGATATCCTGCTTCTAACCTTTCAGCCCACCAGCCTCCGCATCCAACACATCATTCTCCCACATTTCTGCCATCTTCAATGTGATCCCACTAACAGCCACATCACCCCATCCCCACCTCTTTCCGCAGAGACCACACCCAACGTAAATCTTTGGTTCACTCATCTCTTCCCACCCAAACCATCCCCTCCTCTGGTACTTTCCACTGCAACTGCCAAAACCTCCTCCCTCACATCCATCCAGTGATCCCAGCGGCCCTTCTAGGTGAGACAGAGGTTCACATGCATCTCCTCTAACCTCATCTACTGCATTTGGTGCTCCCGGTGTGGTCTGCTTAGTCAGTCGTAAAGGTGTTTACACAATGTTCCATTTCCACTTATAACTTTTCAACAATGCAGCAAGACCTGGACAACATTCAGGCATGAACTGATAAAGTGGCAAGTAGCATTTGTTTCTGAGAGGCTGTAGTCAAATCTTTCTTTACATTTGTCTTTGACATTCCACATTCAGGATACTTTCTGACTTGGATTTCCCATGACCTCAAAACCTTAGTTATCCCTGTGGGAATCACACTGGGGTCACTCAATTTCATCACCTCATTCAATCCAGCTCTCTACAGATTGATACTTAATAATCAGTCTTTCCAAGATGCATCAATTCAAGCTGAGGCTGACTCCATACCTTTTTCACCTGCCACCAAATCCCAGTGGAGGAGATGAAACATTGTTATACAGAATGGAAACAAACCCTTCGGCCCAGAATGGATGCTGACCAAGATGCCCCAATCTACACTAGTCCCAGCTGCCCAAATTTGGCCCATATCCCGCTAAACCTTTCCTACTCATGTACCTATCCAAATGTTTTTAAAATGTTGTTATAGTTTCTGCATCAACTAACTCCTCTAACAGCTCATTCCATATGCAGTACTCACCACCCAAAAGTTGTCCTTCAGATTACTATTACATCATTTCCTTCTCACTTTAAACCAATGTTCTCGGGTTTTTGATTCCCCTACTGGGTAAAAGACTGCATCTAACTTATCTATTCCCCTCATGATCTTACTCACCTCAACAAGATAACGTCATCCTCCTTCGCTCCAAGGAGTACAGTCCTAGCCTACCCAACCTCTCCCTATAGCTCCGGTCCTCAAGTCCTTGCAATATCCTCGTAAATCTTCTCTACCCTCTTTCCAGCTTAACAACATCGTTTGTATAGCAGGGTGATCAAAACTGAACATAATACTCCAACTGGTCCGACCAGCACATTGTGCAGCTGTAACATGAACATCTGAACTTCTGTATTCAGTACCATGACTGATGAAGGCCAATGTGTCCAAAGCCTCGACAACTTTATCTACCTGTGATGCCACTTTCAAGGAAATATGTACCTGCATTCGTAGATAATTCTGCTCTACAACATTCTCCAGAACACTGACACAACCCTGATTGGACTGATCCAGGATGGGGAGGAATCCGCCTACTGAAAGGAAGTGACAGAACTGGCGTCCTGGTACCATCGCAACAGCCTGGAGCTCAATGCTCTTAAGACAGTGGAACTGATTGTAGACTTTAGGAGAGCTCCCCCTCCCCTCCCCCCACTCACCATTAACAACACCACAGTCACATCTGTGGAGTCATTTAAGTTCCTTGGAACCATAATCTCCAAGGACCTTAAATGGGGGGCCACCATCGACTCCTCAGTCAAAAAGGCCCAACAGAGGATGTACTTCCTGCGGCCGCTGAGGAAACACAATCTGCCACAGGCAATGATGATCCAATTCTATACTGGCATCGTAGAGTCTGTCCTCACCTTCTCCATCATGATATGGTTTGGCTCACCCACCAAGCACGAATCGTTCGATCAGCCAAGAAGGTTATCGGTTGCATCCTTTCCCCCATTGATGAACTGTACACTGCAAGGGCCAGGAAGCAAGCGGGCAAGATCATCGCTGACCCCTCTCACCCTGGCCACAAGCTCTTTGAAACACTTTCCTCTGGAAGGCGACTCCGGACTGTCACAGCCAGACATAAAAACAGCTTTTTTCCGCGAGTAGTAACTCTACTCAATAACCAAAAGTCTGTAGTTTCTTTTTGCTCTGGTTTATTTCACTCACACGTTTAAACTGTAATGTTGTATTCTTAATGTTTTATGCTTTATTCTTAATTGTTTACGCAATGTTCATGTTGTTACTTGTGAGCGAAGCACCAAGGCACATTCCTTGTATATGTACATACTTATTTATTCTGTATTCAGTACCATGACTGATGAAGGCCAATGTGCCCAAAGCCTCGACAACTTTATCTACCTGTGATGCTACTTTCAAGGAAATATGTACCTGCATTCCTAGATACTTCTGCTCCACAGCATTCTCCAGAACCCTGACATTTACTGTGAAGGTCCTACTCTGGGTAGACTTCTCAAAATGGATCTATTCTTTTATCTCATCGACTACACTTCTTTTAAGAGAGTCTGTAGAATTTGCTGTTCACAAAGTCTGTTCTAACACTGGGAAAATTAAATTGGATGTCCATTTTGCAGATCTTCTTCCTTCAGTTCTCAAGGGCTTCTGATAACCTATCATTTTAAGGCCTCATAATGTACAATGTTATTCCAAGAAATGGTGGAAACAATGTCATGATTCTGGGCACCACGTTATAGGAAAGATGTTGTCAAGCTGGAAAGGGTACAGAGAAGATTTAGACAATAGACAATAGACAATAGACAATAGGTGCAGGAGTAGGCCATTCAGCCCTTCGAGCCAGCACCGCCATTCAATGCGATCATGGCTGATCACTCTCAATCAGTACCCCGTTCCTGCCTTCTCCCCATACCCCCTCACTCCGCTATCCTTAAGAGCTCTATCCAGCTCTCTCTTGAAAGCATCCAACGAACTGGCCTCCACTGCCTTCTGAGGCAGAGAATTCCACACCTTCACCACCCTCTGACTGAAAAAGTTCTTCCTCATCTCCGTTCTAAATGGCCTACCCCTTATTCTCAAACTGTGGCCCCTTGTTCTGGACTCCCCCAACATTGGGAACATGTTATCTGCCTCTAATGTGTCCAATCCCCTAATTATCTTATATGTTTCAATAAGATCCCCCCTCATCCTTCTAAATTCCAGTGTATACAAGCCCAATCGCTCCAGCCTTTCAACATACGACAGTCCCGCCATTCCGGGAATTAACCTAGTGAACCTACGCTGCACGCCCTCCATAGCAAGAATATCCTTCCTCAAATTTGGAGACCAAAACTGCACACAGTACTCCAGGTGCGGTCTCACCAGGGCCCGGTACAACTGTAGAAGGACCTCTTTGCTCCTATACTCAACTCCTCTTGTTACGAAGGCCAACATTCCATTGGCTTTCTTCACTGCCTGCTGAACCTGCATGCTTCCTTTCATTGACTGATGCACTAGGACACCCAGATCTCGTTGAACTCCCCCTCCTCCTAACTTGACACCAATCAGATAATAATCTGCCTTTCTATTCTTACTTCCAAAGTGAATAACCTCACACTTACCTACATTAAACTGCATCTGCCATGTATCCGCCCACTCACACAACCTGTCCAAGTCACCCTGCAGCCTTATTGCATCTTCCTCACAATTCACACTACCCCCCAACTTAGTATCATCTGCAAATTTGCTAATGGTACTTTTAATCCCTTCGTCTAAGTCATTAATGTATATCGTAAATAGCTGGGGTCCCAGCACCGAACCTTGCGGTACCCCACTGGTCACTGCCTGCCATTCCGAAAGGGACCCATTTATCCCCACTCTTTGCTTTCTGTCTGTCAACCAATTTTCTATCCATGTCAGTACCCTACCCCCAATACCATGTGCCCTAATTTTGCCCACTAATCTCCTATGTGGGACCTTGTCGAAGGCTTTCTGAAAGTCGAGGTACACCACATCCACTGACTCTCCCTTGTCAATTTTCCTAGTTACATCCTCAAAAAATTCCAGTAGATTTGTCAAGCATGATTTCCCCTTCGTAAATCCATGCTGACTCGGAATGATCCCGTTACTGCTATCCAAATGCTCAGCAATTTCGTCTTTTATAATTGACTCCAGCATCTTCCCCACCACTGATGTCAGACTAACTGGTCTATAATTACCCGTTTTCTCTCTCCCTCCTTTCTTAAAAAGTGGGATAACATTTGCTATCCTCCAATCCACAGGAACTGATCCTGAATCTATAGAACATTGAAAAATGATCTCCAATGCTTCCACTATTTCTAGAGCCACCTCCTTAAGTACTCTGGGATGCAGACCATCAGGCCCTGGGGATTTATCAGCCTTCAGTCCCATCAGTCTACCCAAAACCATTTCCTGCCTAATGTGGATTTCCTTCAGTTCCTCCATCACCCTAGGTTCTCCGGCCCCTAGAACATTTGGGAGATTGTGTGTATCTTCCTCAGTGAAGACAGATCCAAAGTAACGGTTTAACTCGTCTGCCATTTCTTTGTTCCCCATAATAAATTCCCCTGCTTCTGTCTTCAAGGGACCCACATTTGCCTTGACTATTTTTTTCCTCTTCACGTACCTAAAAAAACTTTTGCTATCCTCCTTTATATTATTGGCTAGTTTACCCTCGTACCTCATCTTTTCTCCCCGTATTGCCTTTTTAGTTAACTTTTGTTGCTCTTTAAAAGAGTCCCAATCCTCTGTCTTCCCACTTTTCTTTGCTATGTTATACTTCCTCTCCTTAATTTTTATGCTGTCCCTGACTTCCCTCGTCAGCCACAGGTGTCTCTTACTCCCCTTAGAGTCTTTCCACCTCTTTGGAATAAATTGATCCTGCAACCTCTGCATTATTCCCAGGAATACCTGCCATTGCTGTTCTACCGTCTTCCCTGCTAGGGCCTCCTTCCAATCAATTTTGGCCAGCTCCTGCCTCATGCCTCTGTAATCCCCTTTGCTATACTGTAATACCGACACTTCCGATTTTCCCTTCTGCCTTTCCATTTGCAGAGTAAAACTTATCATGTTGTGATCACTGCCTCCTAATGGCTCTTTTACCTCTAGTCCCCTTATCAGATCAGGATCATTACACAACACTAAATCCAGAATTGCCTTCTCCCTGGTAGGCTCCAGTACAAGCTGTTCTAAGAATCCATCTCGAAGGCACTCTACAAACTCTCTTTCCTGGGGTCCATTTCCAACCTGATTTTCCCAGTCTACCTGCATGTTGAAATCTCCCATAACCACCGTAGCATTACATTTTTGACACGCCAATTTTATCTCCTGATTCAACTTGCACCCTATGTCGAGGCTACTGTTTGGGGGCCTATAGATAACTCCCATTAGGGTCTTTTTACCCTTACAATTTCTCATTTCTATCCATACTGATTTATGAGGATGTTGCCACGACTAGAGGGTCTGAGCTTTTGGGAGAGGTTGACTCTATTCCTTGGAATGCAGGAGGATGAGGGGTGATCTTATAGAGGTGTATAAAATTATGAGAGGAGCAGATCGGGAGGAGTCTTTTGCCCAGAGTCGTTGAATCGAGGACCAGAGGACATAGGTTTAAGGTGGAGGAGAAAAGATTTAATAGGAATCTGAGCGGTAATTTTTTCACATAAAGACTTGTGGGTGTATGGAACAAGCTGCCAGAGGAGGTAGTTGAGGCTGGGACTATCCCAACATTTAAAAAACAGTTAGACAGGTACATGGATATGCTAGGTTTGGAGGGATATGAACCAAACGTGGGCAGGCTATTGTATTGGGACACGTTGGCTGGTGTGGGCAGGTTGTGCTGAAGGTCCTGTTTCCATGCTGTATCACTCTATCTCACTGTTAGCTCAGCCGCTGTCAGCTGACCTTAGCTAATAGTAAGTAACTATCCTTCACACCCTGTCTTTGTCTTGAGTTCCTTTCATTAGTTGTTTGATCCCCATGTCTTAAATGGGCGGGGTTGTTTGTACACTCACATTATTAGCTGTGTAATTCATTGTTTAATGAGACTGGACCTGTGCAAGCAGGACTGGACCAGCATGACATCCCAAACAACCCAGTCACACATCTGTCGCCCCTAAAGCCATCTCCTTGGCTGACACAAAATTATTAACAGGTATTTTGTTACTTAATTCCTTGTGCCACACTGAGCTTGGCTTTTCACATTGTTCCAGCAAAGCCCAAAGTGCGCTCAAGGAACAGCAGATGATTTTTTGATTAGGTATTTTACAACCTTCTTGACTTAGGGGGCTCAGTAATTTCATATCATAACCAATGCCTCAATTTTTCTGCAGAGCAGAAGATGCTAATGATTTTGCTAATCCCATCATCATCTCAACTGGACACATATTTTCCTTTCACTTGCAGCCCTTCTCATTCCTTTTATCATTAAATCTCTTCAGCCCTTCAGGGATCAAACATTTCAGTGATATGGAGACAATGGAAAATCTAGGATCACTCTCCTGAGAGCATGGGAAGGAAGGAGGAGATTTGGATATGATTATTTAAAATCACGAATGACTTTGATAGGTTAAATACAGCGATAATATTTCCTGTGACAGGCAGCAAAATTTGAACAATGTTCACAAGAACTAAATCTTACTTTCTTTTTAAATGCATTGTCTAAGAAAACATTCAAAACAGATGGAAGTATATTTCTCAAAAGGAAATTGGATAAAACTAGATTTTATTCCTTTGAATCTCTGTAAACAGTGATAATAATTAAACAGAAATAAAGACAGAAAACTGGCAAAGATCAGTCAGTCAGGCAGCAGCAGAAACAATGTTTCAGGTTGATGAGTTTTGTAATTTATATCAAAACCGGCGTTATGAAATGTCAGCAATAGTGCCTCTCCACAGCCTTTTCCAGCATCTGAATATTTTCCAAAAATTACGAAAACTTAAAAATAAGCAAAAGTACCACTGTATGATTTGTGCTTATGAACTATTACTACTTCCTTTGCAGTTCAAGAATGATTAGTCTCCATTTTCATTGCATGGGTTCAGAGGTGGCTGAAGAGTCCTATATGGGCGGCAGACAATATCAGGTAACAACCATCCTACCAACAACTAGAGGACAGTCCTGAACTACTCTCTACCTCATTGGAGACCCTCGGACTGTCTTTGATCAGACTTTTCTGGCTTTATAGACAATAGGTGCAGGAGTAGGCCATTCGGCCCTTGGAGCCAGCACAACCATTCCATGTGATCATGGCTGATCATTCTCAATCAGTACCCCGTGCCTGCCGTCTCCCCATACCCCCTGGCTCCTCTATCCTTAAGAGTTCTATCTAGCTCTCTCTTGAAAGCATTCAGAGAATTGGCCTCCACTGCCTTCTGAGGCAGAGAATTCCACAGATTTACAACTCTCTAACTGAAAAAGTTTTTCCTCATCTCTGTTTTAAATGGCCTACCCCTTATTCTTAAACTGTGGCCCCTGGTTCTGAACTCCCCCAACATTGGGAACATGTTTCCTGCCTCTAACGTGTCCAACCCCTTAATAATCTTATATGTTTCAATAAGATCCCCTCTCATAATTCTAAATTTCAGTGTATATAAGTCTTGTCGCTCCAGTCTTTCAACATACGACAGTCCCGCCATTCCGGGAATTAACCTAGTAAACCTACGCTGCACGCCCTCAATAGCAAGAATATCCTTCCTCAAATGTGGAGACCAAAACTGCACACAGTACTCCAGGTGCAGTCTCACTAGGGCCCCGTACAACTGTAGAAGGACCTCTTTGCTCCTATACTCAACTCCTCTTGTTATGAAGGCTAACATTCCATTGGCTTTCTTCACTACCTGCTGTACCTGCATGCTTCCTTTCAGGACACCCAGATCTCATTGTACGTCCCCTTTTCCTAACTTGACACCATTCAGATAATAATCTGCCTTCCTATTCTTACCACCAAAGTGGATAACCTCACACTTATCCACTTTAAACTGCATCTGCCATGCATCCGCCCACTCACACAGCCTGTCCAAGTCACCCTGCGACCTCATAGCATCTTCCTCACAGTTCACACTGCACCCCAGCTTTGTGTCATCTGCAAATTTGCTAATGTTACTTTTAATCCCTTCATCCAAGTCATTAATGTATATTGTAAATAGATGCTGTCCCAGCACCGAGCCTTGCAGTACCCCACTAGTCACTGCCTGCCATTCTGAAAGGAACCCATTTATCCCCACTCTTAGCTTTCTGTCTGCCAACCAATTTTCTATCCATGTCAGTACCCTACCCCCAATACCATGTGCTCTAATTTTGCACACTAATCTCCTATGTGGGACCCTGTCGAAGGCTTTCTGAAAGTCAAAGTACACTACATCCATCGGCTCTCCCCTGATCATTTTTCTAGTTACATCCTCAAAAAATTCCCGAAGATTAGTCAAGCATGATTTCCCCTTCGTAAATCCATGCTGACTCGGAATGATCCTGTTACTGCTATCCAAATGCTCCGCACTTTCGTCTTTTATAATTGACTCCAGCATCTTCCCCACCACTGATGTCAGACTAACTGGTCTATAATTTCCTGTTTTCTCTCTCCATCCTTTCTTAAAAAGTGGGATAACATTAGCTACCCTCCAATCCACAAGAACTGATCCTGAATCAATAGAAAATTGGAAAATGATCACCAAGCCACCTCAAGTACCCTGGGATGCAGACCATCAGGCCCTGGGGATTTATCAGCCTTCAATCCCATCAGTCTACCCAACACCATTTCAGGATATCTTTATTTGTCATCCAAAAAACAAGACTTTTGGACGAGATTTCGTCACCCACAGTCCAACAATAAGAGCAATAAAATAAGCAAATTACACAACCCCAACCAACACAAAACACACAAAAAAAGAGACATCCATCACAGTGAGTCTCCTCCAGTCCCCTCCTCACTGTGATGGAAGGCCATAATGTCTTTTCTCTTCCCCTGCCGTCTTCTCCCGCGGTCAGGCTGTTGAGGTTGCCACGTTCCAGGACGCGCCGGACGGTGAAAGGTACGCAGCAGGACGACCCCAGCCCCACGATCCGGTGCGGGCGAAGACGCTGCCGCTGCCATATCACATATCAGCACACTGTGGATGGCTCGATTGTAATCAGGTATTGTCTTTCCGCTGACTGGTTAGCATGCAACAAAAGCTTTTCACTGCAGGAGGAGCCAGCGCTGCCCTCGCAGCTGCGGCTTACCTGCAGTCCGTTTGTCTTTTGTGTTTTTTGTTGTTTTTGTCTTAATTGTAGTTTAAATATGATGTAGTGTTTGTGGTTGTGTGTTATGTGGGGGGGGGGGGGGGGGAGGGGTGGGAACTGTAACATTGTCTCTCACAAACGGAAACCCGACCTTTGTTTTCTGTGTCGTGTCTCCGTTCCTGCTGCGGCCTACCACCGGCTATGCATCTGGAGCTGGCGGCGTCCGGCTGGGACCACCCGGGCTCTGGTTCGCAGAGCCTGCGGCCCGGACTCACCACCTGCAGCGCTGGCTGCCTTCGGATGCTGCAGGAGCGGCTGCGACTCGTCTCCGGCCTGGGTGGGGGCCGACATCGGGATCTCAGGCAGCGCAAGCGTCTTCGCCCGCCCCAAATCGCGGGGCTTGGGTCGGCCCGCCGCGGACCTTTCACTGTCCGGCACGGCCTGAAATAGGCCGCGGACCTTTCACCGCCCGGCGGGGGCTTCAATGTCGGGAGCCCCGACCGCGCAACTCCAACAGCCTGACCACGGGAGAAGACGGCAGGGGAAGAGAAAAAGACATTCTGGCCTTCCATCGCAGTGAGGAGGGACTGGAGGAGACTCACTGTGATGGATGTTTCTTTTATTTGGTGTTGGTTATGATTGTATGTGTTATTGCATTTTTATTGATTATTCTTATTGGTCTTATTGTTGAACTGCGGGTAATTTTTCATTTCACTGCACATTTATGTGTATGTGACAAATAAATGACTATTGACTTTGGTACACGTGACAATAGACTACTCTGACCCTGCCATAATGGGATGGTGCTGGCAGGTGTTGGGTATGATGTGCACTCTTTTCTACTGTTTGTACATAAATGGTGTCCATGTTTTACTGGTATAACGACTCACGTTGCATCATTCCTTCCTGGATGTTCTTCTTTCCGGGGAATCTCAAGAAATAACTTGGTGAGCTAATCTTTGAAGTGGCAGATTTGGTGTTGGGCATGTAGATGACATGGTCTGCCTTTGGAACAGGCTGAATGCGGTCAGCAGCTCAATGATGGGGAGAGTCATGCTGCCTCGGCAAGGCCACCAGCATAATCAAGGACGAGTCTCACCTCGGTCACTCCCTCTGCTCCCCTTCGCCCATCAGGTAAGAGCTTCAGAAGTGTTAAAACGCACACCCTCAGATTCAGGGACAGTTTTTTCCCCAGTTGTTATCAGGCAACTGAACCATCCAATCGTTAACTAGAGAGCAGTCCTGAACTACCATCTACCTCAGTGGAGACCTTCAGACCATTTTTAATCAGACTTTACAGGACTTTATCTTGCACTGTACATTATTCCTTTTATCCTGTATCCGTAAACTGCAGAAGGCTTGATTGTATAGTCTTTATAGGAGATGTATAGTCTTTTTGTTAAATGAATAGCAGGCAACAAAAAAAACGTTTCACTGTACCTTGCTAACATGACAATAAACTAAACTTGGTCCAGGGGGGTGGAGTCTGCTGTGAACCTTTTGCAGTGAATGAAGGCTGTCAGGGAGGCGTGGAGTTGATGTGTGCCATGACCAGCCTCTTGAAGCACTTCATAGTTTTGGTTATCAGAGAGAGCAGATGACAGTCATTCAGGCACATTACCTTGTTTTTCTTTAGCAATGCTTGTTAGTGGTCTTCCTAAAGGAGGTAGGGATCTTAGTTTGGAGTAGGGGGAGGTTAAAGATGACCTCAAATACTCCTGCTACATGGCTGAGGACTCCATTCTGCAGTTTCACTCTCAGGGAGACTGATCTGACGTCTGGGTGCATGTGCACTGAGGCTGTTAGGAGCGAGTGACATCATCCATTCACTTCTCCCTCAAAGTCATAAAAATAAAGGAACAACAATCAACATCAGGAAACAGGGTAGAGTATACACCCCAATGCAGAGACACCACGGAAACTATTCTATCCGGATGCATTACAGCTTGATAAGCCAACTGCTCTGCCCAAGACCACAGGAAATACAGTGTTGCGAACAGTCCAGTCCATCAAACAAACCACATTCTCCTCCCTTAACTATCTATACTTCATACTGCTTCGAGAAATCAGCTTAGATAAGCAACAACCACTCATACCTCCATCATTCTCGCTTCCCCAATCTCTCATCGATCAGAAGATACAAAAGCTTAAAAGCACATTTAAAAGATTCAGGCACTCGAATGGACCTTTCATACAATAAAATGAAACTGATCTTCCAATCTACCTTGTTGCAGCCCTTGCATTTTTAAAATATGCGCTTTTTCTGTAGCTGCAACACTATATTATGCACCCCATTTTCCATTTTCTGATGTAATTCTTGTGTCGTATAATTTGCCCAGGCAGAATGCAAAACAAAGTTTTTTTACTGTTTCTCAGTTCACGTTACAGTAATAAACCAATACCTGGAACAGAGCACTGACATTGACGGATAGGATTTGGAGCATGTTGTGATTGCAACATCCAGTGCCTTGAGATGCCTCCTAAAGGCTGAGTGCATTTCCAAACATACCAACAGATGGGATCACTGTGCTCAGCAGACCACAGCAATGGTTCAATGGTTTTTTATTGCCACGAATGCACTGGTGTCATTATTTTTGCATAGATCACACAAGAACGAGTCGCCATTTTTTAAATCGCTATTTACAAAAAGTCCAAGTGCTCAATGTACTGGAGTGGCTCCCAATCCGGGTAAGCCCCAGGCCGCTGCAGGGCCTCCTCCATTGCCCTTGACTGGCTCAGCCTGCAAACGGATGTCCCTCTCCACCAGTGCCCATATACGATTGGTCATTCCATGAATCAGAAAAGAATTCAAGAGAATTATGGACTGGTTTTGTATTGGTTTATTATTGTCATGTGTACCAAGATACAGTGAAAAACCTTGCATGCTATCCCATCAAATCATACTTTACTCAAGTACAATCAATCAAGCCATTACACAAGTGCAACAGGTAGTGCGAAGAAAAAAATAGCAGTGTGCAGAATATAGTGTTACAGTTAGAGAAAGTGCAGAAAAAAAGTGCAAGGGCCGCAATGAGGTAGGTTGGAAGATCAATTTACACTCTTAGCTAATAGAAGGTCCATTTCGTAGTTTGATAACAGTGGGGAGAAGCTGTGCTTGATTGTGTGGTGCAAGCTTTTAAGCCAACTGCCCGACGGGGCATAAATGGTCTTTGATTATGTGTATGCAGAGTAGGGAAAATGTGCAACTCACTCCTGTAGGGCATGGTTGAGGTAGGTTGCATTTCAGGGAATCTAGGCAAGTGCTCAAGGAAGGAAATAGGGTGGATGGTATTATGTTGGTTGTTGCCCTTCCCTCCCCACTTTGCAAACTCAAATACTTGTGAAACATGCAAGCACACAAAATATTCAATTAATCTACTTTCTGCTGTGTCCATTAACGCAGGTTTATGACAAGATCGTTACATTTGCCAGTGTAAAGAGGTCTACACTGGAGGCACTAATAGGACTGATGCAAATACAGACACATCAAGCTCATTAAACTGCAGGGATCTGAAATGCAAAAGACAACATGAATCCTTCTTAAAGCTGATTTAGAAAAAAACAAAGCAATTCAAATGTGTGCTGTTAGAATCTCTTGAAAGGCATCACACTTTTGAGCAAAAAAGTGTGAAAAAAATAAGTTTATTTAAAGCGCATAAAAATATTCGACACAATTACCAAATAAGACACAATTAAAATAGCTGTCATTAGATCAAGAATTAATGAACTAACAAATGGGATATTAAATACAATGATTTCTGCAAATGCAGGCTAAGTGACATTCGACAGTTAAATGGCCATAGGATATAATGAAACAGGGCCAAATTTGACTACACAGCTGCTGCATCTAGGAACCGCAGACACTCAAATATGCCTAGTGAAATGCCTCACTTTGTAGGTTATACCAAGTATATTCATTTATCCTTCTGATAAATATGGAGGATTTTGCAGGGACAATGTTTGTGGTATTTTTCCAGTCCTTGGAGATGCCTGCAGTCGATCGTTCAGTTCTGAGCCATGAAGGCAGACAGGGCTCATTGTTGCCCAGTAGACTTGGTACATCTGAGGTCTTTATTTTCATAAACCCTTTTCCTCAATCCAGCAAAGGTAATGTTGATGCATTGGAGGCTATGTTATTTTCATCTGTCTGCAACATGAGGTGGCTCCTGAGATATTGGAAGTGTCCATGATTTTAAGGGGTCTTGCTGAGAACAATATTTTTGGAGGGTTGTGTGCAAGGCCATTAGTCTTGAAGGCTTTAGTGAAACAGTCATTGATGACTTTGGTGAATGAATCATTGATGATGAATCGACTTCAGTGTGCACAAATTTAAGTGCTTCCTGCATACTGCAACTCAAGAAAGAGGATTAAGAGGTGCAAAAAGGCTGCAGCTGCTGGAATATTGAGCAAAAAACAATGTTGAATGGGACTTAGCTGGCTAGGCAGGATCTGTGGAGGAAAATGGACAGTTGGTGTGATAGGTCAAGGCCCTTCATCAGACGGATGGAGTAGAAGGAAGAAAACTGCTAAAGGGAGGTGAGGGAAGAGGGTGGGGCAAGGTGGTTCTTATCCATGCCAAAGTTTCTACTCCATACAAACCAATCAAATTGCTTTCGTCATTTGGTGTCTTAGTTCTACTTAGCTCTGCCCTTTACTTTGGCATGGCACATTCCACGTTTTATGAAACACCCCGATAGGTTATAATAGGTGTTTTTGCAACCACAATATTGTACCAATTACGTTCTACTGGGCTGGTGTATAATAAGTACTAACAATGTGGATTTAACTGTCAGGTCATGACAAATGATGACATAAGAGTTGGTCATATGGTTGACGAGAGAGAAAAGCTTTAGACTGCAGGAAGATATGCATGCTCTACTGAGAGGGGCAGAGAAATGCAAGATGATGCATTTTGGCAAGGCCAATAAGGGAGCGCAGGCAGTTGCCCCGTTACATGTTAGTAGAGGATTTTGATCTTGCTGATGTTGATGCCAGGGCCATGAGTCTTGTGTGCTAGTGAATGAGTCATTTATGCATTGGAGCTCAAACACCAAGTGCGCAATCGCACCTGTTGTCTGCATATTGCAACTCATCTAAGAGGTTTCCTTGGAGACACAGGTGACTGTAGATACTGGAATCTTGAGCAAAAAAGACAAAGTATGCTGTGCAGGTCAGTAAGATGAGATTGGCAAGATGGGCTTTAATACAAGTTGGGACGTGGACAGCAGAGTTTTGGTTCATCGCAATCCTACAGGAATGCTATACTTTAAAACTGTATTTAGTGATGCAAAATGTCCCTGAGTGTTTACAGCCACTGTCAATCTTTTCTTATTGATATTGTTATTGATATTAATGCAGTAGATTTCTACAAACCCACCCAATGATTCACCCATGAAACTAGGTTTCACAAAGTCAAATTATGTAGGATTGTCAACCAGAGACTATTATCATAGTAAAATAGTCCCATATCGTGGAACAGCATCTATTTACTGCACTACAAAGCTATCATATTGCTCTACAAACACTTTCTATAATTCTTTCATTTCATTGGATATTTTCTGTTTACCCTAACATGACCCATAATTAAACTAATATAACATATACACTCTCTAGTTTTTAATAAATATACTATCTTGCATTTCTGTAACCAACTTATCGGAAAAAAAACTTTAAACATTTATGGGCAAATTAGCGCAAAGTCAGATTTCCGTAGATCAGGTCTTCTGTAACCAGGGAGCCTCTATGTATAATAAATGGGAGGACTTGAGTGGGAAAGAAATGTGGGACTTGGAGCATACATTCACAGATCCTCAAAGGCAGTAGAGCTGATCAACAAGACAAGAGCAGGGGCAGTGTGCTAAATGTACATAATAACCAGCCCGAGTGCTGTATACCGAAATACAAACTGCTGGAGGAATTCAGCGGGCCAAGCAGCACGTGCAGAGGAATATGGACAGAAAAGGTCTTAGGTCGGGATTCTTCTTCGGCGTTGCGTATAGTACTGGTTACCAAATTACAGGGAAAAATTGCATTGGACAGGCTACATAGCAGATTTACAGGAATACTGAGCAAAACTGAAAGTGCTAGAGAAACTCAACAGATCAGGCAGCATCTGTGGAGGGGATGGACATGCGACATTTCAGGTTGAGATCATCCTTAAATGTTGCTGGGATTGGAAAGAGACGGCCCTTACTGCTGGATTAGCAAGGAGCTCTTTTTGTGTTAGGTACAGACACAATTGGCCAAACGGGCCACTGTTGCACTTTTTCTACGATTTTGTAATTAAACCAAACCACTAATTTTCCATGTTTTTTTTAAAATCAGCAAAGCATAAATGTTCTTTTTTACAAAGTTTATTCAACAAGAGACTGAAATTTGAAAACTGTTAGCCATAGTTTCATCCCAAATCATTAAAAATATAAAGATACTGTATTCAACAATGACCACCCATTAAAAAGTGTACCATTAACAAAAACAGCATAACCTTCTTAAACCATATTTAAGTTATTCTTCATAAATCAAATCACCATTGCTCTGTCATAGAAAACATTATTTACAATAAAAAATATTCCCAAGTCAAATCTTCAAATAACCATCTAAAGGAGAACAAAATCACAAAAGTAAGCCTTCGCCTCCAAATACAGAGCTAATATCAATGAGTAAAATTAATCTTCTTAATTTATTTCCATAATATTACGTATGTGTAACAAAGAATCAAAAGAAAAAATTAGGAGTGCGACAAAAATACCTTCAATTTTTCACAGTTTGTCTTTCTCTTATCACGTCACCATGCCAAGGATCTCCATCTCTACAGTGTGGCTTCCTTTATATCTTGTAGTAAAATTTATTCTTTGCCTTTAAATAAAATCTTTGTACCCCATAAAATACTTTGAGACGTAATGAGCAAAACAGTTGAGACAGGATTGCAAGGAATTTGCAAATACAATTTAGGAAAATATTATCGTTTTCATTGAGTAGGCAATAGACAACTTTGTAGTAGCAAAAACAGGATTTAAAAAAAGGTACCAGCGAGAAAGATGGAAAGTACAGTGATCAATGGAGCAAGTCAGGAAGTCCTGGGGCTTCAAATTGTTCAACAATCCATTCAAGGTTCAACTTTACATAAATATATCATTGGACACCCAGGTACTTTTCATTTTTCTCCCATGGTGATTGATTCACCATGGCAACACAGCCAACAATGAAGAGACAGCATTGTTAGCATCGCAACAACAATAAATTATGAAAAGCTCTGTAAATAATGACTTTGAAATTGTACCCCAGAAAATAGTGCATTAATCATTTACATGGTCAACTGAAGTGCCTGTCTCTGCAACTGTTAAAACAAAAATTCTCAATACCTCATGGTATTAAGGCCAAAGGAGGAAAGTCATGCAGACTTAACTGCCCATACATTTAAATGTGTCATCCTTCAAACCAATTAATCAAAAAGTAGGAAAGTATGGACACAAATAATCACAAAATAGATTTCTGATTAAACTAATAGAAACCAGACTTTCAGTGTATTGTTCTCAGCTTTCAAATATTAGAGATCTTCATTCCCAGTAGAAAGTGTGTACAATTTACTTAAGCATTATTGTTTCACACGTGTCTTTCAAAGTAATTGTACAAATTGAAGCACAATATATAAATGGAAAGGCAACATATTTCAAATCTGATTCAACATAAAAGATGAACTGGAGATATTTTTCACCAAACCCAATACAGGTCTAATTGTTCCAAAATGATTTTAGCCTAACAAGTTTAGAATATGAAATATAAATGCTGTGTCAGTATTCTGTACAACAGTTCTTCTGATTCATCCATCTGCAGGTTATCAACTCAATTTGGTAAACACAAGTTCTGTTAAACATATGTATATTTACTCAAAATTCTTTTAATCCACCTTGACAACACTGTAGATCTTGGACACGAACCAGAAACATGCGAAAAACCCAATAGTTCCTGAAAAAAACAAAACTAAAATAAGCTGTTTGCTGACATTAGTGATATTCAGATGTATAAAAATGCCTGATTTTATTACTGATTTCTTGTTTTATTTTCCCTCCAGTGACTCTAGCTAAGAAACGTAAATTATATAATTTCCATGCTCTTCAAGACCACTGATGTTTTACCAGCATATTGCCTATGATACCTTGCTACAACCCAGCTGTGAATCAGAGATCTATCTTGCAGCTAGTGGCATTCTCCCTGCTGAGGCTGACCAATGACCTGGAATGCAACAGGAATGCCAGTGCCTCAAGCAAGTAAATCACTGACTTAACAGCAGGGCACCTCCACAAACCACAGCACTGAACAGTTCCTGAATCTGTCTCTTCCTCTTAGCTGAACAAACATATGTAGAGCATTTGTGACACAGGCTGGTGCACTGTCAGCCTCAAGAGTGCAATTACAGGTTTATCCTCATAACTTAAGGGTGGCGCAGTGGTGCAGCAGTAGAGTTGCTGCCTGCAAGCACCAGAGACCCGGGTTTGATCCTGACCACAGGTGCTGTCTGTACGGAGTTTATATATCCTCCCTGTGACTGCGTGGGTTTTCTCTGGGTGCTCCAGTTTCTTCCCACATTCCAAGCATGTGCAGGTTTGTAGGTTAATTAGCTTCTGTAAATTGCCGGACAGTATACTGGATCTTGAATGGAAATAGACAATAGACAATAGGTGCAGGAGTAGGCCATTCGGCCCTTCGAGCCAGCACAACCATTCAATGTGATCATGGCTGATCATTCTTAATCAGTACCCCGTTCCTGCCTTCTCCCCATACCCCCTGACTCCGCTATCCTTAAGAGCTCTATCTAGTTCTCTCTTGAATGCATTCAGAGACTTGGCCTCCACTGCCTTCTGAGGCAGTGAACTCCACAGATTTACAACTCTCTGACTGAAAATGTTTTTCCTCATCTCCGTTCTAAATGGCCTACCCCTTATTCTTAAACTGTGGCCCCTGATGAAATCCTTCCATCCCATGCACTGGGGGGTGGGGGGCAGGATTTCATTGATATCAAATGTTAAATAGCGGAGGGGCTGTATGGTCCATTCCTAGTCCTACTTTTAAGAATTACAGCAGGATCTTGATCAGCTGGGCAAGTGGGCGAAGGCTAATGGAGTTTAATCCAGATGAAGTGTGAGGTATTGTATTTTGGGGAGTCAAATCAGGGCAGGACCTTCACAGTGAATGGAAGGAGCCTGGTAAGTGTTGTAGGACAGAGAGATCTAGGAGTACAAATGCATATTTTGCTGAAAGTGGCATCTCAGGCTGAAGAGGTGGTGAAGAAGGCTTTTGGCACGCAGGCTTTCATCAAAGACTGTATATAGAAGTTGGGATGTTATGTTACAATTGTACAAGATGTGATGAATTGCTGAATTATACACTTTTGGTCACACTGCTATAGAAAATATGCCATTAAGCTGGTAAGAATGCAGATTTTTAAGGATGCTACCAAGACCCAGGGCCTGAGCTATATTGAGAGGTTAGGCAGGCTAGGACTTTATTCCCTTGAGCGCACAAAGCTGAAGGGTGATCTTATGATCTTATAGACATGTACAAAATCAAGAGGTGAATAGATAGGATGAATGCAGAGCCTTAATCCCAGGGATAGAGGAATCAAGAACTAGAAGACATAAGTTAAACATGAGAGGGAAAAGATTTAATAGGAATCTGAGGGGCAACTTTTCACACAGAGGCTGGTGGATATAAGAATGAGCTGCCAAATAAAGCATTTAAAGCTGGTACAATAACATTTAAAAGACATTTAAACAGGTGCATGGGCAGTAAAGGTTTAGAGGGATATGGTCAGATGTGGGCAAAAGGGACAAGCTTGGACAAATTGCCCTTTGGACAAATCGTGCTGAATGGCCTGTTCCCATGCTTTATGTCACCAAGAGATTTCTGGATATTAAGGAACAGTGCGAGGCAAAGATCAGCCACGATCTTACCAAACAACACTTCAGTTCCCATCCATGCACTCCAGATGCTGCCTGACCTGCTGAGTTACTCCAGCACTTAGTGTTTGAAACCAGATTCCATCAACTGCAGTTTCTTGTGTAACCATCTCAGATTATGAAAGTTTGCTGTGTGCAAATTGTCTGCTGCGTTTCTAAAATTACTATCAACAAAAGGTTTGCTCTATTGCGAAGACCTTTGGAACACCCTGCAGTTGTGAATAGCTATTCACATGTTAATTCACAACTAAATTGATAGGAAAATGAAACCAAAATTGTGCAACAAAAAAATGTCACTCCAGATTCTCATAGATCTTACACAGCTTGGCAAGAGGCTTGTCAGCCAACCAAGTCTGTGTAGGCCATCAAGCACTCATCTATACACATACCATTTAAAAAACATTTACAGCGAGTGGGCAACTCATTCATTAATTTTCATGCATTTTGAGGAAACAGAGACAGAGGCACCCTGAAGAAATGCGTCAGAGCACATAAAAACTTGCAAACTTCATAGAGCCAGCACCAGGTCAGAATTGAACAGCTCAACGGGCCATGTTATTAGCCAACCCAAAACTTCTCTTGAATCCTAATGACCCCATGGTATCACAAAATGCTGGAGTAACTCAGCAGGCCAGGCAGCATCTCAGGAGAGAAGGAATGGGTGATGTTTCGGGTCGAGACCCTTCTTCGGACTGATGTCAGGGGGGCGGGACAAAGGAAGGATATAGGTGGAGACAGGAAGATAGAGGGAGAACTGGGAAGGGGGAGGGGAAGAGAGGGACAGAGGAACTATCTAAAGTTGGAGAAGTCAATGTTCATACTGCAGGGCTGCAAGCTGCCCAAGCGAAATATGAGGTGCTGTTCCTCCAATTTCCGGTGGGCTTCACTATGGCACTAGAGGAGGCCCATGACAGAAAAGTCAGACTGGGAGTGGGAGGGGGAGTTGAAGTGCTCAGCCACGGGAGATCAGGTTGGTTAAGGCGGACTGAGCGAAGGTGTTGAGCGAAAGATCGCCAAGCCTGCGTTTGGTTTCGCCGATGTAAAGAAGTTGACATCTAGAGCAGCGGATACAATAGATGGGGTTGGAGGAGGTGCAGGTGAACCTCTATCTCACCTGGAAAGACTGGTTGGGTCCTTGGATGGAGTTGAGGGGGGAGGTAAAGGGGCAGGTGTTGCATCTCCTGCGGTTGCAGGGGAAAGTGCCCGGGGATGGGGTGGTTTGGGTAGGAAGGGACGAGTGGACCATGGAGTTACGGAGGGAACGGTCTCCGCGGAACGCAGAAAAGGGAGGGGATGGGAAGATGTAGCCAGTAGTGGGGTCCCGTTGGAGGTGACGGAAATGTTGGAGGATGATTTGTTGGATACGCTGGCTGATGGGGTGGAAGGTGAGAACGAGGGGGATTCTGTCCTTGTTACGAATGGGGGGGGAAGGGGGAGCAAGAGCGGAGCTGCGGGATATAGAAGAGGCCCTAGTGAGAGCCTCATCTATAATGGAAGAGGGGAAGCCCCGTTTCCTGAAGAATGAGGACATCTCTGATGTTAAAGGAGATCCATGGTAGTGGGGGCCTGGAAACCGGAAGTTATCGAGGAGACGGGGAGCATGTGAGGTGTCCTACCGAACCTATTTCCACCTACCTTGACTCCATCGTATCCCCCCCTGGTCAAATCCCTCCCTATCTACATCCAAGACACCTCGCATGCTCTCCATCTCCTCGGTAACTTCCAGTTTCCAGGCCCCCACTCCCTCATCTTTGCCATGGATGTCCAGTCACTCTACATTTCCATCCCCCATAAGGATGGTTTTGAAGCCCTCCGTTTCTTCCTCGACCGTAGAACCAGCCAATCTCCATCTACTAACACTCTCCTCTGCCTAGCAGAGCTGGTTCTTAACCTTAACAACTTCTCCTTTGACTCCTCCCACTTCCTCCAAACTAGCTATGGGCACTCGCATGGGCCCTAGCTATGCCTGCCTCTTTGTCGGGTACGTCGAACAATCCCTGTTCCGGACGTACACTGGCCCCATCCCCGAATTCTACCTCCGTTACATCGACGACTGCATTGGTGCTACCTCTTGTACCCATGCAGAAGTCACTGACTTCATACACGTCACTTCCAATTTCCATCCTGCTCTTAAATATACTTGGACTATCTCCGACATCTCCCTACCGTTTCTGGACCTCACCATCTCCATCACAGGAGACAGACTATTGACTGACATCTACTATAAACCCACTGACTCGCACAGCTATCTGGACTACACTTCTTCCCACCCGGTCTCCTGCAAAAAGTCTATCCTCTACTCCCAATTCCTCCGTCTACGCCGCATCTGCTGCCGAGATGAGGTGTTTCACACTAGGGCATCAGAGATGTCCTCATTCTTCAGGAAACGGGGCTTCCCCTCTTCCATTATAGATGAGGCTCTCACTAGGGCCTCTTCTATATCCCGCAGCTCCGCTCTTGCTCCCCCTCCCCCCATTCGTAACAAGGACAGAATCCCCCTCGTTCTCATCTTCCACCCCATCAGCCAGCATATCCAACAAATCATCCTCCAACATTTCCGTCACCTCCAACGGGACCCCACTACCAGCCATATCTTCCCATGCCCTCCCCTTTCTGCGTTCCGCAGGCTCGGCGATCGTTTCGCTCAACACCTTTGCTCAGTCAGCCTTAACCAACCTAATCCCTCGGTGGCTGAGCACTTCAACTCCCCCTCCCCGTCTGACCTTTCTGTCATGGGCCTCCTCCAGTGCCATAGTGAGGCCACCGGAAATTGGAGGAACAGCACCTCATATTTCGATTGGTTCAGCTTGCAGCCCAGTGGTATGAACATTGACTTCTCCAACTTTAGATAGTTCCTCTGTCCCTCTCCTCCCCTCCCCCTTCCCAGTTCTCCCTCTATCTTCCTGTCTCCACTATATCGTTCCTTTGTCCCGCCCCCGACATCAGTCTGAAGAAGAGTCTCGACCCAAAACGTCACCCATTCCTTCTCTCCTGAGATGCTGCCTGACCGGCTGAGTCACTCCAGCATTTTGTGATACCTTCGATTTGTACCAGCATCTGCAGTTATTTTCCTACATGGGTGTAATCATGTAGGAAAATACCCCATGCCTCTGTATCCAATGACTTACAGTGGTCATGAACTGACATCTCAATTTTAAAATGTAAATTTCAATTTAATTATAGCTAGAATGTTTGTGATTACACCCAGCTTAAGATTTTAATTTAGAATGAAATAATTAATGTTTCATGATAGAACCAAGCCCGATTAGAAGAGATTTCAATTCCATGTCACTTCTGAACATTTGGAGGAAAGGACAGGAGAAACCTTATAAAGTGCAACATTCAAAGATAAATTCAAGATAACTTGCACAGAATGGTTCTGAACAGCTTACCTGTGAAAAGAAAAAAGATCAGTGCCATTATCATTGTGTATCCAAAATACAAAATAATGCTGGCAGTTCCAGTTATCTGCAGTTTGGAATAGAAATAATGGACTGCGTAGATTAAAAAATATATTGCTGTAAATCCACTGGTTAGGAATGAACGCCATTGCCAGTGATAGTCCTGAAATGATAGAGGATAAACATATTTTAAAAATATGCAAGGACATGCTAGGACGATATGCTTCCTTATTTGAAGAGTACATTTTAATGTACGAGTACTACAACACTTTAGAAGGTTTTTAAACTACTTTACACCCATTATGTAGAAAGTATGCAGCATAGACGCAGGTCATTCGGCTCAATTCCTTCATGCTAACCAAGCTGCCGATCTGAGCTCATCCTATATGGGCTGTCTTGAGCTCATATTCCCCTAAAGCTCTCCTCTGCATGTACCTGTCCAAATATCCCTTTAAATGTTGCAATTGCAATTGCAGTTGCAATTGCATCACACAGCTTGTTTCCTATGCCATCTAATTTTAGATTCCCCTACTCCGGGAAAAAAGACCTCTATACCATTTATGAAGTTATATAACTCTAGCCTCTGCATTCCAGGGAAAAAAAAGTCCTTCTGTAATTTTAGCCCTCCAGTTCCAGTAACATCCTTCTGAAACTTTTTGATATTATTTCCAGCTTAACATCTTCCTAAGGCTAGGAGTCCTGAACAGCACATAGCACTCTGAAGTGTCCCACCAACGTCTTGTACAGTTGTATCAAAATACCCCAACTCTTGTACTTAATGCTCTGATTGGTAAAGGTAAACATGCCATTAACCTTTTCCATTACTGTGCTGAGAATTGGGCCACGTAGGGCTCATGGTAGCGTTGATGCACCACAGTTCCTGGGCACTGTCATCACTGTGTTTGTATACTCCTTTGTCCCTTGTGGTTGCTAACTTGTTTTACACCCGAGTGCAGCTTTGTGGAAATAATTAGCAGCACACCTCGAAAATTAATGTTGTTCTGAATGCCACAATTACAGCATCACTACTCCATGATCTACATTTTTCAAAGGATAATGAGATTACCACCAATTCTACACAAGGTTCAACAAAACCCCAACTGCCAGCCATTTTACATCCAACTAAAAGAATACAAAGTTGACTTTAATAAATGGATTACTGGACAATGTATTGATATCAATTCTACATTGCTAGATCCCATTGGAGAATTTACATTTAAGACTACTCCCAAAGCCCAATAACGTTCTTTGAATCAAAGTGATTACATTTCAAAGTATTCTTCAATATAATACCCGTAAACCTACATTTGTTCCTGATGTACATTGCAATACTCTTGACATGGTCACCAGCAAATAGAATGAAATAATCTTTGCAACCATCCATAAAATTATTTTCCGCATCATTTAATTAGCAGCACAGAAAGCTGTGATATTTCAAAAGAACAGATCTCAGAGCAGCAATACAGCCAAAAAATACACGATTGACACCATCTACACTTCACGCTGCCTCAGAAAAGGAGCCAACATAATCGAAGACGTCCCAGGTCATTCCTTCTCCCTGCTCCTGTCTGGCAGAAGGTGCAGAAGCTTGAAAATGAGCACAAGCAGACTCAGGAACAGCTTCTTCCCTTCTGTTATCAGGCTTCTGAGTGGACCTTCCCTAAGCTAGGGTACTGTCCAATTCACATCTACCTCATTGTGGACATTGGACTTTGCCTATAGAATTGATATGCTATAAGCTAAGAACTATATTATGCACTATCTTTCCCTTTGCTGTATCTGTTGTACTTCAGTGTGAAGATTCTATTTATGGTATATCTGATCTGTATGGATGGCATGGAAATCAATGTTTTTCATGGCTTTCACGGTACCTCAGCACAAGACAATAATAAACCACTGTCTGTTGGAGTTTGCGGTGAAAGGGCCTTTGGTTTACCGACCCATGAAGCCATTTATCCCATCCACACCTCTTTTCCAGCTTTCTCCCCCATCTCATATAAGTCTGAAGGTCTCGACCCAAAATATGGTTAATCCATTTCCTCCCAAAATGCTGTCTGATCTGTTGAATTCCTCCAGCAATGTGTGTTTAACCCACCTATACTAATCCAACATTTATATTAGTTCTCATGCTCTCATTAACACCTCTCAAATACTATCCCTCACCTACACACTTAAAGCAATTTACAGCAGTCAATTGACCTACTAACCCATATAAGATACGGGCAAACCCACATGGACACGGGAAATCCGCAAACTGCAGACAGGCAGCAGCCAAAGTCAGGATTCAATTTAAGCCTTTGGCGCTGTAAGGCAGTGGTTCAAGTAGCTATGCCACTGAGCTGCCTATCAAATTCAATTAGCGTACATGCCCTTTTTGCTTCTATCTCAATTCAGTACAGAATTATTTTAGGACGTAAATATGAAGCAATGGAAGGATCATGTTTAACGATTGATTACGTTTTGGGATTAAAATTGTGATTTTGATGTGACTGACAAAAGACAAACCAGTTAGTCTACGTGCATAATTTCTTAAAAATTGTTTCTAACATGTGAAGTTCCGACAGGGCAAGGATTCGTTGTCAGCTCTCGGTGACTTTCTTAAAATACTGCTGTCCTTTTTGTGAATTAAGTCCTTTAGTTGCTAGTTAGGGAGTTCCTGGATTCGGATTGCAAGACAGGGTATTTGCAAGTCAAGAAGGTGTGTGATTTGGAGAAGATTCTGTTTACAGTGTTGTCATGAACCTGTTGCCCATTGCAGAGGTTGCTGGTCTGGGAGGCAATATTGATGGAGCCTAGGTGGATTGCTGTTATACGCTTGTGACCTGTCATGTGTATGACATGTAATGTTGCACTGACCTGTATATTTCCCCAAATTGCTCAGATGGAATATTCAACAGCAGCTCAAAGAAACAAAACTTTTATATTTTAACACAGGAAAATATCAAAATAAAAGCATGATGTATCATTAAACCACTTGTGAACCTACCTCAGCACAAAGGTGGAAGTAACAAAGAAGAACAGTTGCCTCAGAGCAAGTAATGATAAGAATAATGAACACCAGAAACAGGAAACCAAACATATAATACATCTGGTGAGACCTGTAATGATACAGAAATTAGCAACAGGAAAAGAAAATATAGTTCAGAAAACAAATTTGCATTAACAAAATAGTTAATTTCAGCTGTTGAGTTGCTGTGCAGAAGTTACATTAATTCTGTCATAAATATAACAGACCCACTTAAACATGAAATGCTATTTCAATGAGTACTGTAATGTCCGCTGTAAGACCCTGTTGTGGCTAGCACAATGAATATACGCCCGACATCTTGTAAGGTTTTAATAAAAGATCCTTCACCAGGAAACTCCCAGAAGGTCCCCTGACCTCAGTCACGAGGCACAAGCACATTGGCCAGCTTCTGCTCTTGGCCTCAAGGGGGCACTGGCATTTATATTACATATACATCACATCTCCCCCTTTACTTTAATTACATCACATCTCCCCCTTTACTTTAATTACATCACATCTTCCCCTTTACTTTACTTGCATCACAAGTACCAAAGCCACCTTGTAATTTTCCTGTTAAGTATGGAGGTGTCTTAAAAGGTGTACCCAATACAGAAATAAACTTCTGATTACAACTGCATTGCTGATTTGCCCAACAATAGGACTCACCATATGCTATTGAGAATAAAGAACAGCTGAATGAAGATACATCCAAAAGGCAGTATGCCACCCATGATGATTCCAGGCACAGACTTTGTATAGAATGACTGGTCAGGGATCTGGCGTGGGATCTGATTAATGCGAACAGGATGTTCTATTGCCTGCAAAAGTAGCTGCATTTAATACTTTGAACAGCATTTAATGCTTTTGAACAACAAATGGAACAAAACAGAGCCAGATTGAACTATTTATACAAGCAGCAAGGTGCTGCTATGAATGTCATAACGATGTGATGTGAACCCATACGACATGATGCCTGATCTGATCAATCTGTTCCTGCCACATTGTCTGAGGTATGTTTTAAATAAATTGAAGCAAAAGTGAAATGGTGGCTATCTGATTGTTTGTTGCATCAATTATTAACAAACTTATATTGAAAAGAACCTGGATAATCCTAGGTGAGATTGTGCTACTAACTTGATAAAGTGGTTGAATATATTTTCTATCTTCTCACTTAACTTAATTTCATTCCACTGCAGGTTGTGGTAAATAATTAAAATATTTCGGATCACCCTTTACTGTTAAATTCCAGGCAATTTATCTTGAGATACCGAAGCAATTCAGAATATACATGTATAGATTCTTATAGTTGGGAAAGTAAACATCCTAAAACTAGAGACCTCAGACACCACCTTTAAATTCCCCAAGCACATCCTATGGGAGCTGATCTTCACAAATCTACAGCATTATAGATGCAACTGATTAGGGAACGCTATCAATAAATCCTGAGCATTCACGGCTCGAGAAACTTCGGATTAAACTCATATCCCACAATACTTGGTTATCTCCACCCCATCTCAAGAAAGCAGAATCCATCCATCATTAAGGATTGTCATCATTTGAATAAGGCCCTCGTCTTGCTGCTACCATTAGGCAGGAGGTGCAGAAGCCTGACATCCCACACACTAGGTTTAGGAATAAATAACTTTTCTACAATTATGATGCTCTTGAACCAACCTGCACAACCTTAAACCAACCTCAGCAATGGAACACTCCAGGCCACTTTTTGCACTACCATGGACTCTTTTTTTCTAATTGATTGTTTTTGAACTAATGTCTTGTTATTTTTGCAGGGTTTTTCCTTTCAATTCTTTGTAGAATTTGTGCAATTTATGCTTTTGTGTGCTCTCTGAGTCTATGTGCCTGTGATGCTGCTGCAATTTATTTTGCAGTTAAAATATTTTCATTGTACCTGTACCCCACTGTACTGAGGCATATGACAACATACTCAACTTGACTTGCTTGCAACGTGACTGGCAAGTTGCCCACACCATGTCCCGGAAGACAGCAATGCTAAAGACAAGATTTTCTTTTCATATTATGTAAATTGCTGCAACACAGGGGGGAATGCCATAGCATTTCTTCAAAATATACCACTGAAGAAATTGTAACAAAGTAGATTGAAAAGCAAACTCATTGAAAAATAAATATCACCATCTCCTGTTTTCTACTCTGCACTTTAGCAATTTTTCTTTGACAATGCTATGAAGCACCTTGGGAACATTTTTTGTGAAGTAAATTTGCTGCTTAATATGGTCGGACAACTTTAACACGTTTGGGATATGGCATTTTCAGGGCAAGGACACAAATGGATGACAACATGCCAAGTAACTGGCTTAAAACATTCAAAAATGTTTGAGAGTTTTGAGACAATAGCTTTATTTTCACCTATTCAGTAAAAAGAATCTCCCCCACAAAGAATAAGGGAACTTACATGCTTCTTGAAGCCGAAATAGGTACCAATAAAGGTCAAAGGCACAGAAACACCAAACCACAATGCCAGAACAGCAACCAGTGTACCAAAAGGAATCGCAGCTGAAGATCCTTCTCTCCACAGAATTAAGTTCATGAGGAAGAAATCAGCAAAGACAATCCTGGGGAGAGAAAATATACATTTGGCTGGTCTAACAAATCCTGTAATTGGGAAATCAGGAACTTGAGTTGGTTGAAAGATAACAGACCCATGCTTCAGTGGATCTTATATTAGAAATACATTAACATTTTTGTATGCAATTTCTGTACATAACTTTTAAAAACCTCCAATTATTTGCTCAAAATTTTCCATCCCACCAAATGCATTGGATTTAACATGTTTATTCATCTTCTTCCATTTTCATGCACACGTTAAAGCTCATTTTGAAAAACTTGTGAAAGTGAAATAACCTAAAGAATTTGACTTTATTTTAAACTTGAAATTAAACCTGGATTAAAATAATATATGGATAAGGTATTGAGCAAAATATCCAAGCTTTCTTCCATAGTTCATACTTCTACAGAAGATGCAGCACAGAAAGTATCCATTGAATTTACTCACATTGGCTCCTACATGATAATTTTGCCACCAGAAAATTTGCAATTCATTTATAATAGGGTTATTTTGTTTGAATTAGAGTATCGAGTTACAAGGGTTAAAGTGCGCTGCTCATAAGTTCATACATCATAGGAGCAGAAATAGGCCATTCGGCCCATCTAGTCTACTCTGCCATTCAATTATGGCTGGTCTATCTTACCCTTTCAACCCCATTCTCCTGCCTTCTCGCCGTAACCCGAGACCCTTACTAATCAAGTACCTGTCAATCTCATCCATCTGTCTCCATCAACATCCTTTATCTCCTGGGAGATTTCAATATTCAGGTCCTTAAATGAAAGTCTGTTTGCCCACTACACCTTTATAATGTGCCAGCTATACAGTTTCCTCAGTAATCTATTACAACATGCTTCTCATGTTTCTTTTTGATCTCTTCTCACCTGTGCCAATTTCTTAAACCTCTCCCAAACATGAATTTTCTTTGGTATCTGGCATTTGCTTTAGTTTAGAGATACAGCACGGAAATAGGCCCTTCGGACCACCGAGTCCACACTGACCAGCGATCACCGCACATTAACACTATCCTGCACACATAGAAAATAGGTGCAGGAGGAGGCCATTTGGCCCTTCGAGCCAGCACCGCCATTCATTGTGATCATGGTTGATAAAGGGATTTTGCTAAAGGGATCAGGGGGTATGGAGAGAAGGCAGGTACAGGTTACTGAGCTGGATGATCAGCCATGATCATATTGAATGGCGGTGCAGGCTCGAAGGGCCGAATGGCCTACTCCTGCACCTATTTTCTATGTTTCTATCATCTACAATCAGTAACCTGTGCCTGCCTTCTCCCCATATCCCTTGATTCCACTAGCCCCAAGAGCTCTATCTAACTCTCTTTTAAATTCATCCAGTGAATTGGCCTCCACTGCCTTCTGTGGCAGAGAATTCCACAAATTCACACCTCTCTGGGTGAAAACATTTCTTCCCATTTTAAATGGCCTTCCCTTTATTCTTAGACTGTGTCCCCTGGTGCTGGACTCCCCCAACATTGGGAACACACTAGGGACAATTTACATTTATACCAAGCCAATTAACTTACAAACTATACGTCTTTGGAGCATGGGAGGAAACTGAAGATCTCGGAGAAAACCCACGCAAGTCAGAGAGAACGTACAAAGTCCGTAGAGACAAGCACCCTTAGTTGGGATCAAATCTGGTGCTGTAAAGCAGCATCTTTACCGCTGCACCACCATGCCGACCCACTTGGTATCCTCCACTTATTGCCTTCCTCCACCTCATTCCCTCAGCCGGGGGACAAATAACATTAAAAGTACAGAATCAATTTTCAAATAAATAAACTTACCCTGGGCATAGAAAAGAAGTCAATAATACATTTGTCTTCCACTTCTCACCGCCAAATGCTATTAAGACAAAATGGAAATAATTAAAGCTCTGTAGTCATACAGGCATTAAAACTAATGTTAATGTAATGGCAATAAATGGCAAACACAATTACTACCCATCTCAGCATCTCTAATTTGTTTGATAAAACATGCTGAAGATTGAAGAAAGTGTATCCAGCCCAAGAAACAGGTGGCGCCTAGGTTAAGCAAGCTTTCCATTTCCGAAAATTAATTTCTCTGTAAGTCAGTGACGCCCATTTTCCATAACTACTCTTTATCGCTCCACATACACTTGGTATAATTATTTAATTTCTTTGAATATTCATCCAAATACAACCAAGAATTAATCAAAGGATTAGACACTGTATCTAGTCATTAATAATTAATAATTACCATGAAGCATTTTATTGTTATCATCTTCAAAAATGTACGGGCAAATTTGCATAAACTTGGACTACTTCAAGTCAGGCTATCTGTAGCCTGGGGGAGCCCCTGTACTTGGATTTAGGATCATTTATTACAAAAATGTTGCAAAAAGATTGGACACTGAGTAAAATTACTGAAATATAATGAGGGGCCAAATGGCCTTACTCTATGGAGTGTGATTCTATGTGCTGACACAGCTGAGAGCTCCACCAACAAGTTACAGCAGGAGGGCATTATATTTTAGAATCATCATCCTGCACCTGTCAAATGTATGGTCTCAGCTGTTCTGCCTCAACATACCAATTTTTGTTCAGCCACACTGAAGGGAAAGAAAATATGAGTGATTGCAGGGGGAGGGGTGGGAAATTTAACCAGGTTGATCCTGTGTACAAATCAATAACATTGATGGCCTGGAAAGATGCAGTTGGACTTTTGATAAGGAGGGAAACCTAGTAATCAAACTAACCATTGTATCTAAAAAAAACAAACAAGCATTTGAATGGTGATTGATGGAGCACATTGAGCACATTTTACAACTTCACTGAATGCCAAAGGGTGATGGTAATTGAAACTAATGAATGCAAGTCCTGTCAGCTTAAATTCTTTTTTACTTACACTTGTAAAACCTGGCAGCTACATAGCCTGCTGGGGTCCCAAGCAGCACCCACAAGACAACAGCACAAGTCATTAAGGATCCTCTATTTGCAGGAGATAAAAATCCCAGGCATGCGAAAACTAGGGAATAAAAGGACACATTAAAAGTAACCCATCTGTATTGGAAAGCACACACCTACTGGATAGTGCGCTGGATAACCAATTCATTGAGAACCATTCTGTGATCAACAAATTCTAAACTTGCACAAAGGTTTAGAAAGTCAAAGTCATTGTAGAAACTTGTCAAAGTGAAATTTACATCATACAGCTTTCAGTTCTTTGATTTAAATTGAACATCTGGAAAAAAAATACAATTTAAATCTTAGTTCATATGTTTTTTGAAAATATCAAATACCTACACAGAGTAACGAACATCATGATAAAGATTTGAACACCAGAACCCAGAAAAACAGATAATATCATTCCCTTCCGGGGTGGTCTAAAGACATCACCATGGACCAATTTCCACCCAAATTCCTCCTGAGCTTCTTCCTGGTAAAAATTAAACAAGGTATTAAAGTAAATGACCTATTACATAATAGACAAATGCAATAATGCTTTTTTAGTTTAGTTTAGAGGTACAGCACAGAAACAGGCCCTTCGGCCCACTGAGTCCCGCGCACTAACACTATCCTCCACACACAAGGGATAATTTACAGTTATACCAAGCTAATTAACCTACAAACTTGTAAGTCTTGGGAGTGTTGGAGGAAACTGAAGATACCATAGAAAACCCATGCAAGTCACGGGGAGAATATACAAACTCCTTACAGACAAGCATCCATAGTCTGGATCGAACCCGGGTCTCTGGCGCTTTAAGGCAGCAACTCTACCGCTGCTCCACAGTAATGTTCACAGGTTCTAAACCACAGAGGTGGAAATAAGTGCTGCAGATGTGGAAAGGTGGACATGTGCAAAGCCCAATAATTTCAGAATGTTTACACACCCAGCCAGAAGAAAATGGGCAGATTTTTATTTTGCACACCACCAACCTACATTCAAGCTTCCTGCTTAGCTTACCTTGCCTACTGTATGGGAGAGCAAGTCAGAGAGAAAAGCACTTAAAACAGGTACATCTGGGGCATTTGTTTGGACTCCTTTGAGTTTAGAATGCTGTGGGATGCCTTAAAATTAGACATTTAAAATGAAGACATTCAAGCAGAGTGAATGCAGGAAATCTGCCCACTGGTGGGGAATTCAGAATAGTGGAGCATAATATTGATCATTCATATGTAAAGTCAGGAAACATTCTTTCAAAATTACTATAAAATTCTGCATTCTAGCCTACAAAATTACAGCTTTATTAATTCATAGTATGTGGGTACCACAGGAAGGACTGCCTTTATTACCCCCAGAGGGGAAAGAATTACAGGGAAATGGGCCAAATGCAGGCAAATGGACTAGGTCAGGTCTTAGTTAACATGGCAGGTTGGGCCAAAGGGCCTGTTTCCATGCTGTATAACTCTATGACTATAACAGTTCTTAAAGGGGTAGTGAACATCTTCTTGAGTCACTCATATCCATACAACCCTGGTACTTCAACAGTTTTTTGACCAAGCAAAGAGAAATTGGCTATGTCATTCTAAGATATGCAACTTAGAAGGGAAAGTGGTGATGCTTCCTTATGCACCTGAACAAAGCAGCCCATACTCCTGCTAACTTTTGCTCGTGCCTCATGAACAAGCATATGTGATAGGCACATTCTCAACAAACTACCCAACAAACATCAAATGCAGCACTCACATTTGAATCTATCTGATTGTATCTTGCTATGTCCTTGTGCAAGGTGCGGAGCATGATCATGGCAACCATACCGGAAAGGAATAGGACAATTACCAAAGAATTCATAATGCTGCAAAAAAGATAAAAGTCTTTAATTGTACACAGAAAGCAACATTGGAGATCCTTTGCAAATATCAAACTATAACATGCATTTACACAAAAAGCTGGAGTAACTCAGCAGGACAGGCAGCATCTTTGGAGAGAAGGAATGTGTGATGTTTTGGATCGAGACCCTTTTTCAGTCTCGACCCAAAACGTCATCCATTCCTTCTCTCCAGATAAGCTGCCTGTCCCGCTGAGTTACTCCAGTTTTGTGTGTCTATCCTCGGTTTAAACCAGCATCTGCAGTTCCTTCCTACACATGCTTTTGCAAAGATAACTCTTCTTAAAATCGTTATCAAATTCATAATAAATGATACCATAAACTTACCAAATTAAATCTCAGACAAAACTGAAGTATAATAAAATGTCAGTTAAGGATTCTCTACTTATCTTCAAGTTAATTTAAATAGTGTGGATAACATGTTTAACAGATCTAAACTGCCAGGAAGTGCAAAGTTAACTTATTCACCATCTGACATTTACAATTCATAATCTGAAAGCTTTACTCATTATAATGACCTTTATGGAAAACATAGAAATAGGTGCAAGAGGCGGCCATTCGAGCCAGCACTGCCATTCATTGTGATCATGGCTGATCGTCCCCAATCAATAACCCGTGCCTGCCTTCTCCCCTTATCCCTCGATTCCACCAGCCCCTAGAGCTCTATCTAACTCTTTTAAATCCATCCAGTGATTTGGCTTCCACTGCCCTCTGTGGCAGAGAATTCCACAAGTTCACAACTCTCTGAGTGAAGGTACTTTCAAGTACACAAAGCTGCAAATTACCCTTTGAATAAAAAGGCCAATAACATTAAATTATCAGTAGCACACAGAGCACAATTGCTGTGATCAGAGTCCACTTGCTCGCCATGCCGGTTGGGTTTGCATAGATGAACTCATTTCCATGACAGAGTGCAAGGAAACATGACACAAGTTGCACTATAACCAGTTAAACAGGCTGTGTAGCATTGTTCTTACTCTCCGAGCTTTCTCTCCTGTGTAATGGGCCTTCTTGGGTAATGAATAAGTTCTGTTTGTACAGACGCCTCATAAATTAGTTTTGTCTGCATGACAGAAAATACAGTTCATGCGGAATTTTGAATTTAATATTATGGGAGCTCATTCATATGTACATGTGTCCATAAATCAAGGCTTCTAACTCAGGGACAGTGTATATAACTTGGCCAAATCTAGAAATACATGCAGCTTAGAAAGAAATTTAAGGCATAAGTCCAAAACTACAATTTACAGCAAGTTTATAAATTTTCACCTGACTACTGAATTTTGACAACCAAATCAATCTGTTTTTGCTAACCAAATACTTTTGAACCTGAATCAACAAGAGAAAGGAGAAAGAAACTAGAATTCTAATCCTAACTACAAACCTTTACCACATGCTCTCACATGCGGCTATTAACATTAATACTGATCCACAAATGATAACAAGTCCAAAAGTGGAGTGATTGGCCACGTCTGCCATTTCAAAGGTACTTCATTGCTTGATTTACACAAATGACATCTTGTACTTTCAGCCCATTACTTTTGAAACCAGATGGATTTGCACACCAAGGGTGGTGTACCTCAGTGGATCAGGTAGCATCTCTGGAGAACAGGCATCTCTGGAATCCATATTTCAGTGGTGAAACTGTGGAATTCATTGCCACAAAGGCTGAGAGGCCATCAATGGATATTTTTAAGGCAGAGATAGATATTCTTGATTAGTACGGGGTTATGTGGAGAAGGCAGGAGAATGTGGTTGAGGGGGAAGAGTTAGAACAGCCATGATTCAATTGCAGGGAAGACCTGATGGGTCAAATGGCCTAATTCGGCTATCACTTATTAACATATTCTCCAGAGATGCTGCCTGATCTGCTGAGTTACTCCAACATTTTGTGTCTTTTTTTCGTATTCCAGTATCTACAGTTTCTTGATTTTGCATTTGCACAGTGAGTGCTCATTAAATTTGATTGAACCTAATACAACTATTTAATACCACAATGCTTTGGTGGAAAGAATGCCAGAGATTCCCTGCCCATTGCAAGTAGTTCTATGGAAATGTGATTTAAAGGACTGCCACTTATCTTGTAACAACATCCTCTCATGGCTACTACATTTACAGACGTGCTCTGACTTAAAGGTTGCTTCCCACGGACCCTTGCGTAATTCAGATGTTACGCGAGTTGGAAACATAAGTGCAACTGCGCACGCGTAAATTTACTGTTCGATGCAGAGAGCACATGGGAGCTCAGACATGGACACCACGTAGATGCTCCGACACGAAGACCATATGGGAGCATCCACGAGAACAGCTGACTGGACTGCTGAAACGCATGCAATGGCAGTAACTCAAGGCTACTGAGCTGTGCAACTCAGAAATAAAACAGTTGGCTTGAAGAATTGCTTACGTAAGTGCTGGTTTACGCAAGTCGCCTATTAGACGTTGAGGTGGGCCTGGTGCAGTCTTTTAGTAAAATGTAATATACTAGTGGGCAAGTGCAAACACTGTTTTGACATGCTTCTTTAAGATGTCATCTGTCCATTTCTCTCTACAAATGCTGCCAGTCCAACTAATCAACTCCAGCAGTTTGATTTTTGCTCAAGATACCAGCATCTACAAATCTCTTCCGTCTTCACGTTCTTACGTTGCAGAGGCTTACATCAGCCCTGGCTTAGATCTTGCAAAGGAGGCTTTATATTTTGCACACTGAACAAAAGTGAATGCAATGTGATATTTTTAAGTGCAGGTTACATGCCACCAAGTCTAGAATACAGTTACTGATCCCCTTTGGTTTACCAGAAACCCAAATCTATATAGATACATTGTTTGCCCATATCTAACTCCAAAGAGATAATCACAAATAAGATAATCTCCATCTTGTGCTTAAGCCACCATGCTTAAGACAGGCCCATGAAAACCATACAATTAACATTTTGTTCTGTTCCACAACTAATGTCAACAGATTTTCCCTTATGACTAATGTAAACTTATCTTATACATATTAATTATTGGCAAAGATTGCTTTTGTTATAACTTATTTCACCTGCACTAGCGTTGTGATTGAAATCTTGTTGCAATTTTACTGCACACATTTTACAAAGTACAATAAAAAATTTAAATAATTCCTCACCTAAACCACTGAATGTTTGTATGATGCATAGATTCTAAAATATAATCCCACCTTGATGCCCATTTAATTGGCGATTTCTACAAGGAAAAAATAAACATAGGATGGTGAAAATGCTGTTGATATTTCAGGAAAATAGTTCAGTTAGCTTAAGAAGAAATAAGAATTCATTTTGTAAAAGGTCATTTGGTGATAAAATTTGCCATTCTTCCTTTGAAGGATGTAGCTTTATCATCTCGCATCATAACTTCTTGACAAGGTTGTGCTTTGAACACTAGAAAAGGAGCTCCATCAAAAGAGAGAAGCCAGATTTAGAGGGAACTTAAATGAGCTTATTGATAATTTTATTTTTCTTTAGATTGCTTTGTTCTTTAGATGTTTCGTATTTAGTGGAACAGATACACAGACAGTGGTGCAGTAATGACATGGATGCAGGTTCCCCACTAATTCTCAGCACGGAACTGATGCATGGCATAGCCTTCAAAGTACTGTGAAATTAATGGTACATTACAAGATCAGTGAAACCCTACTGAATGATATTTGCATAACTTCATACAGTGCCAGGCAGTGTTGGCAGCATATTCATGTTTCCATTCAAAGATTGTAGATTCAAGCTTCACTCCAGAAACCCAGAAATCTAGGCCAATATTTAAATGCAGTACTGAGGGACTGCTCAAACATTAGAATAGCATTATTCAGATGAAATATTGAATCCAAGCCCTTTCCCAGGTCTTGGGTAAAATTTAAAAGCTCCATGGTGAAAACTCATTTATTGTTGCTTGTTATGGTTATTGCTGTTTTTATGGACTGACTGCTGCAAACTGAATGCTGCACTTTCTACATTAATGTAGACACAATACTAAAACTACTTCATTGGCCTGGAAATAAATTGGCATCTGAAAGATTACAAATCAAAACAGACACAAGCAAGTCTTTGAAATGCTTCGCATCAACTAATTAACAAATGGACTGTAGGTCAACTGAAGAAGAAGACCCAAAATCTGGCGTCTCAGCCCCGAAATTGATTAGATATAGCAAGCTTGAAGAGTGCATTTAACACCCCTGGTATTAGACCAATTACCTTCTGGTTACTCGAAGGAGCGAAAGCTCCTTTTTATGGAAACAAAATGCACATTACTGTCAAAGCACACTGCAGATATTCCAACTGGCACAACTGAAAAATGCATTGATTATTCATCAAGACACATTTGCTCTGGTTACATTACAAGAACAAGCAATCTATTACAAAAACATTCAGATGTTCACAGCTAAAGGTCAGCTTTAAGAATGCCAATCAAAACACGACTCCTGGCTTAGAGGACAAGGCAGCAGATGGATAGTTAAAATAACATTTTAATAAAGTTTGATCCTTAAATTTGATACTGCAAAATTAGGAGAAAGCTCTAAAGCTGGTCCCGAGGCCTGATACCATTTACAGTGAAACTCTGATAATCTGCTCCCTTGTGATAGCAGACTTGAAGATTTTCTGGACGTTACTCTATTAACACTGCACTATTAACCACTGCACAAGAAGGTAGCAAGGCAGAATAGTGGGAACTATAGGTCGGTTAGTCTGACTTTGGTGGTTGGTAAGATTTTAGAGGTTACAGAGTACTTAGAAGTTCACGATAAAATAGGCCGATGTCAGGGGAGGGCTTGCTTGACAAATTTGCAGGAATCATTTGAAGAAGTAAACAGCAAGACAGACAAAGGAGTCAGTAGATGTTGTTTACTTAGATTTTCAGAAAGCCTTTTCGCTCGTGTGTCAGACGACATTCTGCCATCGCTTTGCCACAGCCAGGGCCACATCTGTGCCTCTGCGGAGATTGTCCGCAGTGCATGCCTCTCTGAGGATTGCATTGCGATGCATACATCATCAGCATACAGAAACTACCTAGTTTTCGGGGTGATGGATTGGTCATTGGTGTATATATGGAGCAACGTTGGGGCAAGGACACTGCCCTGTGGTAGAGTAAGAAAATAACTGCAGATGCTGGTACAAATCGAAGGTATTTATTCACAAAATGCTGGAGTAACTCAGCAGGTCAGGCAGCATCTCAGGAGAGAAGGAATGGGTGACGTTTTGGGTCGAGACCCTTCTTCTGACAGATGTCAGGGGGGCGGGACAAAGGAAGGATATAGGTGGAGACAAGAAGATAGAGGGAGATCTGGGAAGGGGGAGGGGATGAGAGGGACAGAGGAACTATCTAAAGTTGGAGAAGTCAATGTTCATACCGCTGGGCTGCAAGCTGCCCAAGTGAAATATGAGGTGCTGTTCCTCCAATTTCCGGTGTGCCTCACTATGGCACTGGAGGAGGCCCATGACAGAAAGGTCAGACTGGGAGGGGGAGTTGAAGTGCTCAGCCACCGGGAGATCAGGTTGGTTAAGGCGGACTGAGCGACGGTGTTGAGCGAAACGGTCGCCGAGCCTGCGTTTGGTTTCGCCGATGTAAAGAAGTTGACATGTAGAGACGCGAATACAATAGATGAGGTTGGAGGAGGTGCAGGTGAACCTCTGTCTCACCTGGAAAGAGTGCTTGGGTCCTTGGATGGAGTTGAGGGGGGAGGTAAAGGGACAGATGTTGCATCTCCTGCGGTTGCAGGGGAAAGTGCCCAGAGATGGGGTGGTTTGGGTAGGGACGAGTGGACCAGGGAGTTACGGAGGGAACGGTCACTGCGGAACGCAGAAAGGGGAGGGGATGGGAAGATGTGACCAGTAGTGGGGTACCGTTGTAGGTGACGGAAATGTTGGAGGATGATTTGTTGGATACGCTGGCTGATGGGGTGGAAGGTGAGAACGAGGGGGATTCTGTCCTTGTTACGAATGGGGGGAGGGGGAGCAAGAGCGGATTCCAGTGAATCCAGTGTGCATTAGGGTTGGGGAAGCACTCCGGATCTTGGCTTTAGCTGCAGATCTACCTACATTCCTAACTCCTAGTATACTGGATCAGAACTCTGGCTCTATCTGCTGATGCATACTGGAACCCCTGGCTCACATTGTAGGCTAACATGCGAGTTCAAGTCCACTGGATACTGGAATATAATTTTCTACCAAAACTGAAGTTCACCAATTTGCTCTGGATTTGATAGCTATGAAACAGTTTAAACTTTTATTTCACCAGGGACCTCCTTGAGTCTTTCCTCCTTCAAATTTTATTCCTCTGCACAATAATATTTTCCTTTCTCTTTCAAAATTTGTTCGCATTCTTTTGGAATAAAATTCTTGTCCCTTTTGCTGCAAGTGCTTTTCTGATCTTTTCCCTCTCATTCTTTCAATTCAGGGAAACAGCAACACAAATCCATTATATACCACTTCTCCCAAATTTAAATCAAAACTCATCTTAATTCCCTATTGTTATTTATATATTTATGGGGAAAAGTTAAAGATTTACTTACAACATAGTTAATGGAATATGTATAGGCAATACTAATTTTCTCTTTAATTTCATTAGGGATTCCCATGGGAGGTCCTGAACATTCAGGTTTATCGATATGTGCATGCTTGAAGCTGTTAAGACATAAATTCATGATATATAATTAAAAATACAAAATAAAAATGCAATTTCTTCCCAAGAATATTAAGATCAAAAGGTGAAATAAATCAAAACAATTAAGTGATTTTCTATCCTGTTAATGACAAAAAAATGAATTTTGTCATAGCCAAACTATTGCCTACACCATCCCTTATTAACCCTTTATGACCATGCAGCTCCAATGATATCATGCCCAGGTTCCACAGCTGTCCCTCAAATGCTACAATGTCCAAGGTCCTTTCCCAAGAGCACTCAAAATAGGTTTGGGAAACTTACGTATCCCTCCAAAATCACTCTATGACTCTAAATGAATAGGGCTGTGCTGGATATGACCGTTGTAAAGCTGGCGTGACACACATTGTATTCAGCCCCTCAGCTCAGTAATGGAGTGTCCCTGAACTCAATAGTGAATGCTAGGTATAGCAAGAGGCCAGATAAATGCTTTGTGTAAACTTTTGAGATTCAAATTTCACTGAAAATACAAGTTAACAGCAGTCACTGTACTGTACTCGCATACACCAGATTTTAAGGGTGAATCTAAAAACTTCAAAAGTTGTTTGCCAAAATCTACCACTTCATTGGTAATTTCAAACTACCATTTCACTGTCAGACCCCTGCACTTGCATGGTAGACAACTAAATTCAACACAAAATACGCATTACTGCCAGCATCTCAATTGAAAAGGATATAAGCAGGCATTTTCCATAAGAAATACAAGGGAATATAGAATAGACAATTTCAGCAGACAATGCACGCAAATGCACGATTTCTAATATGTTCAAAATATTTTGATAACATTTAATACTGTACAGGTAGTCACAAAATGCTGGAGTAACTCAGCAGGTCAGGCAGCATCTCAGGAGAGAAGGAATGGGTGACATAGAAACATAGCAAATAGGTGCAGGAGGAGGCCATTCGGCCCTTCGAACAAGCACCGCCATTCATTGTGATCATGGCTGATCATCCACAATCAATAACCCGTACCTTCCTTCTCTCCATATCCCTTGATTCCACTAGCCCCATGAGCTCTATCTAAATCTCTCTTAAATCCATCCAGTGATTTGGCCTCCACTGCCCTCTAAGGCAGAAAATTCCACAAATTCACAACTCTCTGGGTGAAAAGTTCCTTCTCACCTCAGTTTTAAATGGCCTCCCCTTTATTCTAAGACTGGCCCTGGTTCTGGACTCGCCCAACATTGGGAACATTTTTCAGTCTGAAGAAGGGTCTTGACCTGAAACGTCACCCATTCCTTCTCTCCTGAGATGCTGCCTCACCCGCTGAGTTACTCCAGCATTTTGTGTCTACCTTCAAGTTGAACCAGCATCTGCAGTTTTTTCCTACACATCCTTTAATATTGTACATATCTTTTAAATTTTGCATACCTTTTTGGTTCTAATTTAGCAGCCACAAGTCTTGCTCCAGCATTTCCAACTTCACTGTGGTAATATATTGTGATATCCACATGATTGAAGATATAGTAAGTGTCCTTCTCATTGAAGGAAGTCTGTACAATGGAATGTGAAAAATTAGTCATAAACTTAGTTATACTTGGTACTAAGATTTGTCTAAATTTGTGTGTTATTCATTTGTTTGTTACAATCAAGGTTTCATTGAAGAAAACTGAACTTACAAACATGCAATAATTTACCTCTTTTGCTCAAATGACAATGGCTTCTAAATGTCAAAAACTAATTACGTGGGGTGGCAGAGTGGTCACTGTCAAATGATTGTGAACACAGTCAAGACACTGTCAAGTCTAATCCATAGCACGTGGGAAACAAAATTAGTCTTTATAGAATTTAAAGAAACAAGATTGTACAAACCTTTCACCCACCTCATGCTTTTCTTTGATTGAAAGATACAGCATGGAAGCAGGCTCTTCGGCCCATGATGACAATTGATCACCCGTACATAATAGCTCTATGTTATCCCACTTTTGCACCCGTACATAATAGCTCTATGTTATCCCACTTTTGCACACAGGGACAATTTACAGAGGTCAATTAATGTACAAAGCAACAGCTCTATAGGATGTAGGAGGAAACCCAGAAGGTCACATTACATGCGATTCTGCAACACAGTTTCCTTCCCCAACAATAAAATATCGCATGTGCCAAACCTGGCATGGAACTAAAGAAAATATTTCCAATATCAGTAGACAAAAGGTGCATGAAATTAAGCACAGATTTCAATTCTGTGGACATAATCTGCACTGACACAGGAAGATTTGGGAAGGTGTTTTTTTGTGAAAGGAATGTTTGATTTTTTTTCTTGAACAGTTCTTTTGGAAATCCAGGAGGTACGAGTGCAGATACTGAACAGCTTCAACTCCGGCCATGCATTTGCCCACTTAATGACATTGTGTTTGAATCTTTGGTCAAAAATTAGGGTCAGCACTCAAATATCTAATATATTTGCAAACTTACGCTAATGACACAAGCATCTTTTGGGCGGCCAGCTTTTGTAATGTAGCAACCAATGGGAAATCCCGGATTACAAAATTTCTGTCCATCTTCCACATCATAGCACCATGTGACTGGCATATTATCAATGATCCTGCGTGCAAATTAAATATATTGATCAAAGGCATAAGTAGCTAATTTACATTAATGAATAAGCACTCCTCAGCTTCCCTTCATGAGCAAAAACGTGCACTACTACTCTATCGCTTGGTCTGTCAGTGAGCACTCCCATAATTTCATTAACTATTTTCTATGGTCCTAGGAATTAGAGCAGCCACTTCTCAGTGTTATGGGAAATACTGAATTTCTTTCTTTACCACAATGTCATAACTACCCATCATTACCCCTTCCCAACATTTCTAGAATGGGATCTGCATTCTACTCTTTGTTTTAACAGGGCTCTTGGGTTTCCCATCTTCTTCCGACCGCCTCTTCATTTCTAGATTATTGTGGCTACTACATGTACAAAGATCACACTTGCCTCTTAAACAATGCTTTTGTTGAAAAAGCCTCATCATCTCAAATATATATTTTCAGCAATTACATCTTCTTCATGATTATCTGTTTAATTATTTCCAGTCATGTGTAATTTTATAATTATTTTAAACACCGAATACATTGTGTTTTATCTTCTAACTTTTCCCTTTTGAAGGAGATTCAAACTCTGTTAGGGCCTGAGGGCCTCTCATGCTGGGCGTACACACCCAGCAGGAAGTCAGAACTCTGGACATTCTTCCTCGATGTAAAGATGATGGTCCCCTATTGCAAATCTCACCCGTCAAGCAATTTAGATTAGTTAAGCAAATATAGATAAGGATCTAACTTAGAATCATTCTGATCGATGTGATTAATCAAATTAATGAATGTGGTTATTGAAGCAGCAAGCCACCCTGAAATAAAACATCCACAGATAACTAATGCAGGATTGCATTCGACGAGTTAAAATGAACTAATCTGTGGCTTAACAACTGACTCGCTATCTGTCCCACTCACAAAGCCAGATGTCTCGGGGCCTACTCACCATCAGCCTCATTTCAGAGATATCTCTCTCATGTCTATCTCGCAATCACCCCACACCCCCAGGCCTAGTACTCAGATCATCATCAGTCTCAGCACATCTGCATTTCACCAAACTCCTCTACAACAGCATAGACAGGTGCCGGAGTCGGCCACCTGGCTCCTCAAACTTGCACCACTTTTCAATATCATGACTGGTCTGCTCGAGGACTCAACAGAGCCCTCAATTTCCAGTTCAGAGCCTCAATTCCCTGATCTCCTTTTAAACTACTTACAGTGATCTAGTTTCACAATTCTTGGGAGTGAAGAATTCCAGAGATTCATCACACTCAGAAGAAATTCCAATTCATCTCAGTTTTAAATTACCTTTAAATTCCCTTATCTGTGTAAATGTGTCTTCTTATTTGCAACACCCACCAGTTAATATATCTGAATGTCAATTTTGTCATGCTCCCACAGATCTATTTCAATAGGGTCACCACTCATTCTTCTAAACGCCAAAGAATACAGGTTTAATTTGTTAAAAGCTTTTCATGACAGGACAACCCTCTCAATCCAGCAATTATCTGATTGAATCTCTTCTGAACTGCCTACAATGCCGGTTCTCTGACAAAATTTACTGCATAACAGAGCTACAAATTTGTTTAAACATAACCTCTGTTTTGGAAACCCACTTCCAATCATTTTTATTTGGCTGCCTCTACAAGATGGTATACATAAAGGCACCATTAAAATCAAGTGAACAACACTGAAATCTTTGGCTGGCATTTTAGCATGTTTCATTTATTTGTTAACTTAGTTTACATGGCATGAGTTTTACAATAGAGGATTCAAACTCCACTCTCAGAATCTGTGCATGCAGTCTGGGATGAAACCTATGGACCCAAGGAAATGCTTAACTGGAGGAACATGCTGCATGAGAGATGACTGCACCAACAGTGTGTTTTCAAACCCTTCACTTGATTGGCAAGGCCACTGATATACCATCATAGTGCAATACAGCACAGGAACAGGCCTTTCAGCCCACCATATCCATGCTGAACACAATGCCAAGTCAAACTAATTTCCTCTACCTGCTCATGACCCTTACGCCTTCATTCCCCACTTATCCATGTGCCGATCTTAAAGCCTCTAAATGTCACTATTGTTGGTCAAAGCAAATATATTTTTATGCCTAACAGTAAGAAAAACATATTTGCAAAGTAAACCCAGCAATTAACAGCAAGATGGCTGTCCTATATTTGTCAAAAAATATGGCCAATTATATGAAAGCTCATGACTAATTTTAATGGGAACAATATGGCAGAACTATGAAATTATGTGACATATCTTTTCAAGAGGATGTTTACAGACAGAACAAATTATGTTTATTTTATATAAAGCAACCATAACTGTTTTGAACTACTCACCAATGATGTTGATAATTTAACTGCATGCCATTTTTTAAAAACATCAACTTTGATTTGTCCTCTGCTTTCCCAATGTTATATTCTTTTGTGCATACATGTTTACACACCTCCTGTTTCTTGAAGTGGAACTGCAAATTAACAAATCATCTTTCAGGTTTTGTTTAGAACACAATTTTTGAGAACTCCTCAAATTAACTATAATGTAGCTCATAAGGACAAATAAAATGTAACCGATTATTTCACATTACGTTTCTTTCAACTTTACTTCAATTCTTGGATTTCTGAGTTTGATTTTCGCAAGTTTGCTACTATGCAACAATCTTTATTGCAATAGCCATTTATCTCATAATATTGTGCATCAATGACAGGTGTCTTTGAAAGCATACCTTCTCCATTAGAGGAATAGTTCTGATCTATATGTGGCCAGTTTACTATTCAACACAGATGCCCATAAAATTCAAAGCAAGATCAATGCAAAAGCAAGATCAATGACCAAGATCATAATCACCTGTCCAAAATATCTCCTCCTGTGGTTTGTTTACCAATTTGTATCTGATTACTTTCTTCTGGTGTCTTAGATGTTTTCTTATGTTAAATACTACCATATAAATGCAAGCTGCTGATGTTATATGCATAAACTAAAGAAAGAATGAAGAAATGAATAGGAACCAGGGAGAAGCAAGAAGCTGGAGAAAAAAAGCAGAAAAAAGTAGAAGTGATGGATAAAATTAAGAAGCAAAATCTTAAAATGAGAGAAATCTATATAAAATTAGTTCTATATTGATTTTCAATTAACCTTACTCATGGTACCCAACAGAATGAGAATACTGAAGATAAATAAGACTGTAATCATATTATTGTACTTGTAAATAGGAAATTGAAAAAATTAAAAATATTGCAATAAACTACGGCTGCTGGGAACTAGTCATTGACCTGAAACATCATCAATGCTCCTCTATCCACCTGCCCGACACCTGATGCCGCCCAACACCGGATCATCCCAGCATTTTCTGCTTTTAAGACATTTTGGTAGAGCCTATCGTTTCAAGCAGAACAGTACTATGTGACAACCCGGCGATGTGAATAACAAAACTAAACAACATTTTCACTATCAGCTCACTTTCCTCAAGATTTTTTAAAAATACAAAAATGCTTTAACGATTAAGTTTTCTTGATGTGATCTTTTCCTTCAGGCATCCAAAATGTAGAACGTTCTTAAATTAGAAAGGGCTTCATTGAAAGGATCTACCATACAAACCATGATAAGTATGTAAAGGAACTTGAATCTGCTGAAAACTAATGGGTATTTTGTAACCACTGCGGTTACAATTTGTCTAATGGTGTCTATCCAGTTGAACCAGTTTGGCAGAATATAATAATGTTAGGGAGTCATGGAGAATTGGATTCAACAATTCGATACTTGAGAAAACTTAAAAGGCAACTGAGCTTTAAATGAAAACAATTTGACACTCTGGCCAGCACAACATGCATCAACCTTGGTTGATCTTACTCTCACTAGTCTGGCAAAATATAGATGTTACAACTGCCTGAAATAATTGAAATTGACAAGTGGAGGTGAAACTTGAGATGCAGTTATTTTGTACTTTTAACTCCCGCTTTGTACTTGAATATCTTTGAATGAGAAACATCTGCTTTTGTATGTATAAAATGAGAAACTGTATTTATTTGTAATTGAAGAAAGGCAAATCTTTACCTTGTATGGAGATGGCTCAATCCTCTCACCAAACAGTACTTGGCCAAGGTTTTCTGATGGGCGCTTTTCCTCTTCCAACTGACAGAAATCAAACCTTTACCAGGAAGAAACATTTTTACATTTTCCCAACTCAATAAATTTTCAATTTAAATGCAAGCTATTATTTGAACATGTAGATAAAGCCAGATTTTTTTTTCTAATAAATCAATTAATTGTCTAAGCACAAATAAATTCTAAAGGTTTCAAATTTAATACATTTACTTACGCAGCATACTCATAAGGAAGGACAGATTCCACCGAATCAAGCCTGTTTACAAATAATTCAATGGCAATCTGGAAGGGGACAAAGAGAAAAAAACTCTTATAAATTTTCCTGACAAGTTAACCTCAACTTATACAGTAATAATAAGGCTCTGGGGAGATGTAGACATCATGTGCAGGACTGTTTTACCAACTAAGGAAGCATATACGCATCAAAATGAGTGCAAAAATGTTTCACCTGATTGATTCCTGGGATGCTAGGTTAATCCTGAGAGATTATGATTGCACATACACTTGAGTTTGGAAAATGAGAGACTCTTGTCAAAACATACCACAGGAGCTGATGCAGTTAATGCGGGAGATTCTGGTTTGTCTGGATGTCTTGAACTAGTGGTAATTTTTAATACAAAAAAATAGACATTTCCTTCCAGAAAGCAAGAATCTCTCTAATTCTCTAAGAATTGTGGAGATACAGTTGTTGAGTACATGCAGGAAATAAGTAGAAAGATTTTGGGGCATTAAGGGAATTGAGGGAAGTGGAGTTGGTGCAGTAAAGCGGTACTCAGGTTAATGATCTATCATGACCTCCTACAATGACAGAGCAACTACAAGAGCCTTGGTGGCCTACTCATGCTTCTATTCATTGAAGGTCAAGTACTTGAATGTACTTTCAGGGTTTGGCGATGCAGAAAACATTGCAGCCTTGCCAAATTCTGTGCTTTACAAGATAAACACTAACAGAGTTTTAAATTGCTGAAGCAAATGTAGTTCTTTAAAAACTGTTTAATATTTATATTCAACATCAATGCAATTCAAGATTCAGATTATCACTTTTTCCTGGAATAATCCAAAGAACCTTTAGTCCACAATATCGCATGTGAAATACATTTTCAAGAAGGATGACTGAATAAAACAGGCAACTGAATGACGGCAGTTTGATATTGAAAAGGTTGGTCATAAATCTATGTAAATAAAGATTCATGAAGAATCACCGAATTTTCATTATTCAAATAAACAGCCTCATTTATCTCTCCTATCTCACCCTTTCTAAATTTGGGTGAAATAGTATAGGAGTTAAACTGCAGGCTCGGTAATCCAGAAATCAGGACGAACAATCTGAAAACCAGTGGCAGAAAATGTGCTCACAACCTGGTAAAAGAACCACATTTCATCAGTAACTATGCTGTTGTTTTACCCTATAGTTGAACTGAATGTCCTCTAGTTTACTAACTTGGAAAGGCCACCTGTGACATTGTCTGGGTTTGATGGCTATGTTCAATAATTCAGAGCAGCCAATTGTTCACGGTTACAATAGAAGTCTCAAACCTATTTCCCTTAATTTCCTTAAGGTACAAAATCTATCTTTAATCTTCTGAGCAACTGAACCTCCACAGTGCTTCTCGATAAAGAAATCGAAAGGTTCACGATGTGCGAAGAAAATACTTCTAATTTCTAAATGGCCTACCTCCTATTTTGAGATTGTGATCCCTGGTTCTTAAATCCTCAGCCATGGATAACATTGTATTGAGCCCTGTAGAATGTTGTCAGTTTCAATGATACTTCCATTTGTTCTTAAACACGAGAGTACAGAACTAATCTCTCTCCATTTCCGTTGCAACATGGCAAAGGTGTAATCCCTGGAACCTGTCCAATAGCACTTCACTATACACCCTCTACGGCAAGTATCTCCTTGGGGTCGGGGGTTTGCATAGGAGAAGGGTTTGTGCGAGCAGTTGGATGTGGATGGATGAGGGTGGGAGATGAATGGGGTAGTGGGGGTTGACGGTGGGAAGGAGTAATCAAGAGAGGAGAGGGAGTCATGGGGGGGGAGGGGGGGAGGTAGTGGGTGGAGAGGATGTTGCAGATGTCGAGGGAGGGGAGGGGTCGAGAGTGAGGAAGAGGGGTCAAGGGCGAGGAGGAGGAGGAGAATCAAGGGGGGGAGGAGGATCAAGTGGGGGAGGGGGTTCAAGGAGGGGAGGGGGATGAAGGGGGGGAAGGAATATCCAGGGGGATCATCATGGGAGGGGGGAACCGAGGGCATGGGAGGGGGGAACCGAGGGCATGGGAGGGGGGGATCGAGGGCAAGGGAGGGGGGATCGAGGGCAAGGGAGGGGGGATCGAGGGCAAGGGAGGGGGGATCGAGAGCAAGGGAGGGGGGTGTCGAGGGCAAGGGAGGGAGATGGGCGGGTGGTGAGGGAGGGGGTTGTGGTGAGGGAGGGGGGTGGTGAGGGAGGAGGGGGTGGTGAGGATGGGGTGAGGATGGGGTGGGGGGGTGAGGGAGGAGGGGGTGGTGAGGTAGGAGGGGGTGGTGAGGGAGGAGGGGGGTGGTGAGGGTGGAGGGGGTGGTGAGGGAGGGGGGGGTGGTGAGGGAGGGGGGGGTGGTGAGGGAGGGGGGGGTGGTGAGGGAGGGGGGGGTGGTGAGGGAGGGGGGGATGGTGAGGGAGGAGGGGGTGGTGAGGGAGGAGGGGGTGGTGAGGGAGGAGGGGGTGGTGAGGGAGGAGGGGGTGGTGAGGGAGGGGGGTGGTGAGGGAGGGGGGTGGTGGTGAGGGAGGGGGGGGGTGGTGAGGGAGGGGGGGGGGTGGTGAGGGAGGGGGGGGGTGTGGTGAGGGAGGGGGGGGGGTGGTGAGGGAGGGGGGGGTGGTGAGGGAGGGGGGGGGGGTGGTGAGGGAGGGGGGGGGGGGTGGTGAGGGGGGGGGGGGTGGTGAGGGGGGGGGTGGTGAGGGAGGGCGGGGGGGTGGTGAGGGAGGGGGGGTGGGTGGTGACTGAGTGCGGTTCCGCACGGCCCTGGTTCCCCCGCCCCCGGACCGGCCGCCTCACCTGACACTCGGCGCTATCGATGTCACAGAAGTTGACGGGGGCCAGGCCGGGCAGGTAGAAAGTGGAGGCGAGGCGGAGAGCGGCGGTGGCGAGCAGCAGCAGCAGCCGGGAACACGAACACATCCTCATCCTCGTCCCCATCCTCACCCTCCCGCTCGGCCCGCAGCGTCACAAACCGACACGTCAACGCGCACACCCGCGGCATTGTGGGACGGTGGAGGACTCCTCCCGCTGACACCTTGCGAGGGTGGGAGGTGCAGGGCTGTGGGAGGGGCACCATTTGAGATAGCACATGCTTGAAAGGCTGAAGGGTCTGGCTCTGTGAATCCCAGCAATGCCTCTGAAGAGGATATCTAGTTCAAAAAATCAGGAAACGTTGGAAATAGGGATGTCTAGTTCAAAATCAGGAAATGTTGGAAATAGGGATGTCTATTTCAAAATCAGCAAATGTTGGAAATAGGGATGTCTAGTTCAAAATCAGCAAATGTTGGAAATAGGGATGTCTAGTTCAAAATCAGCAAACGTTGGAAATAGGGATGTCTAGTTCAAAAAATCAGCAAATGTTGGAAATAGGGATGTCTAGTTCAAAAAATCAGCAAACGTTGGAAATAGGAATGTCTATTTCAAAATCAGCAAATGTTGGAAATAGGGAAGTCTAGTTCAAAATCAGCAAATGTTGGAAATAGGGATGTCTAGTTCAAAATCAGCAAATGTTGGAAATAGTTACAGTGCCCTCCATAATTTTGGGGACAAAGACCCATCATTTATTTATTTGCCTCTGTACTCCACAATTTGAGATTTGTAAATAGAAAAATTCACATGTGGTTAACGTGCACATTGTCAGATTTAAATAAAGGCAATTTTTATACATTTTGGTTTCACCATGTCGAAATTACAGCAATGTTTATACATAACCCCCCCCCATTTCAGGCACCATAACATTTGTGACACAGCAATGTCATGTAAATGAAAGTAGTCACAGTATTTTGTGGCATACCCTTTGCATGCAATGACTGCTTGAAGTCTGAGATTCATGGGCATCACCAGTTGCTGGGTGTCTTCTCTGGTGATGCTCTGCCAGGCCTGTGTTGCAGCCATCTTTAGCTTATGCTTGTTTTAATAATAATAATAATGCATTTTATTTATATAGCGCTTTTCATATACTCAAAGACGCTTTACAGAGATTTTGAGAACATAGGGAAATGAATAAATAGATAAATAAGTAAATAAATAAATGAACAGAGAAAGGAGACAGTAGGTGAGGTGACCTTCAGTGGTTGAAGGCAGTACTGAACAGGTGAGACTTCAGCGATGTTTTGAATGTGGTGAGTGTGGAGGAGTCTCTAACGGTTTGGGGTAGTGAGTTCCATAGGGTGGGAGCAGCGATGGAGAAAGCCCTGTCTCCCCAGGATCTGAGTTTGGTCTGGATGTGGGGGGATAGGAGATTGGCAGCGGCAGAGCGGAGGGTGCAGGTGGGAGTGTGCCTGTGGAGGAGGTCGGTCAGGTAGGATGGGGCCAGGTTATGGAGGGCTTTGTAGGTTATGAGGAGGATTTTGTACTGGATTCTCTGGGGGATGGGGAGCCAGTGGAGTTTATAAAGTACGGGGGTGATATGGTCACGGATCGAGGTGTGTGTGAGTAGACGGGCAGCGGAGTTTTGAATGTATTGAAGTTTATTGATGATTTTTGAGGGTGCGCCATAGAGGAGGCTGTTGCAGTAGTCCAGACGGGAGGTGATGAAGGCGTGGATGAGGGTTTCTGCAGCTGTGGAGGAGAGGGATGGACGGAGACGGGCAATGTTTTTGAGGTGGAAGAAGGCTGTCTTTGTGATGTGTTTGATGTGTTTGTCGAAGGAGAGGGTTTGATCAAGGATGATTCCAAGATTCCGGATGTGAGGTGAGGTGGATACTGGGAGACCATCAATGTTGAGGATGAAGTTTTGGGTGGATTTGGTGAGCGTTTTTGGACCAATGATGATGATTTCAGATTTGTTGCAATTGAGTTTGAGGAAGTTTGATTGAAGCCAAGATTTTATTTCAGTGATGCAGTTTGTCAGTGTAGAGTGTGTGGTGGGGGAGATTGACTTGGTGGAGATGAGGAGCTGGATATCATCGGCGAAGCAGTGGAAGTTGAGACCATGACGGCGGATTAATTGACCAAGGGGGAACAGGTAGAGGATGAAGAGGAGGGGGCCAAGGACTGAGCCTTGGGGGACACCTTGGGGGAGGGGAGCGGTGGGGGATTTACAGTTGTTAATGGAGATGAACTGGTGTCTGTCAGAGAGGTAAGATTTGAACCAGGATAGGGCTTTTCCGGTGATGTTAAGGGAGGTTTCAAGTCGGGTGAGGAGAATGGAGTGATTTATGGTGTCAAAGGCGGCGCTGCGGTCAAGTAGGATGAGGATGTTGAGGTTGCCAGCGTCGGAGGAGAGGAGAATGTCGTTTGTGATTTTGAGGAGCGCAGTTTCAGTACAGTGGTTTGAGCGGAATCCGGATTGGAAAGTTTCATACAGGTTATTGGTAGAGAGGTGGTATTTGAGTTGGGAAGCTACAGCACGTTCCAAAACTTTGGACAGAAAGGGTAGGTTGGAGATTGGTCTGAAGTTGTTTGGGGTGTCAGGGTTTAGACCAGGTTTTTTCAGAATGGGGGTGACAGCAGCGATTTTGAGGGATGGCGGGACGATGCCAGTGGACAGGGAGGAGTTTATTGTTGCAGTGATAAGTGGAGAGAGAGCAGGAAGGCAGGCCTTGACAAAGCTGGAGGGGATGGGGTCCAGAGAGCAGGTGGCAGTTTTTATTCCTGTGAAGAGGTCAGAGAGGTCGTGGTGGAGATTGGGGAGAACTGAGGCAGGGGCTGACAGGATAAGGGGGGGCAGGTGGTTTGAGGGGGAGCAGGTGCGTTGGTGGTTAAGGTGCTGTAGATGTTGTCTATTTTGCTTTGGAAGAATGAAAGGAAAATGGTGCATTTGTCAACTGTGAATGATTGGGAGATGGTGTCCAGGGGGCTGAGGAGTTTGTTTATTGTAGAGAAGAGTGTTTTTGGGTTTCCGGAGCCAGAGTGAATTATTTGAGAGTAGTAGGTGGAGTGGGCACGGGAGAGGGCATCTTTATAGTGCTGTATGTGGTCTTTGTAGGCTTGGGAGTGAATTGTGAGACCTGTTTTGTTGCGGAGTCTTTCAAGTTGGCGGGCATGAGTTTTCATCACGTGGAGTTCAGGGGTAAACCAGGGAGCAGAGTGGGTGAAGGAAACTGTTTTGGTTTTTATAGGTGCAAGCTGGTCGAGGCAGGAGGAGAGAGTGCGGTTGTAGTAGTCAGTGAGGTCAGAGGGGCTGTGTAGGTCAACGAAGGGAGAGGCGGACATTATTTCAGAGAGGGAGGATGAGAGCGAGGTAGGTGAAACAGAGTTCAGCTTGCGGAAGTTGATTTTGCGTTTTTGCTTTGGAGCTGGGGTGGGAATGTTGACAGACATGGTGATGGCTAAGTGATCAGAGAGGGTGGGGTCGGAGCCAGAGAGGTGATGTAGTGGGGGCTAGTCCCCTTCAGTTTTCTCTTCAGCATATAAAAGACATGATCAATTGGGTTCAGATCGGGTGATTGAATTGGACACTCAAGAATTGACCATTTTCTAGCTTTGAAAAACTCCTTTGTTGCTTTAGCAGTATGTTTGGGATCATTGTCTTGGTGTAGAATGAACCGCCGGCCAATGTTTTGAGGCATTTGTTTGAACTTGAGCTGATAGGAAGTGTCTATACACTTCAAAATTCATTGCGACTACCATCAGCAGTTGTATAATCAATGAAGATAAGTGAGCCATTACCTTCAGCAACCAGACATTCCCAGGCCATAACACCCCACCACCGAGTTTCACAGATGAGGTGGTATGCAGTTCCTTCTCTCCTCCATACTTTGCTCTTGCCATCACTCTGATATAAGTTAATCTTCGTCTCATCTGTCCACAAGACCTTTTTTCAGAACTGTGGTTGCTCTTTTAAGTACTTCTTGGTAAACTGTAACCTGGCCATCCTATTTTTGCAGCTAACCAGTGGTTTGCATCTTGCAGTGTAGCCTCTGTGTTTCTGTTCATGAAGTCTTCTGTGGACAGTGGTCATTGACAAATCCACACCTGATTCCTGAAGAGTGTTTTTGATCTGTCGGACACGTGTTTGGGGATTTTTCTTTATTACAGAGAGGGAGTATGGGGAGAAGGCGGGAATGGGGTACTGATTGAGAATGATTATCCATGATTGCATTGAATGGCTCGAAGGGCCGAATGGCCTACTCCTGCACCTATTGTCTATTGTCTAATTCTTCTGTCATCAGCTGTGGAGGTCTTCCTTGGCCTGCCAGTCCCTTTGTGATTAGTAAGCTCACCAGTGCTCACTTTCTTCATAATGATGCTCCAAACAGTTGATTTTGGTAAGCCTAAGGTTTGGCTGATGTCTCTAACAGTTTTATTCTTGGTTCTAAATCTCATAATGGCTTCTTTGACTTTCATTGGCACAACGTTGGACCTCGTGTTGATAAACTACAATAAAAGTTTCCTAAGGTGATGGAAAGACTGGAGAAAAGACAAAGTGCTGTGAGCTCTCTTATACCTGCATGAAGGAGGTATAAAATGTATAAAAATGGCCTTTACTAAAATCTGGCAATGTGCACTTTAACCACATGTGATTTTTCTATTACAAATCTCAAATTGTGGAGTACAGAGGCAAATAACTAAATCATGGGTCTTTTTCCCAAACATTATGGAGGGCACTGTACCTAGTCCAAAATCAGAAAATGTTGGAAACAGGATGCCTGAAATGATTGGGTTGAAGATAGACACAAAATGCTGGAGTAACTCAGTGGGACAGGCAGCATTTCTGGAGAGAACATTTCAGGTTGAGACCCTTCTTCTGACTGGTTCAGACTGGATAGATTGTGTCTATCTTCAGTATAAACCAGTATCTGCAGTCCCTTCCTACACATTAAATGTTTGAGTTGTTCCTCTTCCTATTGAATCTGACCTGGGGAGTGTTTCCAGCATTTTCTGTTTTAATTTCAAGTTTTCAGCATATGTTGTTTTCAATTGTTGGGTGGAACATTCTTTTGCCTCTGAATCAGAAGTTTGTGGTTCAAATCTCACTCCAGAAATTTACCCCATCCCACCAGTGTGGTATGGAGGGGTACTGGGATCCACTACGATATTAAACTTGGGTAGATTTGAAACATCCCATGAGAGTATTTTGAGGTTTTGCTAATGTCATTGATATTTATCTCTCACTCAATGTCATTCAAGCTAATTACTTGCTTTGTTTTGCTGCTGTTTGCGATAGATTGCTCTGCACAAGTTGACTGCTGTGCTTCTCACATGAGAATGTACAAGGCAAGATGAATACGTTTGCAGATGATACTCAATTCGCCCGTATCACAGATAGCGAAAAAGTGGTTATCAAAAATTACAGCCGGATATTGACCAGCTGGGCAAGTAGACTGAGAATGGCTAATGGTTTAATGCGGTTAAGTTCAAGGTGTTGCATTTCGGGAAGTCTAACCAGGGCAGGACCTTCACCGAGAATGGCAGGTCCCTGGGAAGTGTTGTAGAGCAAAGGATTGAGGAATGCAAGTACATAGTCCCCTGAAAGAGGCGTCACAGATAGTTTGGGTGGTCAAAAAGACTGTTGGTATATTGACCTTCATCAGTCAGAATATTAAGTACAGAAGTTGGGATGTTATGTTACAGTTGTACAATATGTTGACAAGGCTGCATTTGGAGTATTATGCTCAATTTTAGTCATCCTTCTATAAAAAGGATGTCATTAAGCTGGAAAGAATGCAGAGTAGTTTTACGAGGGTGTTACCAGGACTCACGGGTCTGAATTATAGGGAGAAGCTGAGCAGGGTAGGACTTTATTTCTTAGAGCACAGGAAGCTTAGGGGTCAACTTACAGAGGTGTATAAAGTCACAAAGGGAATAGATATGGCGAATACAGTCTTTTCCCCAGAGCAGGGGAATCAAGAACAAGATGTTAAAGGTATAAGGTGAGAGGGGGAAGATAGGAACCTGAGAGACCACAAAAAGCTGGAGTAACTCAGCGGGCCAGGCAGCATCTCTGAAGAAGGGTCTCGATCCGAAACGTCACCCATTCCTACTCTCCAGAGATGCTGCCTGTCCCACTGAGTTACTTCAGGTTTTTGTGTCGACCTTTGATTTAAACCAGCATCTGCCATTCTGTCCTACTATATTCGATTTAACTTTCTAGCATACTTTAACTTAATTAGTCTACATTCACACGCGGGCCCGCCCCAACCTGACAATGTCACATTCTGCCAAACCACTGGTCCCGGAAGACGTTTCAAACCCACATTGTTTTTTTGGGCGTTGCTCCTCACCAATAAATACTTTTAAAAAAGTGTTTACATATCAATGCCAATTCAATTTACAGTAAACCCTCGTTATTACAGACTACTATTTAACAGATTTAGGTTATAGCGGATGGACCTTCACTGCCAAGCCAGGCTCCGAAGCCAATCCCGGCCCGCACTGCCTCCCCGGCCATTTCTAGGCCAGATCTACTAAACTTCACTGCTAGTATTGGCTGCTGACACCAGGTCTCACAGCCTCCCTGCCACGCCACACCCGACCCGCACCGCCTCCCCGGCAGTTTCCAGGCCAGAATTACTGAACTTCACTGCCAGGCCTGGCTGCCATAGCCAGATCACATCGCCTTCATGGCTGCTTCCAGGCCAGACATACTGCCACCACCGCCAGCCCACACAGTTTCCTCGGCTGCTTTCAGGACACGCCTGCCACCACAACCGATTTACCTGCACTCCGGCCGCCCGCAGGCCGCAACCAATGTCTCCGTCGATTCTCACCTCTCCCCTGGCTGCTAGCAGACCCGGGCTGTCAACTTACCTGGATTCCAGGCCCAGTTCCAGACCGAGAGTCTGAAGAAAGTTCTCGACCCGAATCGTCACCTATCCATGTTCTCCAGAGATGCTGCCTGACCTGCTGAGTTACTCCAATAGTTTGTGTCCTTTTGTGTATTAACCAGCATCTGCAGTTGTTTGTTTCTACCACATATCCAATGATGCTCTAAATCCCTTACTCGGTTATTGTGAACAATCAGCAATAACGGACACAATTCCCCTAAATATGGTCCGTTATAATGAGGGTTTATCGTAATAAGAAACTGACTGCAGAAGTTGTGATTTAATAGAATAATTACCTGGTACAATGAGTTTGCCTAAAAGACATTAAGTAATTTAAATCAGGTTGCTCCCAGTGAGTGGACTGGATACACTAAATTAAAAGTATCCTAACTTGGCAGTTATAAACCGATGTTCAGTAGAATTATGTGACTGTTTCTCAATGCATCAAGACATACTTTTAATATAGAGAAAATATAGAAACATAGAAAAATAGGTGCAGGATAAGGCCATTCAGCCTTTCGAGCCAGCACCATTCAATATGATCATGGCTGTTGTTGTTTATATTTTATTTTGAACAACAAAAGATAAAAACAAAACAAAATAACAATAAAATGAAATGAACGATAAACCTATACACAACTCAATGAATAAATTCTCATAAACAACACAAATTAAATCTTACATGTTCGAAAAGGAGTAGGAGGAAATATACACTTATTTATTCCTACCCCTTCTCCCCAACTCATTAATTAATTCACAAACTTTATCTCATCTACATACAGTATATATATACACAACCTATACACAACTCAATGAATAAATTCTCATAAACAATACAAATCAAATCTTACATGTTCGAAATGGAGTAGGCGGAAGTACACACTTATTTATTCCTACCCCTTCTCCCCTAGTCATCAATTAATTCACAAACTTTATCTCATCTACATATAGTATATATATATGTAGATGAGATAAAGTTGCCCATTTCTCCTACATCCAACACATCAACGTCAAGAACTGACTGTTCACTTGCTGCCTAATATATCCCACCCCTTGACAGGTGCCATTGTAACAAGATAATCAATGTTATTCACTTCACCTGTCAGTGGTCATAATGTTTTGGCTCATCGGTGAATGTACATATGTACAAATATATACATACATACATATATCCATACATATGCCCCATAAATACATACATATATACACATATATGCACACACACAAACATACATATATGCAGTTTATAAACAATTATCCAAATTCTATGTACAATGCGAATATCACACTGTGTCAATAAACTAAAACTTAATTTCATCGTCATCACAGCGTTTCCTCATTCTCTAGAAAAACCTCTAGAAAATATTGTTTTTGTACATCTTCTTGAACTGATCATCTAAAATCAGTATCCCGTTCCTGCTTTTCCCCATATCCCTTGATTCCTTTAGCCCTAAGAGCTCTATCTAACTCTCCCTTGAAAGCATCCAGTGAATTGGCCTCCTGTCTTCTGAGGCAGAGAATTCCACAAATTCACAACACTCTGAGAGAAAATGTTTTTCCTCATCTCAGTCCTAAATGGCCTACCCCTTACTCTTAAACTGCGACCCATGGTTCTGGACTCCCCCAACATTGGGAACATTTTTCCTGCATCTAGCCTGTCCAGACCTTTAAGAATTTTATATGTTTCTATAAGATCCCCTCTCATCCTTCTCAATTCCAGTGAATACTAGCCCAGTCGAACAATTCTTTCATCATATGCCAGTCCCGCCAACCCGGGAATTAACCTGGTGAACCTACGCTGCACTCCCTCAATAGCAAGAATGCCCTTCCTCAAATTAAGAGACCAAAATTGCACACAATACACTAGGTGCAGTCTCACCAGGGTCAAGTACAACTGCACTAGGACCTCCTTGCTCCTAAAATCAAATCCTCTCGCGATGAAGGCCAACATGCCATTAGCTTTCTTCACTGCCTGCTATACTTGCATGCTTACTTTCAGTGACTGATGTACAAGCACACCCAGGTCTCATTACACCTCCCCTTTTCCTAATCTAACACCATTCAGATAATAATCTGCCTTCCTGTTCTTGCCACCAAAGTGGATAACCTCTCATTTATCTACATTGTACTGCATTTGCCATGTATCTACCACTCACCCAACCTATCCATGTCACCCTGCAGCCTCATAGCATCCTCATGGCAGCTCACACTGCCACCCAGCTTTGAGTCATCCGTAAACTTGTAGATGTTACACTTAATTCCCTCGTCTAAATTTGTTAATATATATTGTAAATACTGTAACTGGGGTCCCAGCACCGAGCCTTACGGCACCCTGCCATTCTGAAAAGGACCCATTAATTCCCACTCTTTGCTTCCTGTCTGTCAACCAGTTCTCTATCCATGTCAATACCCAACCCCCAATACCAAGTGCTCTAATTTTGCATACTAATCTCTTGTGTGGGACCTTGTCAGAGGCTTTTTGAAAGTCCATATACACCACATCTGCTGGCTCTCCGTTATCCATTCCACTTGTTACATCCTCAAAAAATTCCAGAAGATTAGTCAAGCATGATTTCCCCTTCATAAATCCATGCTGACTTTGACCGATCCTGTCACTGCTTTCCAAATGCGCTGCTATTACATCTCTAATAATTGACTCAAGCATCTTCCCCACTACCGATGTAAGGCTAACTGGTCTATAATTCCCTGTTTTCTCTCTCCCTCCTTTCTTAAAAAGTGGAGTTAAGTTAGCTACCCTCCAGTCCACAGGAACTGATTCAGAGTCCATGGAACATTGGCGAATGATCACCAATGCATCCACGATTTCTAGGGCCACCTCCTTGAGTACTCTGGGATGTAGACCATCAGGCCCGGGGGTATAATTACTGATAATAAAGGAATAATGACTGATTTTGCCATTCTGCAATCCAACTGTAACATTTTGAGATGATTTTTCAGACCCTGTAAACAATTGCCTGTTCATCAATGCTTCATGACTGCAGATGGGCATCGAAAGCTTGCCAAGACTTCATTGACATTTCTACAACACTTGCAACGTGTTTGTGTTTGCTATTGTGTTAGCCCTGGAGAGATTTTAAAAAACAATAACTTGCCATAGGTCAAATATTCCAGAGTTAGTGATAAGTGAGACCATCGAATGGGAGGGAGGCAGTTTGGATTAGGAGCTGGTGTAGACTAATAACCACAGGGCTTGGTGTAAATTAAGACTTTAGAAACAAATTTGTGGATGACGCCAAGTTTACTGAGGGAGGAGAGTCAGTCGAATCTGGGGGTAATGAAAGTTTCAACAGAAGGTGAGGTGAAGCAGAACAGGATAGCACAGGTGAAAAAAAAATTCTAGAGGATGGAGAGACACAGACACAATGTGCTGAATAATCTGCCCCTGTGCCGTAAATATTTTGTGGTCCTATGAAATCCGGGATAGCGAGTCAAAGGTCAGATTCAAATAATATGCTAAGGTTAAGAGGAACCAATTGTTTTTTTAAAGTTTAATTTAGTTTAGTTTATTGTCACGTACAGCAAGGTAGAACAAAAAGCTTTTTTGTTGTGGAAAAACTATACATGATTACAATCAAGCCACCCACAGTGTACAGGCAAAGGCGATAACGTTTTGTGCAAGATAAAGTCCAGTAAAGTCCAATTAAAGATAGTCAGAGGGTCTCCAATAAGGTCGTTAGTAGCTCAGGACCACTCTCTAGTTGTTCCAGTCCAATCTGAAATGCTTTAGACTTTGAGGGGGAAATTAAAGGATTTAAAGTGCATTACCATTTCTGACCACTGAGAGCTGCTAAAACTCCAAACATAGAAACATAGAAACATAGAAAAAATCCTCTCGCTATGAAGGCCAACATGCCATCAGCTTTCTTCATTGCCTGCTCTACCTGCATGCTTACTTTCAGTGACTGATGTACAAGGACACCCAGGAGTTGTTGCACCTCCCCGTCTCCTAATCTGACACCATTCAGATAATAATCTGCCTTCTTGTTCTTGCCACCAAAGTAGATAACTTCACATTTATCCATTTTATACTGCATCTGCCATGCATCTGCCCACTCACCCAACCTATCTAAGTTACCCTGCAGCCTCATAGCATCCTCCTCACAGCTCACACTGCCATCCAGCTTTGAGTCATCCGCAAACTTGGAGATGTTTTAATTTAATTCCCTCGTCTAAATCGTTAATATATATTGTAAATAACTGGGGTCCTAACACTGAGCCTTGCAGCACCCACTAGTCACTGCAATTAACTGACAGAATGGAGGTTGGGCAGCAAATTTTTAATTGGCCATTACTACAGTTGAGCTTGATGATAAAAATTAATGCAGAGATTGAATAGTTTCATTATTATGCTGTCCAGCTGAGATCCAGCCATCCACAATTAATATGGACTGAACATTGTTCACAATTAAGGGGTTAAAGGGTTATTATATGATCGGAAGTCTTACAACCTAACCTGCACAGGCATTTCTAAGAGGCAGGTGGAATAAACTTGACATGATTTTCACCAATATTAAAGCAGGATGTCTTATAGGCTTCCATGCTCACTCATATCCACAACAACCACAACAGGTATGCTGAACCATAAAACTCGCATATGACTACAAACACAATTCACCCATATCCTGAAGCTGATCACATGCTAACACGGATTGCTGAACTGGATGATCTGGAGTTAACTACTCATCTATACACTAATCATAAGCCACAGGATATGGAAAATGACATTGATCCAGAAAACAATTTTTTCTTGAACATCAACAACGACTGTCACTATTATACTGATGAACAGTACAATAGCACATTCAAAACCGAAAACAACATTTCAATAATCCACTTCAACAGTAGAAGCCTGTATGCTAATTTCCATGACATCAAGGATTATTTAAATCAATTTACACAGCCCTTTAACATAATTGCAATATCAGAAACTTGGATCAACAGTGTAAGGGGCATGGATTTTGAACTTGAAGGATATGAACTGATTTGTATGAACAGAAAAAACAAAAATGGTGGTGGTGTAGCTCTTTATGTAGACATGAATTATAATTATAAGGTGGTGGAAGAAATCTCAACTGTGGTAGATAATGTACTTGAATGTGTTACAATAGAAATATGTATGGGAAAGAAAAAAAATGTAATTGTGAGTTGTATATATAGAACATCAGAGTCTAATATAGACACATTTAAAGACTGGATGGAGGAACATTTTACAAAAACAAATCATAAAGTTATGTTTATCTGCGGCGACTTCAATATTGATTTGCTAAATCCAAATAATCATAAAATGACTGAGGAATTTATCAATACATTGTACAGTATCAGCCTATATCCCAAAATCACCAGACCCAGTCGGATTACTTCCCATTGTGCTACATTAATTGATAATATATTTACTAATGATATAGATAACAATACAGTAGGAGGATTATTAGTAAATGACATCAGTGACCACCTTCCAGTTTTTACAGTTTATAACAGCAACTACGGAAAAAATAAGCCGCAGGACAATAAACAAGAATACCGAAGGGTTAGGACAGAAGAGTCCATGGTTGCACTTAAAAATGATTTACTTGCACAAAACTGGGAATTAATATATAAAGAAAATGATATTGATAAAGCTTATGACGAATTTTTAAGAATATTTAAAATACTATATGATAAAAATTGTCCAATGAAACAATATTGTAGAGAAATAAAGTATAAAGATAATCATTGGATGTCAAAAGGATTGCTAAATGCCTGCAAAAAGAAAAACACACTATACAGAGAATTCATTAAACATAGAACTACAGAAGCAGAAAATAAATATAAGAAATATAAAAACAAGTTAACTAATATCATGAGAAATTGTAAGAAAGAATATTATAATAAATATTAGAAAACAATAAACACAACATTAAGGGTATATGGAATATATTAAACAGCATAATTAGAAATAACTCTAGACAGATTAATTACCCGCAGTATTTTATAGAAAATGATAAGACTCTAAATAACATGGATGACGTGGTTAATAAATTTAATAATTTTTTTGTAAGTGTTGGACCTAATTTAGCAGAAAATATCCCAGATCCGGTGACATCTAATGATAATCTTATAGAAACGAATCCAAGTAAAATGTTTCTTAAACCGGTAGAAGAAATGGAGATTGTAGATATTGTTAATAAATGCAAAAATAAAACATCCATTGATTATAATGAGACAGATATGAAAATAGTAAAAAAGGTAATTGATGGGATTTCTAAACCACTAACACACATTTTTAACTTATCATTACAAACCAGTCAATTTCCCAATAATATGAAAATAGCTAAAGTTATTCCGCTGTATAAAACTGGAGATAAACACCACTTCACAAATTACAGACCTGTTTCTCTTCTCCCACAGTTCTCTAAAATTCTGGAAAAACGTTTCGTCAACAGATTAGACAATTTCATAGATAAGCACAATTTACTCTCTAATCGTCAATATGGATTCAGAAGTAACCGGTCAACATCACTAGCTTTAACTGAACTCATTGAACAAATCACAAATTCTATAGATAAAAAGAAATATGCTGTTGGGGTATTCATTGATCTAAAAAAAGCATTCGATACAATAAATCATGAAATATTAATCAATAAATTGGAACTATATGGGATTAGGGGGTTGGCTTTAGAGTGGGTTAGAAGTTATTTAAAGAACAGGAAACAATTCGTGAAGATGGGAGAATATCAGTCTGGATGTTTGGACATTGTGTGTGGAGTCCCCCAGGGGTCAGTGTTGGGTCCTAAACTCTTCATCATCTACATCAATGATATATGTAAATTATCAAAAATATTGAAATTCATCCTATTTGCTGATGACACTAACATTCTTGGTTCTGGTGAAAATTTACAGCAACTTTTGGACAGTATCACCTCAGAATTTTGCAAAATTAAAAAATGGTTTGACATTAACAAATTATCACTAAACTTGAGCAAAACAAAAATTATGATATTTTGGAACAGTAAAATAAACAATCAAGCACAGGTACAGATAGAGGGTGTTAACATAGAAAGAGGAAATGAAACTAAATTCCTTGGGGTGATAATAGATGAAAATATTTGCTGGAAATCTCACATTAAACATATCCACAGTAAAGTATCTAGAAGCATTTCAGTTCTGGCCAAAGCAAAACATTTCCTAAATAACAAATCACTTCGCATTCTGTTCTGTTCACTAGTTTCACCTTATTTAAGTCACTGTATAGAGGTGTGGGGAAGTACATATATAAGTTCACTACAACCACTATTCATACTGCAAAAAAGAGCCATTAGAATAATTCATAATGTCGGTTTTTGTGAACACACCAACTCATTATTTATAAAGTCTAAAATAATCAAATTTTATGACATTGTGGAATATCAAACAGCTCAATTCATGTACAAAGTGAGAAACAATTTGCTACCAAGTAACTTACAGGAAATGTTTTATGAAAGAGAGGGGGGGTATAATTTAAGGGGAACATTACATTTCAAGATTCGCAATACTCGAACAACAATGAAAAGATTTTCTATATCAATCAGTGGAGTAAAGCTATGGAACAGAATGAATGCGGAATTAAAACAATGTTCAAACATCATCCAGTTCAAAAACAAATATAAACACATGATTTTTGCTAGGTACAGTGAGGAGGGGGATTAACAGTCACCAGGGGTCTACATATAATAACACATCATTATTTAAATAAGTATATCTATATGAACATATAAGGGTGCATGAGTATTTTTGTATTAATATCTGACTTATTATACGGGTGGGTGACTATATTTGTATTTATATTTTGTATGTAAATGGTCGGGTATATGTATATATATGATTGGCCTAATGTCTGTATATATATCAGATGTAGTTAATATAGACATTATTGTGTAAATAGGTATATTCATATGATTGTAGGGGTGAGTATATATGTAGTTATATATGTATTTTAGGTATTAGTTATTATAGATAATACTTGATAAATATTGATTAGGGAATGGGGGTAGGATTAAATAAGTTCGCACTTCTTCCTACTCCTTTTCGCACATGTAAAGACGTTAAGTAATGGATGAAATTCTTTGTATTTCTTCTGTTTTTTTGTTTATTTTGTTTTTTAATTGATGTCTTTTAACATGTACGAAATAAAATAAAATGAAATGAAATGAAATGAAATATCAGAAGGAATGATGGCTTTATTTGATTTCCTTTCCTTTATTCCTGTAAAATTATTCATAAAACATTAATTTCTTACATTCCATAGCAATGCAGCTTAAGCTGGTACCGCAGTTTCCACATTACTCTTTGTCTAAAGCATTGAAGTTGTAACAGGGACAACAAAACATTTCAGGGAAGCAGGAGTTACCTCTCAGCTAACGGTCTGACAGGGTGACTTGGGGAAAGATTATGTCGGAAAATCAGCTTCACAGCTCTGGAAAGGAAAGCCTCGGGTAAAATGTGTCATTTTATGGATGGATGCCACTCCAGGTTGTCTCAATGTGCCGTTCAACCAACAAGATGCTTGCTGAAATATAGTCAGAGTGCAGGAAATGGGATGCAATCCCGCAAATAGAAATGTTGTTGTGATCAAGTTATCGCTTTTACTGATGTGGGGTTGAATGTTGGGTGCATGAACACAGAAGACAACTGCCTGCTCTACCTTTTGTGTAGGATGGAACTGCAGACGCTGGTTTACACCGAAGATTGACATGAAATACTGGAGTAACTCAACAGGTCAGGCAGCATCTCAGGAGAAAAGGAAAAGGTGACGCTTCGGGGCGTGACCCTTCTTCAGACTGTTCAGGTTCTGAAGAAAGGTCTTGACCCGAAATGTTACCCATTCCTTTTCTCCAGAGATGCTGCCTGACCCGCTGAATTACTCCAGCATTTTGTGTCTATCTTTGCTCTACATTTTCATAGTGCCATTAGATCAATTGCATCTAATTGGTATGTTGCATCCAAAAGCCAAATCCATCGATAGTGTGGCACTGCCTCAATGTTGTCCCTCTGACAGTGTGGCACTCTTTCAGTACTACTCTTCTGACAGAGGCCATTTCCCAATCCGTCAGTACATCCCTTCAACAGTGCAACTCAATATTCCCTTTCAACAGCGCAGCATTCTCTCATTACTGTTTCTCTAATGGTGCAGTGCTCCATCAGCATTGCCCCTCTGAAAATGAGGTGTTCCCCCAAAGCTGCTTCTCTGATTCTGGAATGCTAACTGAGTGGTCCCCTAAACTGCCGACTGGATGAGGTCAAGTGAAGTGGATATGAGTTTGAGGATGATAACTAATGCAAACATACAAAACAGTGAGGCAAGTAACATCCTGATGTTCCATCAAGATTATCTGATGCATTGGGACCTTGCAATAGGATAATTCATCACTGGCCCACCCAGTACTAACCTCTCCATCCTACCTCCTCCAGGCATCTTCCTAGGAAGGGAACAGAATAAAGTTGTAAGGCTGATGAAGGGAGAAGACTTCGAGGGAATGGAGATGTTATGATCTTCGGGCCAGAGGAGAATCAAAGATGTGTAGATATAACACGTGTTAGTCACGTTGATAGGGTGATTCATCTGGCTCAGGCAACTGGTGAGTTCCAGTTGACTTCAGATCTGTGCCGAAATGTTGAATGCCAAATCTCACTGACCATTTCCCTCTAATCCTTCTCTTCATACACCCCACATCCACTCCAATCTTTTCCATCTCCCCACCACCTCTTTCTCTCCAACTCAACCTCCCTCTCTCTTAACTAACTGTTTTGCCTTTACCCCTCAGCAGCACTGTTATCTTGTCGAACTCCTCCCTTCCCCTTAAATACCACTTCCCACCACTCTCCACCGCACTCTGCACTCAGCTTAAGGAAGTAACAGAAACACAACCTTTATATGAAATTCACATTGGGTGATACGTCAGCTAATTGTCAAAAGATAATCAATTAACTGCTCTCACTGATTAAATGTTCCATAGTGGGGAAATTTTGTGACGGACCAAATCACAATTGACATTTTGTTTTACCAAATGTTCCATTAAAGAAACTTATCTTCAAGCATGTTTCTTTGTATTATTCATCCAGAAAAAATACAAAAATGATTGTGCAGTGCTGATGTCCCTGTTCAATGATTCGAATGAGCATAATGTTCACTCTTTATGCCATGCTTATTATTTGGTTGGAGTGCTTTTATTCAATATATGAATGAGGGAAAAAAAAGCATGAAATAATACTGAGAACTAAGGTTAAAAACAGACATGGGGCACTTCATCAAATTGATGGGGTTTGGATTGCTGAATTTGGAACACAGGAGGAGATTGAAAATTTTAAATGAAAACTGCAGATATTTTAAATTTTAAATAAAAGTAGAAAATGCTTTAAACACGCAGCAGTTCAGGCAGTGTCTGTAGAAGTAGAATCAGTCATCTTTTCAGATCAGAGACCCTTCATCAGAACTGATGAAGAAAATTAAAACAAAAGGTAATTTTAAGTTGCATAAGGTGGTGGATAGGATCGATGGGACAAAAGTGATAGCTGTGACAGGACAAGACCAAGACAAATGGGTTGATGGAGCAGTTGTGAGGCGATTATACTTCTTTTTCTGTGTTCAGTGTTGCCAACAACAAAGCTGTGGGACATGCCCTGCAAGTTAGACTGGTCACAGAGAAAGACAAAGTGTGCCAACATCACACATCAATGACTAAAAACAGGTCGTTCCCAATCAGACAGAGAACGCAAGTTGCCTAAGGATTTAAAATGAGGCCAGAAGAATTATGCAATCTGTAAATTTCTATCCCAACAAGAATTCACCCATCTCAGTTTGCAACTTTCAGTCGACCCCTGTTTCAGCAGCTTCTTGGGAGAAAGAGTTCCAAATTCCCCATGTGAGGAAGAGTTTCCCTGATGTCACCTTGGAACAGTGGGGCTCAAATGTTCTGTCTTCTTGTTTTGGATTCATCTGCTCATCCTAGGGAGAGTAACATTCGCTGTAATCCTGCAAACAAACCAGGGAGTATAATCACAGATGGAAATTACATCATGTATGAAGTAGTCTTTGGATACAGTTATTCATTTTTAATTGGAAATAGGAGCCTGTTTTGACTGACAACCTAGGACCATCCAATCTGGTACTGAAGAGCCATTTCACTTTCCAATTTGCCATTTGGAGGCAGGTTATTATCAACCACCAATGGCTGGAATGAGGAGCGGTGGACTTGGTGACAGAACAGTACAGCACGAGAACAGGCCTTCGGCCCTCAATGAACATGGTGCCAAGACCATCACTTATTGGGCGGCACGGTGGCGCAGTGGTAGAGTTGCAGCCTTACAGCGAATGCAGCGCTTGAGACTCAGGTTCGATCATGTATGTGTAGGGTAGTGTTCATGTGCAGGGATTGCTGGTCGGTGCCGACTCAGTGGGCCGAAGGGCCTGTTTCCGCGCTGTATCTCTAAACTAAACAAAACTAATCCAGGCATCATTCTGATAAACCTCTGCATCCTTTCCAAAGCCTCCACATCCTTCCTGCAATGGGGCAACCAGAACTGCACACAATACTCCAAATGCGGCCTAACCAAAGTCCTATAAAGCTGCATCGTGACTTCCTGACTCTTATACTCAATGCTCCGACCTATGAAAGCAAGCATACCATAAGTTTTTTTTTTATCAGTCTATCTGCTTGTGTTGGGAGTTACGAACTTGGATCCCAAGATCCATCTGTACATCAACAATATTAGGGATCATGCCATTAATTGCATATTTCCCCCTTACATTTGACCTCCCAAAGTGCAACATTTGCTCCGATTAAACTCCATCTGCCATTTCTCCACCCATTTCAGCTGCTGATATATATCCTGCTGTATACTTTGACAGACTAACTCCAGATCCATTAGTATTGCCATCTCTTCAAAGGACACTTATGTACAAGGGGTAAGAAACTGCATTTATAAAGTGACCTTCAGAACTTCAGGACACCTAATACAATGAAATACATTGGGGTTGAGATATATATTGTTCTGAGAGGGCAAATGCTAAGAAACTGGGGAGTTTCCTCAGGCTGGAGAATCCAAAAGTAAAGGTCATACTCTCAGAGTAAAGAGATCAACCTTTTCGAACTGAGATAGAGGGGTTCTTTGCTCAGAGGGCTGTGAATCTTTGTATTTCCCTATCCCTGGGTACCATGCATGCTCGGTCCGTGAGAGTATTCAAAACTCAGGATAATACATTTTTGGATATTAAAGGTCAAGGGATCGGGAGTTGACATAAAGGACCAACTTCCAACATATTGAATAGCAGGAGACACAAAGAACTGCAGGCACTGGTTTACAAAAAAAGACACAGAGTAACTCACTGGAGAACATGGAAAGGTGATGTTTCGTGTTGGGACCCTTCTTCAGATTGATTGTGGTGGTGGGGGGGTGGATAGAAAGCTGGAAGAGAGGTGGAGCAGGACAAAGCCCAGCGAGTGATGAGTGATAGGTGGTTACAGGTAAGGGGTATGAGATAAGTATGAGATAAAGATAGAAGAGGCGGGAATTGTGAAGCTTGAGGAAAGAATACATGTGGAAGGGGAGGGAGAAGAGAAGAAATGGGTGCAAGTTCGGATGGGGTACAGGGAAGGAAGAGGGAAGGAAGGAAGGAGGAAAATAAATAAATAAAAGTCGGTTGTTTATAGGTTAGTTACATAAAATTGGAGATTGGAGAAAATTGGAGGAGACCCAGGACAGAAAAGTCAGTACCCGAAAGCGACGAGAGTTAAAATGGTTAGCAATTAGGAGATCCAATAGGCCTTGGCAGACTGAGTGCGCGTTTGGCAAAATGTTGGCTGAATCCAAGTTTGGTCTCACAATGTAAAGAAGGCCACGTCAGGAATGCTGAATATAGTAGATGAGGTTAATATCACTTAAGGTTAACGGTGTTCCTGATGTAGCCTCCTTTACCAAATTTAGACTCGGTCAAGGCCTGCTGGATCTCTCCGTTGCTAACCATTTCAACTCCCCTTCCCATTCCCTACTTACCTTTCTGTCCCGGGCCTCCTTCATTGCCAGAGTGAGACCACACACAAACTGGAAGAACAGCACCTCATATTCTGCTTGCGTAGCTGACCGCCTAACGGTATGAACATTAACTTCTCCAATTTTAGGCAACTAATGTACAAACTACCCCAGCCCCATCCTTTATTTATTTATTTTTCCTTCCTCTTTCCTTCCCCCTCTTTTCCCTGTGCCCCACCTGGACTCACACCTATTTCTTCACTGCTTCCTTCCCTTTCACCTATGTTCCTTTTCATGCTTCACAATTCTTCTATCCTTATCTCACACCTTATGTCTTTTCATCTCTGGCCTTTGTCCAACCATTTGCCTGGCCTTTGTCCAACCCTTTGTCAACACCCTCCCTCACCTGTCTGTATCCACCTATCACTTGCCAGGCATTGTCCTGCCCCACCCATCTTCCAGCTTTCTCCCCCCCTCCCCCCACTCCCCACAATCAGTCTGAAGAGGGGTCCGAACCAAAATGTTTCCTATCCTGCTCTCCAGAGATGCTGCCTGACACGCTGAGTTAATCCAGTGTTTCGTTATTTTATTGAATACCACATCAGGCCTGAGATTCCTGCTCCTATTTAGGAAACGTTGCAGCCAAAAAAAATTCTAACCCAGTAAAAGTTTCTTTCCCCTGATTTGCAATGCTAATTTCAAGGTAGTATAACTCAGAGCTGGTAGTAATTTCACTGATTGAAGGGCCTGTCCCACTTAGGCGATTTTAAGGCGACTGCCGGCGACTAGGCTGTCGCCGAACATTCGCGGGCATGATCGTGAGGAGTCTTCAATGAATCGTAGCGGATCTCGGCGCATTGCGGAAATATTTACCTGCTAGAAATTTCTCGGCGACAGCTGGCTTGTCGCCAGGTATCGTAGCTTATTGCGGGCGCTGTCGCATGCTGTCCCCAGGTTTGCTAGGTAAGCGTGGGAATTTCGCGATGTTGCCGAAGACGGTGTAATCTCTTAGCCAGGTACTAGTTGCACAAAAAAAGTAACTTGTAACTTGTAACCTGACACGGCATTGACGTGGTCATTGTCGTAGGGTAAAAGAACATTTTGGCGATCTGCTACGACTTTGACAGTCGCCGGCAGTCGCCTTAAAAATCGCGTAACTGGGACAGGCCCTTAAGGTTGAACTCAGTTCTGTATTTACGAAAGCCATGGCTTATTATTGGCAGTTCGTCACTAACTGGCTGATGAGTTGATTTTGGCAAAGCAAATCTTTTACAAACCAGGTCACCAATGCTAACGTCAAGCGGGATATGAGCATATTAATCTGAAATGTTTACCTGAGAGTCATTGCTGTGATAGTGAGTAGGAAGGAACTGCAGATGCTAGTTTAAACCAAAGATAGGCACAAAAGGCTGGAGGAACAAAGCAGGTCAGGCAGCATCTCTGCAGAAAAGGAATAGGTGACGTTTTGATCCTTGATAGTGATTCTCAATTAAAGCTTTTTTTTAAACATAATATGCTCAGGCAGTTCAAAACTAACTAAAAATATATTTCCTTATCTAATTTATGAAGACGGAGGTAAAATATTAGGTTTAAAGGGGGGGAAAAAACAGTATTTTAGAGGTAATCGGAGCACATATCACTTCATCACGAGGAAACTTTGCAGTTAAACTAATTCTGACATGTGTATAAAACACAGATAGAACTATATAAAACATACTGATACAAAAGCTGAATTTTCACTTTTCTTGCAGGAAATTGTTGTTGCCACAGAATCTGATAACATCATGTTTCCGCTACCATTTATTACTTGCAGCTAAGCAGTATTTGGATGCTCAATAAATTGTCGCACATTTTTTTAAAACTCCTTCTGTAACATGCAAGACCTTTGGGTACTTTAACCTACTTTTGAGTTCTTTCGATTGACACAAAATGATGGAGTAACTCAGCGTGTCAGGCAGCGTCTCGGGAGTGAAGGAATGGGTGACGTTTTGGGTCGAGACCCTTCTTCAGACTGATGTCAGGGGAGGGGGCGGGACAAAGATGGGATGCAATAGGAGACAGGAAGACTAGTGGGAGAACTGGGAAGGGGGGGGGGGAATGGAGAGAGAGGGAAAGCATGGACTACTTGAAGTTAGAGAAGTCAATGTTCATACCGCTGGTGTAAACTACCCAAGCAAAATATGAGGTGCTGTTCCTCCAATTTGCGCTGGGCCTCACTCTGACAATGGAGGAGGCCCAGGACAGAAAGGTCAGATTGGGAATGGGAGGGGGAGTTGAAGTGCTCAGCCACCGGGAGATCAAGTTGGTTAAGGTGGACTGAACGGAGGTGTTGAGCGAAACGATCGCCGAGCCTGCGCTTGGTTTCGCCGGTAGAGAAATTGATATCTGGAACAGCGGATACAGTAGATGAGGTTGGAGGAGGTGCAGGTGAACCTCTGCCTCACCTGGAAAGACTGTTTGGGTCCTTGGATGGAGTCGAGGGGGAAGGTAATGGGGCAGGTGTCTCCTGCGGTTGCAGGGGACTTGTGAGCGGAGCACCAAAGCACATTCCTTGTATGTGTACATACCTGGCCAATAAACTTATTCATTCAAGTACCTGGGGAGGGGGTGTTTTGGGTGGGAAGGGACGAGTGGACCAGGGAGTTACGGAGGGAACCGTCTCTGCAGAAAGTAGAAAGGGGTGGAGAATTTCAATGTCATTTTCATAATATCTCAGAACACCCAAGAGAATTCTGGCAAAAAAATCATTTTTAAATCCTACTAGACCAAGTGGACCCTTTGGGCCCAAACCTCTCCTACATTGGTGCAGCACCCTCTCCTCCCCCCTCCCCTCTCATGTGTACCGAGATAGTGAAAAGCTTTTGTTTGCATGCTATCCAGTCAAAGAAAAGACTGTACATGAATGCAATTAATCTGTCTACAGTGCACAAATAGAGAATAAAGGGTACAAATTTTAGAGCAAAGATATAACATTTTAAAATGTCTGATTAAAGATAGTTCAAAGGTCTCCAATGAGGTAGATGTGAGGTTAGGACTGCCTGATAACAGCTGGGGAGAAACTGCTGGCAGGTTAGCATGCAACAAAAGCTTTGCACTGTACCTCGGGACACGTGACAATAAACTAAACTGAACTGAACTGCACCTGAATCTGGAGGTATGCGTTTTCAAACTGTACCTCCTGCCCGATGGTAGAGGGGAGAAGAGGGAATGACTGGAGTGGGACTAGTCCTTGATTATGCTGGGGGCTATGCCGAGTTCCATCAACATTTATGAAGCCCGATGCCTTCTAAAGTCAGCCCTCTTGACCATCAAACCGAACATCCATTCCCTGCACTGTATACATCCTACACAGCACTCCAAGATCGCCCCCCTAATCATATCATATCACATCATATCATATCATATATTTACAGCCGGAAACAGGCCTTTTCGGCCCTCCAAGTCCGTGCCGCCCAGCGATCACCCAGATGGACAAGAGTAGCTGGCCAGGGGAACACCACCACCCATGGGTTACACACAATTCTGAGTGGAAGTACAATTGGGTCTAAATCCCTGAACTCCCTCCCATTAGCACTGTGGAGTATCATCACTATATGGACCGTAGTGGTTCAAAAAGGTGGCATACCACCACTTCTCAAGGGTAAATATGGACAATAAATGCTGGCCTTGATAGTGACACCCACATTATAAAAATGAATAAGTAAATAAGTGAGAGGAAATTCCTCCCATCTATAACTCTCTGAGATCCGTGCGCTCTTTTTATTCACCCCTGATTAATTCACTCCTGAATTTTATTCACTTCACGAGTGGCTGCTGTGCTGTGCCCTCAGCTGTGGACGCTCTGGAATGGCCTGGCTGGAGGAGAATTAATACAAGATTATCATTGTACACACAAGCCCGGGTGGGACAGTGGGATATCTGCAGTATGACCAAACAGGGGGCCTGCCACCTTAAAAATATTGTCCAGCGTGGTCGTCTGGTTAGACAGCAGACCAAGAATGAGTAAACAGTGCAACATATTGTTAAGCAACCTCTAATTCTGATCGCCTGTATCAAATATCTTGTTCACCTTACGCCTCCACCCCTTTGCGCTTTCTGCAGAGACCATTCCCACTGCAACTCCCTGGTTCACTCATCCTTCCCCAACTAGGCCACCCCTTCCCCAGGTACTTTCCCCAACAACCACAGGAGATGCAATACCTGTCCCTATACCTCCTCCCTCGATTCCATCCAGGGACCATGACAGTCCTTTCATATGAGGCAAAGGTTCACTTGCACCTCCTCCAACCTCATCTACTGTATCCATGGGTCTCGGTGTGGACTCCTATATATCAGCGAGACTAAGCACGGACTGGGCGATTGTTTCGCTGAACACCTATGCTCAGTCTGCCTTGGTCTACAAGATCTCCCAGTTGCCAAACATTTGAACTCTCCTTCCCATTCCCATACTGACCTTTAGACAATAGACAATAGGTGCAGGAGGAGGCACCAACATTGTAGGCCAAAGTGCCTGCTCTTGTGCTGTGACGTTCTAAGTTTTATTTTGCCAAAGAATTGCCAGCGCTTACCAGTGAGATTTCGCTCCCTAAATTGTGGAGCAGGTCCAAGGGGCAATAAACAATAGACAATAGGTGCAGGTGTAGGACATTCGTCCCTTCGAGCCAGCACTGCCATTCAATGTGATCATGGCTGATCATTCTCAATCAGTACCCCGTTCCTGCCTTCTCCCCATACCCCCTGACTCCGCTATCCTTAAGAGCTCTATCCAGCTCTCTCTTGAATGCATTCAGAGAATTGGCCTCCACTGCCTTCTGAGGCAGAGAATTCCACAGATTCACAACTCTCTGACTGAAAAAGCTTTCTGTCCTGGGGCACCCTCACTGTCAAGTGAGGCTACGTGCAAATTGGAGGAACAGCACCTCATATTTCGATTGGGCAACCCAGTGGTATGAATATTGATTTCTTTAATTTTAAGTTGCCCATGCATTCCCTCTCTGCGTTCTTCTCCCACCCTAGACATCGTGATAGTTTCACTGTTTGTATCCCTTCATTATCACCTCTTCCACAGCCAACAATGGACCATTGTGGGCTCCACCTTTCCTTTGTCACCAGTGCCGGGGTTGTGATTTGTTCTGTAGCTTTTTATGCCTCTAGTATCCCTCTCCCATGACTCTCAGTCTGAAAAAGGGTCTCGACCCGAAAAGTCACCAATTCCTTTTCTCCAGAGATGCTGCCAGACCTGCTGAGTTACTGCAGCATTTTGAGTCTATCTCTCGTTAACCTTCTCTGCTTTGAGGACAACCTGGTAGAGAGGAGGAATGAAGATACCCTTTGGTGAAATTCTCGAGCTTTGGTACTTGAAGGGCCGGAACACCATTGCTGCCTTTTCTGTACGCTCCCCGGTGCTGCTGTTGTGTCTCCAGCATAAACCCTGGCCGTCATAAAACCACAAGATAAACTACTGCACAGGATGATGGGATGCAGTCTCGTGCAATTTATAAATCTAACCAAAAACTACAGTTCCCAAAGCCAAAAAAAGACAGGTTATAAAGATGTACACCGAGGTTCCACAAACAAATACAAAATTCTCAGATCTTGAACGAGGGATTAATTTTCTTCCACAAAACCTTTCCTTCAATCATTTATTTCCCCACTGAAACAGCAAGAGTTGCATGAATACCTGATATAAAGGTTTTTGAAATTGCTTCACAAATTAGGGGGAAAAAAAGTTTCTCTAGTGAAACCTCTCTGCTTCTCTGTTATTTCCACTAGAAATTTGTTTGAGAGTTGGATCTAGGTCAGCCTCCACATAGCAACCACAACAGTTGAATAATGGTCGGCCTTCTGGGTGTTTGTATGTAGATCAACCTGAATCTCCCAGGAGCCAATATCTCCTCTCTTGGCTCCTTTCTCACCTACTCCTCTCTCTCTGCTCTCTCTTTCCCTTCTCTATTCTCTCAGTATCCCCTCTCTGTGTCCTGTTTCTCCTCTTTCCTCTTTGTTCCTATCCTTTAACTCTCCCTCTGTTTCTCTTTCCTCTCTCCCTTTCCTTTCACTACCTTTCTCTCATTTGTTCCCTCTTTTTCGCACCCTCCTCTCACTACCTATCTCTTTTCCACGTTCTATCTACTCGCCCTGCCCACCCCCCTGCCCCCTCTCCCTCACAAACTCTCCAGCCCCTCCATCACTCGGTCCAGAACCGTGCCTATTAGTTGGAGATGCAGTCATGTTCTTAAGTTCTTAGCAACACTTGATTTACAGTTGGTAACAAGAACAGTTGGCTGCCAATGACTGATAAAGTTCATTATCATTGTGAAAGAACTGTGTTTCCAGTTGTAGGAGACTCGAAATGAGGGCATGTGGGGCAGTCACTAATAAATCAGGTAAGGAATTACAAAAGAGTCTTTCTCTCGGGAGTAGGGAAAATATGAAACCAGCTCCCACAGAGAGGCTGTGGTGACAGAAATCGGGGTTTAGTTGCAGAGGACGAGAAGGAAGTGGTGATGGGTAACTAGAGTCATAGTCAGAAAGTCATAAAGCATGGAAACAGGCCCTTTTGCCCAACATGCCCCCGCTGATCAATATGTCCCATCTACAATAGTCCCACCTGTCTGCATTTGGCCCATATCCTTCTAAACCTGTCCTATCCATGCACCTGTCTAATTGTTTCTTAAACGTTGCGATAGACCCTGACTCAATTGCCTCCTCTGGCAGCTCGTTCCATACAACCATCACCCTTTGTGTGAAAAATATATTCTTCAGATCCCTATTCCCCTTCACCTTAAACGTATGTCCTCTCATTCTCGATTCCTCTACTTTGGGCAAGAGACTGTTCATCAACCCAGCATGAGGGACGAAGAGCTAGAAGGAGATGGTGTGGAGGGGATGGAATGACTCACGTGGAGAAGGGAGGATTTGTGCGGTCTATTTCTAAGTTGTAACCTCTGTACAATGGGATTGCTTGTATGTGAATTCCTGGGGTTCTGCGGGCTTTACCCAATGGCAAGGGAGGTAATGTTTTTGTTCCAATGTTTAAAACAAAAGTCCACCTTAACTCTATGGTACTGTGATGTCTTGAGAGGTCGGGAGCTTTTCTCTTGAAGGTTGGGAGGTGTGGGTGCCGGAAATGAAGACAGAAAAGTTCTTGTTTTTTGAAACTTAAATTCCATATATTTCATCTTTTCCAAAAACAGGTAAACTTAATTGTTTGCAGACAGGTACACAAAACCAACACAGGTAGTTAAATCAAAACTGTAGCTTGCTGCCTTCTTACAAAATATAACTCAAACACTGCTTCTCTCCCTGTCTGCTCCAGTCGTTGTCTCTCTTTTTAAATACACTGCTTCCCTTCCCTTTTAGCTCTCTCACTGAGGCAATCAGCTCATCTGGTTCAGCTGGGCAGCAATCAGTGTCAGCAGCAATCAGTGTCAGCAGCAATCAGTGTCAGCAGGGCAGGCAGCCCTGCTGACTATGGGTTTTGTAGTCTATGCTGGCAGCCATGATGGTTTGTAGTCATATCATATCATCATATATATACAGCCGGAAACAGGCCTTTTCGGCCCTCCAAGTCCGTGCCGCCCAGTGATCCCCGTACATTAACACTATCCTACACCCACTAGGGACAATTTTTCACATTTACCCAGCCAATTAACCTACATACCTGTACGTCTTTGGAGTCCTTGTTGCATCCACCGGGAGGAAATGTATCTCCCTTCTATGACTCTACCTCTCATGATATCACAGTACTTAACCCCTTAAAGGACCACTTTCAGATAATTTTATTCTATTCCGGAGAAAACAGCTGCAATTCATTCATATTTTCCTGATCGAAATAACCGGGGGCTGCATGGTGGCGCGGCAGTAGAGTTGCTGCCTTACAGTGCTTGCAATGCCTGAGACCCGGGTTTGATCCCGACTATGGGTGCAGTCTGTACAGAGTTTGTATGTTCACCCCAACATAGAGAATGCATGGGTTTTCCCCGGGAGCTCTGGTTTCTTCCCACTCCAAAGATATACAGGTTTGTAGTTTCATTGGTTTGGTATAAGTGTAAATTGTCGCTAGTGTGTGTAGGATAGTGTTAATGCGCATGGTTCACTGGCCAGTGAAGACTTGATGGGCTGAAGGGCTTGTTTCCACGCTGTATCTCTAAATTGAACTAATATAAAAACAAACTCACCATTGCAGGAATCAATCTGATGAACTCTTGTTATCTTCGTTAAAATCCGTTCTTTCTTCAAGTGATTATGGTCTTCCGCCGTGACTCTCGATGACCTGTTGAACTCCCGCAAGGCCTGTAAGATAGTCAATGGAGGGAAACAGATGATGCATCTAAATTGAAGTTTAAGCGTTTCATATTTCATGAGCTATAACTGGAAGGGCAGCCCCAGGAAGGTCGGTAGATCTTAACACCTCTTGACACAGAGAAACTGTTGTGCTCTTGTCAAGCATTAACCATGCCAGGAGATAGCAAGGGAGTCATCACTCAGGAGTAAGACTTGCCTGGAGCTAAAGGAGGGCAAAACCTCACACACAAAAGTACAATGAATAGTGACAGGCGTTTGCGTACATGATATTACTTGGCCACAACTCCTGCAGAGGAAGCCGTTGTATGTTACGAGACTAAGAAACACAGAAGCAGGCACAGGGCTGATGGGGGTTTGGAAGACCATTCAGCGAGAAAGGACCTGATATATTATCATGGAGAGTAATCTAAGAATTTAAACATGGAATTTAAAGAATTTATACATGGAATCAGAGGCAATCAGTGACGTAAGAAAGCACAAAGCCTGTTGGAAATCAATTTTTTAATCCCGAGAAGCTAATGAAGCTCGGGTTCCATTAGAGATTTTAGAATTGAGTTTGACTGATTTTTGCTAGACATTGTGTTAAAGCTGGTTGGTGTTAGTACAGATTGGACACAATCTTACTGAATTTCAGAACAGCCACAAGGGCCTGAAAGGTCTCTTTCCATTCCTATGGTATTACTTATATTTCTTACATCTCACAGGTGTACTCCTTAAATACCAAGGGTGTGATACAGCTGGTTCAAAGGTAGATAAGGTACACATTATCTACTGCTGACCAACAGAGTTGATAAAGTGCGAGACATTTCCATCACAGGTTCTTGTTGTGGCTGCAGCAATGAGATGGAACCACAGAATCATGTTAACAGTATGCAGTCAAAGATCTATAGTCAAGAGCTTGTCACTATTATGTATGTAATAATATTTCCCTAAAAGTAAAATGCAAATTGTAGAGAGTAACAATAGTTGGACAGTCTTGATGGGCTCGAGCAATAGATCGGGTTGAGCAAACGCACAGTCTTTTGCCCAGAGGAGGGGAATTGAGAACCAGAGGACATAGGTTTAAGATGAGGGGGAAAAGATTTAATGGAAACTTGAGGGGTAACCTCTTTGCACAAGAGGTAAAAGAGCCATTAGGAGGCAGTGATCACAACATGATAAGTTTTACTCTGCAAATGGAAAGGCAGAAGGGAAAATCGGAAGTGTCGGTATTACAGTATAGCAAAGGGGATTACAGAGGCATGAGGCGGGAGCTGGCCAAAATTGATTGGAAGGAGGCCCTAGCAGGGAAGACGGTAGAACAGCAATGGCAGGTATTCCTGGGAATAATGCAGAGGTTGCAGGATCAATTTATTCCAAAGAGGTGGAAAAACTCTAAGGGGAGTAAGAGACACCTGTGGCTGACAAGGGAAGTCAGGGACAGCATAAAAATTAAGGAGAGGAAGTATAACATAGCAAAGAAGAGTGGGAAGACAGAGGATTGGGACTCTTTTAAAGAGCAACAAAAGTTAACTAAAAAGGCAATACGAGGAGAAAAGATGAGGTACGAGGGTAAACTAGCCAATAATATAAAGGAGGATAGCAAAAGTTTTTTTAGGTACGTGAAGAGGAAAAAAATAGTCAAGGCAAATGTGGGTCCCTTGAAGACAGAAGCAGGGGAATTTATTATGGGGAACAAAGAAATGGCAGACGAGTTAAACCGTTACTTTGGATCTGTCTTCACTGAGGAAGATACACACAATCTCCCAAATGTTCTAGGGGCTGGAGAACCTAGGGTGATGGAGGAACTGAAGGAAATCCACATTAGGCAGGAAATGGTTTTGGGTAGACTGATGGGACTGAAGGCTGATAAATCCCCAGGGCCTGATGGTCTGCATCCCAGAGTACTTAAGGAGGTGGCTCTAGAAATAGTGGAAGCATTGGAGATCATTTTTCAATGTTCTATAGATTCAGGATCAGTTCCTGTGGATTGGAGAATAGCAAATGTTATCCCACTTTTTAAGAAAGGAGGGAGAGAGAAAACGGGTAATTATAGACCAGTTAGTCTGACATCAGTGGTGGGGAAAATGCTGGAGTCAATTATAAAAGACGAAATTGCTGAGCATTTGGATAGCAGTAACGGGATCGTTCCGAGTCAGCATGGATTTACGAAGGGGAAATCATGCTTGACAAATCTACTGGAATTTTTTGAGGATGTAACTAGGAAAATTGACAAGGGAGAGTCAGTGGATGTGGTGTACCTCGACTTTCAGAAAGCCTTCGACAAGGTCCCACATAGGAGATTAGTGGGCAAAATTAGGGCACATGGTATTGGGGGTAGGGTACTGACATGGATAGAAAATTGGTTAACAGACAGAAAGCAAAGAGTGGGGATAAATGGGTCCCTTTCGGAATGGCAGGCAGTGACCAGTGGGGTACCGCAAGGTTCGGTGCTGGGACCCCAGCTATTTACGATATACATTAATGACTTAGACGAAGGGATTAAAAGTACCATTAGCAAATTTGCAGATGATACTAAGTTGGGGGGTAGTGTGAATTGTGAGGAAGATGCAATAAGGCTGCAGGGTGACCTGGACAGGTTGTGTGAGTGGGCGGATACATGGCAGATGCAGTTTAATGTAGATAAGTGTGAGGTTATTCACTTTGGAAGTAAGAATAGAAAGGCAGATTATTATCTGAATGGTGTCAAGTTAGGAGGAGGGGGAGTTCAACGAGATCTGGGTGTCCTAGTGCATCAGTCAATGAAAGGAAGCATGCAGGTTCAGCAGGCAGTGAAGAAAGCCAATGGAATGTTGGCCTTCGTAACAAGAGGAGTTGAGTATAGGAGCAAAGAGGTCCTTCTACAGTTGTACCGGGCCCTGGTGAGACCGCACCTGGAGTACTGTGTGCAGTTTTGGTCTCCAAATTTGAGGAAGGATATTCTTGCTATGGAGGGCGTGCAGCGTAGGTTCACTAGATTAATTCCCGGAATGGCGGGACTGTCGTATGTTGAAAGGCTGGAGCGATTGGGCTTGTATACACTGGAATTTAGAAGGATGAGGGGGGATCTTATTGAAACATATAAGATAATTAGGGGATTGGACACATTAGAGGCAGATAACATGTTCCCAATGTTGGGGGAGTCCAGAACAAGGGGCCACAGTTTGAGAATAAGGGGTAGGCCATTTAGAACGGAGATGAGGAAGAACTTTTTCAGTCAGAGGGTGGTGAAGGTGTGGAATTCTCTGCCTCAGAAGGCAGTGGAGGCCAGTTCGTTGGATGCTTTCAAGAGAGAGCTGGATAGAGCTCTTAAGGATAGCGGAGTGAGGGGGTATGGGGAGAAGGCAGGAACGGGGTACTGATTGATAGTGATCAGCCATGATCGCATTGAATGGCGGTGCTGGCTCGAAGGGCTGAATGGCCTACTCCTGCACCTATTGTCTATTGTCTATTGTCTATTGTAAAGGATGATGGGTGTATGGAACAAGCTGCTGAAGGGGGTAGTTGAGGCAGGTACCATTGCAACGTTTAAGAAACAATTAGACAGGTACATGGATAAAGTAGGTTTAGAGGGAAACTAGACCAAATGGACCCATCGGGCCCAAACCTCTCCTGCATTGGTGCAGCACCCTCAAGCCTGTCACAATCTTATTGAAAAGCTACGTTTGTTTGGGCCGAAAGACCTTTAACCTAAAAGGTTAACTCAGTTTCTCTATCCAGGGTCTGTGGTTTTCTTTCTTTCATCGATCTTCCTTTGTCTGGTGCTGAAGAGATGGCAGCTAGCGCTCTGATATGCTCCTCCAAAAGCATGTGTGAAGTCAGGGAGACTTCCAGTGTCTCTGAGCACATCACCTGTGGGAGGTGCGTCCAGCTGCATGTCTTTACACTCTGTGTTAAGGAACTGGAGCAGAGGTTGGACAACCTCAGGACCGTCGGGGCAGACTGCAGATGCCACAGATAAGAGGTATAGTGAGATGGCCTTGCCTAGGGTCCAGGCACCAGGCCTGGCTCTGAGGCACTGCGAGGCAGGTTGAAATCAGGCAGAACTATCACATGACCTTATGAGCTGCAGTGATAGGTGGCTCGTTCTTTCGAGGGACAGACAGGTGATTCTGTGGCAGCAAACGGTGCCGCGGAATGATCCAGAATGATGCATTGCCTCCCTTGGTGCCAGGGTCCAGGATGTCTCAGAGCAGCTGCATATGGACTTCAGCAAGGCCTTTGATAAGGTTCCACATGGTAGTCTGCTCGGGAAGGTTAGAACGTATCGGATCCAGTGAGAGCTAACTGCCTAGATGCAGAATTGGCTTCATGAAAGGAAGCAGAGGGTCAAGGTGGAAGTTCGTGTTACGCACCAGAGGCTTAGTGGTGTGCCTCAGGAATCGGTGCTGGGGCCAATACTATTTGGGAAAGCTACAACTTTATTCCTTGGAGTGCAGGAAGCTAAGGGATGATATTATTGTGGTGTTTAAATTTATGAGGGGGATAGGGTTAATGTAAAGTCTTTTACCCAGGATAGGGAAATCAAGAACCAGAGGACATATGTTTCAGGTGAGAGGGGAACGGTAGAAACTTGAGGGGTAACCTTTTCACTCAAAGAGTGGTGGGTATATAGAACAAACTGCCATAGAAAGTAGTTGAGGCAGATCCTATAACAGCATTTAAAAGATATTTGTTCGGGTACATTGATTGGAAAGGTTGAGAGAGCTATGGGCCAAACACAGGCAAATGGGACTAGCTTAGATCGGGCATCTTGGTCGGCAAGGATCAGTTGGGCTGAGGAGCCTGTTTCCATGTTGGCCTTCATTTGGGATTTTGTTTTTGGCAAAAATAGACTAATACCTGACTCTGTCAAAGTTTCAAAGAATTACTCAGTTAATCCAAGTTTCCTGCTCTTTCTGCAAATCCTTGGAATTATTTTCTTCTTTAAGTATTTGTACAGTTCCTTTTCAGAGATTCAATGTATCAGTCAGTCCATCAGGCAGTGTATCTCAAGTCCTCACTGGGTAGAAAGGTTTGTCTTCATGGAGAAGTGTGAGGTGTTGCATTGTGTGAGGTATTGGACTTTGGCACTTTGCACTTTGGTCTGTCAGACCAGGACAAGACTTATTCAATGCATGATAGAGCTCTGGAAAGTGCTGCAGAACAAAGAGATCTGGTTCCACAGCTGCATGGTTTCCTAAAAGTGGCGAGTCAGGTGGACAGAGTGGCGAAGAAGGCATTTGGAATGCTTGCCTTCATTGGGAAGGGAATTGAGTACACAGATTGGCACTTCATGATGCAGTTGTGCAAGTCATTGGTGGGACATACTTGGAGTTCTGCTGTTGCTCTGGATGCTCGGCATCAAGAAGGATGTCATCAAGTTGGAAAGGGTGCAGAGAAGATACACTAAGTTACCTGGACTTGCAGGTTTGAGTTTTCGGAAGAGGTTGGAAAGGTTGGCACATTTTTCTTTAGAGAGAAGGAGGCTGAGGGATGACCTTACTGAGGTGTGCAAGATCTTGAGGGGCATGGACAATGCGCACAGTCTTTTTCCAAGGATAGGGGTTTCTAAAGGTATAGAGCATAAGCTTAAGGTGCGAGAGGAGAGATTTAAGAGGGACCTCTGGGGCAAATTATTCACTCAGAGCGTAGTCCATATTTGGGATGAGCTGCAAGTGGAAGCCATAGACCATAGTTAAAGACAAAAACATCTCTTGGGAATACATTTCCACCCTTTAAAGGTGGAACTCAATGGGAAATAGACAATAGACAATAGACAATAGGTGCAGGAGTAGGCCATTCAGCCCTTCGAGCCAGCACCGCCATTCAATGCGATCATGGCTGATCACTCTCAATCAGTACCCCGTTCCTGCCTTCTCCCCATACCCCCTCACTCCGCTATCCTTAAGAGCTCTATCCAGCTCTCTCTTGAAAGCATCCAACGAACTGGCCTCCACTGCCTTCTGAGGCAGAGAATTCCACACCTTCACCACTCTCTGACTGAAAAAGTTCTTCCTCATCTCCATTCTAAATGGTTTAATGTTGTGGAAAATTGCAGTACAGAGAATTTTGAAGGAAAGCATCTCACCCCCAACACCCCCCCCCCCAGCCCATACTACAGGGATCACCTATATACTTTCTCTCTGTAGGCAAAAATCTTGTTACTTATTCACTGAATTTGGACAGTGCTGGCAAAGGTCTATCCCTCATTGCCTTCGAGGAGACAGGACTGAGCCACCTTCTTGAACCACTGCAGTCTTTCTGGTGAAGGGGCTGACAGAAGGGGTGAACAGCACAGTTGGTGAGGGAGTTCCAGGATTGAGATCCAGTGATGAAGAAGGATTGGTGATATATTTCCATACAGAGATATGGAAACATAGAAACATGGAAAATAGGTGCAGGAGTAGGCCATTCGACCCTTGGAGCCAGCACCGCCATTCATTATGATCATGGCTGATCATCCGAAATCATTACCCCGT